>NC_060121.1:993882987-994201737 GCF_021461395.2 Schistocerca americana
ACACAACAATGGGTTGCAGTCTTTATCAACCGGCGATACGCCGGACTCGATGTCACGCAGCTCAATCGGACTATGCGCATCATCGAAGGAACAATTAAAACACTCCAAAATTATGGTTGCCTAATCTCTGCATTATAGCGTCCAGATTTTTGCCACGAGAATCTGCTCTCAAGCGGAAGTTTACGAAAATAGCTAGTGATCCTTATCTTCCTTACACGAGGACATACGTGCACTCAATAAAGGCACACATCGCTTCCGTCAATCAACGCCACAAGTTGTAAAACATTTAATGAACAACTGATTAACAATAACAGACGGAGGGACACAAATATGGTACAGCAACGCTACCCGTGAACAGCTTAATTTACCCTGAATCTCCTCAAATGGTTCAAATGGCTCTGAGCACTATGGGACTTAACATCTGAGGTCATCAGTCCCCTAGAACTTAGAACTACTTAAACGTAACTAACCTAAGGACATCACACATATCTATGGCCGAGGCAGGATTCGAATCTGCGACCGTAGCAAGAGCGCCGTTCAAGACTGAAGCGCCTAGAACCGCTATGCCACAGCGGCCGGCTAGCGTAGAACACCTAAGAGCCAATAGCCAGCGCTGTTACTTTCGTGGCACAACAGAGAACCAGTAGATGCCACTTTTTTTAAACTAAGTAATAGATGCATTTTCGGGAGGTTACGTCCGTGACAGAATAAAGTGCAGAGATATTATCTTTATCAATACAAACTAACAGCTAATATACTTGACTAAGAAGTACATATTTACTGATTTCGCTTTGTAAATTAAAAATGTAACGACATTTCATTGCTTGCACCGATAGGTTTTGTTTATAACTGACGTCTTTCCTAGGAAAATATTTCTTTATGCCCTACTGACAAAAGAATTTTCGGAAGTTTGCGTCAGTGACAAAATGAAGTATACAGTCTCAAGAAGCCAAAGGAGACTGTGAGGTTACACTTACTGCAGCTACACAACTTCAGGTTTTCACTTGCTTATTGAAAAGTCCTTTTGAAAGAGAAGTGTGACGTAACTGTGACAGAGAGGGTCATGCATTATGTCGCTCCTCAGAACCTTTCACTCGCAGAGAAAACAGCCGAAATTCTCATTGTGTTCGCAAAGCTGCTTCACGGTCTCTCCCTATCAAAGAAGCTTTTCCTTCATTCTACTTCAAACATTGCGTGCTGAGAAGCTTTGTACAGGGTTACAATTACTGAAATACACGAAGTAACTTCTGAACGGTTTGCGTTAGGACGTTCAAACTTCACGTTTGGCCGCCGGCATGTATGAGCATGCATGGCTTGGCTTAGCGACGAATCCCAGTTTCATTTGGATGGGTTCGTCAATAGGTAAAATTGGCCCATTTTGGTGACAGAATCCGCATTTCGCGATCTAAAAGTCTCTTTACCCTCTACGGGACCAGTCATGGAATAATCGGTGCGATCGATATTCCTTGATGACACGGTGACTACCGAACGGTACGTGAAGGTTTTCGAAGATGATTTCATCCCTATTATCCAAAGTAAGCGTGGAGGAGCATTTTGGGGACCCCATTCTGGCTGTGGCGTACCCAAAGGCCACTGGCATGGGCCTGGATTGGCCGCCTTATTCTCCAGATATGAACACATGCGACTCCATTCTGTGGGGGTGTATTGAAGACTGTACAGCAATAATCCCAAAACTATCGCTGAGCTGAAAACAGCCATTCAGGAGGTCATCGCCAGCACAGATGCTCCGACTCTTCAACGGGTCATGCAGAATTTCGCTGTTTCTCTGTGTCACATCATCGCCAATGATGGCAGGCACATCGAACATGTCGTAACCTAAATACGAATATCTGTAGTGACGTTTATATATTGAATGAAGTGTATGCACACCATAGTTTGTCAGTAATTTTCGTTGTTTTTTTTTCATGTAGTTCAATGATTGTCACCGTGTAAGCAAAAAATAAAATTTGAGCACTTCTGAAGTATCCGACCGGGTAGCGTCGTATTCTCTCCACAATATTTCAGCAGACTTACACCCTGCCATCTTCAGGTGGTTCCTGACGAATGCTGTGCTGTTCCTCTCGGCGCCCTATATATATAAGCCGTTACCCCCTCCAACATTCCTCTCCTGGTGTCTTAGGTGCGGCTACTGGAGGTGGTGGGGGAAGCGGCCCCTGGGTCTGAACTGGGGTCTGCAGTCTCCCAGCTGCCGCCGTCGGGGGCGGTCCTCAATCTCTGGGACCGCATCTTTCTCTCCAGGCTGAGTGCAGGGTTCCAAGCCTGACTAAGTTGAAGGAAAAATAAAATCCTAGCGTACAACATCTCGGTCTAAGCTATAAATAACTGCCTGGGTAATTCCGGGTTTCTCAGCTGGTAATTAAAAAAAAAATGTTAGTCTGTAGGATTCTTAAGCTTCATGAGGTAATAACCCTCTTACAAGACAACATTTCCTACACCGATGCTATAAATTCGTTCACTACAAAGCAGATGATATCTTATCTGGAGCCATTCTTTGACGTGATAATTTCGTAAGGTACGAGAATTATATACTGACGGACAAAAATTTCAACACCAAGAAGGAGTTGTGCGACATAAATGAGTTTGTAGACGAGTTCCTCCATCTGAAAGATGAAGTCTATTCAGGGGACGGGTCAGTCGCAGAAGATTGTAGCTCGTAGCTACGCTACGAGGACGCAAATCACATTTCCTTTAAATACGCGCTTTAACGGTGGTGAACGTTTGTGGCCTTCGAGACTTGTGGCGGGCTGATGTTAGTGGAGAGTGCCTTCAATGCCTTCGAGCCGCCATTTGCGGCGGCGCGGATCCCTGCGTCCCTTTACGAGGAACCTGCACCTACCTGTGAACATTGTTTCAGCAGATCATTGGTATGGAAGCCGAGCGAAAGCTACTGTACTTCGACGTGAACTAGGTTGCAATTAAAGTCACTGATCTACGTTTCGGGAGTAGGTTTTCCACGAAATGAAAGGTTGGAAATTTTGCCCTTAATTAATATATTCTGAAACTTAGGTGAAAAAGTATCACTGCCAAGCCCGTGCTAGTCTCAACACAGTCACTCACAATCCCTTACACTCGCGGTAGCAAGTTTATGGTGTTGCCTTTCCCGAAAACGTAATAGCTACAAAAATACATATGGTTTTTGGTTGAGAATGCTTGCCAAATATTAAGTCCGTCGGTACCTAATTCAGTCACAGTTTTTAGCCACCGGCCTGCTCAATACGCCAAGCGAAATTTATGGCTTTTCTCGTCACAAAATTCACTTAAAAATTCCGAAATTTCTACAGACCCGTCGGAATAATTACGACGTCACTTTACCGCACTTTTGATGTATGAAACACTGCTAGATCTGGCAACTTATTTCCATCTGAACTGCTACTATACACGTCCGAACTGTTTCATGGCTAGGCTCCGACTCATCTCTGGAATACTCTAAGTCTTCTCTACCAGAAGAGAAAGGCGCGCGAAGAACATTGCTTTACCATTGGTAAGTTTACTCAACAGCCAATTGCAAAACAACGTTCTCAGGCGTCAGTCCACGCTTTTCATCAATAACCAATCGAAAAATAGTAAACCTAATGACTGCACTTTTTACCGACGTAATTATCTAATATGCTGAAGTTTTGTTTATGTATAGAGTTATATACTATCGTTATTTATACCTCAATTAACTTTCCCTTTACGATAAACTTGCTTTATTCCACAAAAATCCCCTTTGTCCATATCCACACCTCTTCGAAACTCGTTAAACAATTATCTTCATATTAACCTTAAACCACACTCACGCATCATTCATACTGCTAAAACACATGTATAACATTTTACATACACAAGAAGACGTAGTAACACTTTACGAAAATACTACAACAGTTTATAAGAGACATTCTATTACTTTAGTGCAATATACTGGGCACAATCGAAACTAAGTCAGTCCCCCTATCCAATACTGTCCTCTATCGGCTGATACATAAACTACGTGCGCGTCCAGTCTCGCGTCACCATCTGTCACTATCCACCTTGTAGACACATCTCCCACTTAACCGCCTCCAAGGCAGGATCGGTATACGGTGCTACGCCTCACATTATCAACACCTCACTGAGTTTCAAGGAGATCGTGTAATAGGACTAAGAGAAGCTCAATGTTTCTTCTGCGATACTGCAGAGAGACTTGGCAGGAGTGTAAACACTGTACGTGATGGATGGCAGCGGTGGTCACGAGAATGCATGGTCGCAAGAGGACGGGGCTCAGTACGGGCACGTGGCACTACGGAGAGGAAACGCCATCGAGTTCGGCGTATGGCTGTGGCGCATCGTACTGCGTCTGCAGCGCCAGACTGGGCAGCAGTCGGCACCACAGTGGCACAACGAACTGTTACCAATCAGTTACTTGAAGGACAACTCCAAGCCGGACACCTTGTAGCGTACATTCCGCTGACCTCAAGTCACCGCCATTCACGACTTCGGTGGCGTCAAGCGACAGCTCATTGGAGGTCAGGGTTTTCTGATGAAAGCTGGGTCTACCTCTGCCTCGGTGCCAGTGACGGCCGTGTGTTCGTCAGGAGGAGGCAAGTTGAGGGTCGGCGACCAACCTGTCTAGGTGCTAGATGCACTGGACCTGCATCTGGAGTGAAGGTCAGGTGAGTGTGGTTATTCCACGCACGCTGACTGGAAAACTGTACGACAGTCCGGAGATCCGAGCTGTTGTGTTGCCATTCATGAAGCATTCCATGTGGTGTTTTCCTACAGGATAACTCTCGCCGACATATCGCTCTTGTAACCCAACATGCTCTACAGAGTATCGACGTCCTGTCTTGTCCTGCTCGTTCACAGATCTGTCTCCAGTCCAGCATATGTGGGACATCATCGGACGAGAAGTCTAGCGTCATCCACAAAAAGCGTTAACCGTCCCTGTATTGACCGATCAAGTGCAACAAGCGTGGAGCTCTGTCCCAGAAAGCGACGTCCGGCACCTGCACAACAGAACGCATGAACATTTGCATACTTTCGCCGGCCGGAGTGGCCGAGTGGTTCTAGGCGCTACAGTCTGGAACCGCGCCACCGCTGCGGTCGCAGGTTCGAATCCTGCCTCGGCCATGAATGTGTGTGATGTCCTTAGGTTAGTTAGGTTTAAGTAGTTCTAAGTTCTAGGGGACTGATGACTTCAGAAGTTAAGTCCCATAGTGCTCAGAGCCATTTGAACCATTTGCATACTTTCGTTCAACATTCTGGCGATTTCGGCGATTATTAATGTAGCAGCATTAGCTTATCTCGCTCTTACATTAACTCGTGATCTTACTTAATTACATTACCTAGACAAGTGTATTCTTGAATTTTCATTCCTGTAGATTATTTTTTCGTTGAGCTGTGCTAGAAACATTGCTGTTTTGAAGAGCGCGTCGCAGCGTGTAGTGTGAAGCAGTCGCCCTCCGTTTCTGGCGGTGGCACCACTGTGGCAATCGCAGCTTTGGTGTCTCCCTCTGGTGGGAAAGCGGAAATGTCGCCTGTCCACGTGCATTTAAGGGCCGCTATGATCTCGGAAGTTTGTTAGTCGAAGTGAGGCTAGGTCAGTCTCGCGTCACCAGTTGCTGGTCTGTCTCTCGTTCGCATTTGCGCGGCAGTCAGTGTCTGACTGTCGTCCGAGTGCCAGTATGACTGTCATTTGGATTACACTTGAAGCCAGAAAATGAGAGTCTTGCCACTTCGCCAGTAACAGAACTCAGCTAGTTGTCGCCCGCTCGAGGCTGAGTTCCTGCATCTGAGTCTGCGCGTTAGGCCGCCAGTCTGCTCGAGTTGCTCGGGCAACGGTCATTGGCGCTTGGATCGGCCCGTTGGTCGGTCGCGCACTGAGACACGAGATGCCTTGTCCGCCTTGAGCGTCGGCGCATGTGAGGTCCCCACCTTAGTCCAGTGGGCAGCGCCGTATAGAAAGGGGTAGTGTCTTCGCGGTCGACACGAGAGCAACAGGAGTCAACCTGCGACATCGGTCTGACCGGTGCGAGCTGCGACGCCGTGAGACGGGAGATCGGCGCGCCTTCCTGCGTCCGTTGAAGCGGCTGGCAGCGGACGGTTTGGGAGAGCGTCGGGGATGCTGCGCCAGGTCTTCGCCAGATATCGCAGTTTATTAGAAGTTAAGTGATTCGTGATACGTTGCTTCATTTACTTGTTAAATTCGACTTGTTTTCTTGGTGAGGTCACCAGCCGCTTTGTTTTGGGGTCGTCCCACCATTCTTCTCCGTTTGCCCACCAGCGGGAGGGTGGTTATTTGTAAATTGGGTGGTCCGTTTTTCCCTTGTGGAGTTGGGGAGGGTTAGAGCAATCTGCGGTTCGGGTTGTTCAGTAATCCCCCTGTCAATCTGACGTACGTTAATAGCTGCCTCTGTCGTGTTTGCCGGATTCGGTGTTAACGAATTTATAGAACTAAGGTGTTAAGACCGAATTCCTGAAATATGTTTTTATCTTGCCTGTCATCTTGTGAGGCGGTATATGTGTAATGCAGAGCATGTTGTACATTTTATGTAAGTCTGAATTTCGTGGGTTTTATTTAAATAGTCATTTTTATAAAGTTGCCACCCTTCCACCTGCAACTGAACTCTGTCTCGTTTACTACCTATTTCTCACGTGGCTCATCTGTAAAGGGGGTTGGTAGTAAACGGTTGCATTTGCGCCCCTATTATTGAGTCTGATATTGGGTGGCTTTTGAAGAGCAGTGAATTGAACTATACACGTTCAGATTGAAACTTATTTATTCAAAAGAAACACTTCAACGTTGTGGCCATGCATTTTTAAGTTCACAAATAATAATCGGTGCAATTCGTACACTGTTTGTCTCACACCCACACACTTCCACTTTGTTCCTTCGCATACCCTGGCGTCCATGCTTGCACTCTCGGTGCTTTGCCGCTCCCAACTCGCCACCACAACGGCCAACGACAAAAGACCCCGATTTTCCCGCTCACATCCACAGTCCTGAGTCGGGTCACATGACACCACAGTAGTCAAAATAATCGCTAAACGTGGCCACAATTCGTTTACAATATTTTATAATATTTAAATACTTAAATCTAAATACATTATATAATTTTACAAATTATCACAACACTTATATAGTTCGTTGCAATTAAAAGAAAACCAAAACACTATCCAACGGAACTACAACGTCCATCAAAACACAAAACAAGTATTTTCTGGTCTATTTTGCCCAGCATATTATCTCTGCTGCTGTGCTTTAAATTTTAAATTACTTGAAACAGTTCCATATTATCCCCTGTTACCTTACACACCGTAAGAGTCCTTTTAAAAACAAACTGCTCCTTCGGTGGCAAATAATTTCTTAGTGTGAGTGTTTGTACCATTTCCATCCCTCTTACGGGGTGCATAGTTAATGTGTTTGTGTGAGTTGTCAAAATATTAATTTTGAAGTAATCTGGTGTGTTGCAGATTTGCACCAGTGTAGTCTTTCAGAGGTTGTTGTGAGCAATCGTGACTACGGACGTGTTGAAAGGGAGCGACAAGCTTCTCAACCCGACAGGCTCATACTCTCAATATTGTTCATTCTGCCTCTAAAATAAAATTGTAACTTGATATTTCGAGGTTGCTTTTCTGCTTATACATTTTAAATCTGTTTTTGAAAAGGCTTTTATGAATAAAATTCCCATTTCTTAAAGGTAATTTCATTTTCATCAGTTACTCCCTGGCAACTAATCCCACGCTGACCAAGTGTGATTAAATGTGTTAATGTTCTTGATGAATCGCTAGTAAATAAAGTAAATGCTTTAAGAAAAGATTTTGAAAGTAAATACACGGTTCATTCGTGTTGCAGTTCTTTTTTCCGCCAGTGCAATTTGACCCGACTGCGTGCGTTGCTACTTAGGAGAGAAACTTTGGCGTCCCTGACACCTGCGCATACTGCACACTGCTTAAGTGAGCCGTGACGTCGGAAACTGGCGGCGCCGCCGGAACATGAGAGGCAATAAGCTGGCGGCGCGTAAATCCAGGGGTGGCCAGCGCGGCGCTGGCAGCAGCCGGGAAGTGTGTCCGCGGATTTCCCACGGGCCCGCGCTGCGCTGCGCTGCGCGGCGCGGCGGTCCGCAGTTTATGGCGGGGGCGGCGCCGCCCCCGGGGGCCGGCAGTGAGCGGCGGGGGCGGCCTGCCCTCGCCTCGCCCTCACGCTCCCACTACCTTACGACCGCCGCCGCCGCCGCGTCAGCTGGGCCGCCGCCAAAGTCTGCCTGCGCAGGCCGACACTTCTCGCGAGGTGTGGCGACCGTCGCATGTCTTCATTTGAAACAACGGGAGTTACTGCTGCGCCTTCTTCGGCAGCGTATTGCGTACACAGGGGTGTACGGCGCGGAAGGCTTTGGAATGTATAATAATTCCTCTGCACGCTGTAAATAACTCAACACAAAACTAGATGTAGGAGAAGTACAGGCTAGATCGACATTGATAGGTTAGAGTTATGTCCGTGTCGTTGTGTTTTTCACGCCGAAGATCGGTCTGATGCAGATCTTTACCTCTGTGTATCTTGTGCCAACCTCTTCATCTCTGCATTAACCTCAGCAGTCTACATCCATTTAAACATGTGTACGTGGTCTGTTTAGGTTTTTATGTTGGTAACGCCACGTAGCGTTCTGTATGAAAATCACTGGCTGTACTGTGTGTGGTCTGTGGCTGGTTGGCATTGTGGGAATATTTGCTATTGTAGTGTTGGGCAGTTGGATGTGAACAGCGCGTAGCGTTGCGCAGTTGGAGGTGAGTCGCCAGCAGTGGTGGATGTGGGGAGAGAGATGGCGGAGTTTTGAGAGCGGATGATCTGGACGTGTGTCCATCAGAGACAGTAAATTTGTAAGACTGGATGTCATGAACTGCTATATATATTATGACTATTAAGGTAAATACATTCTTTGTTCTCTATCAAAATCTTTCATTTGCTAACTATGCCTATCAGTAGTTAGTGCCTTCAGTAGTTAGAATCTTCTATTTAGCTGGAAGTAGTGGCGCTCGCTGTATTGCAGTAGTTCGAGTAACGAAGATTTTTGTGAGGTAAGTGATTTCATGAAAGGTATAGGTTATTGTTAGTCAGGGCTATTCTTTTGTAGGGATTATTGAAAGTCAGATTGCGTCGCGCTGAAAATATTGTGTGTCAGTTTAGTGATATTCAGAATAAGTAAAGAGTGAAATGTCTGAGTACGTTCAATTTTGCTCATCTGTTTGAACATCAAATAACTTAAGGGGTTTACCAGCACAGTAATTCATTAATTTTTCATAGGGAACGTTTCACATGATACAGCAGCCAACTTTCGTTACAATTACATTCTCAGACAACAAGAAAAAAAGACACACACACATACACACACACGCACACACTACCAAGAAATTATCTCAATGGCATGGAAATCTGTAGATGTCATGCATGTGTACAGACAAATAAATGAGTACAAAGTTGGAAAAATTGGGTGATTTATTCAAGAAAAAGACTTCCACAAATTGAGCAACTGAATAACGCGTTGGTCCTCCTCTGGTTCTAATCCAAGCAGTTTTCGGCTTGACATGGATTGATAGAATTGTTGCATGTCCTCGTGACAGATATCTTGCAAAACTCTGTCGAAATGGCGCCTTGGATCGTCAAGACACCGCTGCCCATAATGCTTCATTCTCAGTTGGGGAGACATTCGGGGACGTTGCTGGCCAAGCTAGTGTTTGGTAAGCATGAAGACAAGCTATAGAATGCCTCGACGTATTGGGGCGGGCATTATCTTGCTGAAATGTAAGCCAAGCATGCCCATGATGGAATCTGAATGGTGCTAAACTGTCTTCAGCGTTGAGCACAGCATCGAACTGAGCCCCGATGACGAACGAAGACGTGCCTGGAGAATCTCTGGACAGCAATGGGATACCGCCATGACTGTCGCCTGCCGTACGGTCCGACAACCAGGAGAACGATCTGGGCTGTCATTTATTTTCACAGCAGGACCCCTTTGGTTTTATCCTAGGCATCCTGATAGCACTACGTTATGTCAACAATATTCTGCGCCCGGTTTTGTTGACCTCCGTGAGAAGCAATCCTGCGCTTACATTTCAGCAAGACAATGCCCGCCTGTGCACGGTGAGAGCTACTGCTGCTTCCCTTCTAACTTGCCGAACCCTACCTTCGCAAGCTAGGTCACCGGATCTCTCTCCACCTGAGAACGTTTGTAGCATTATGGGCAGAGCCCTCTATCTATCTCAGGATATTCACGATCCAACGCACCCCTTGTGCTGAATTCAGCATGATATCCCTCAGGACACCCAACAATACTAATCGATGCCAAATCGAATGCCTGCTTGCATAAGGGCCAGACTTGGTACAACGCGTTACTGACTTGCTCAGTTTGTGACGCTCTTTCTCTTGAGTAAGTCATCCAATTTTTATGAAACTGATATTGCTTGTTTATCTGCGCATGTACCTCACATTTACCGATTTCAACCCCATTCGGATGATTTCTTCGCGGTGCGTCGGGTTTCTTTTTTTCCCGAGTGTATTATAGTCCTCCCCCCCCCCCCCCCCATTCCCCCAGTCCCACACACACTTCCCTCCGTTACCAAATTAACCTTGTATTATGCTCAAAGATTAAAAGCAGAAGAATATAAGGCTAAAACGGTACAAAAAGTGAGTACCGGCACAGAGAACTACGTTGTTTGGCCAATATAACTGACGAAAATTGTGTACAGCAAAAGGGTTAAGACGCAGATGGGAGTAGAGAGTCAGTGCACTGTGGGTAAATATATATATATATATATATATATATATATATGTGTGTGTGTGTGTGTGTGTGTTTGTTTGTGTGTGTGTGTGTGTGTGTGTGTGTGTGTGTGTGTGTAACACTCCCTTCGCATACTCCAAAAATCACCTCCACAGTGATCGATTTCATCCCATGTAGAGTAACATACTGAGTTCTGTGTTTCTATGTCGTTGAAATCTAGCCAAAAATCTGTATCTGGTCCGGTACCTATTTTGCTCGTAATTTTTTCATTGAACGACAGTAAGGAAATGTGTCGTATTCCTTCCGTAAGTCAAGGAAAACGAAATCAAACTGAGTGTCTTTGTGCACGGTGCACTCCATTTCGTGGTCGAATAGAGTGAGCTACGTTTACTAAGAATTCTGTTTACAGAATTCTTGTTGGTTTTTATAGAGGAGATATTTCTTTCTATAGAAACGTTATAATGCATGAGCATATAACTTGTTCCATAATCCTACAAATGTTTGACGTCGGCGGTATAGCCCTATAATTACATGCAGCAGCTCGATGAGCCTTCATTAATACGTGAAGACCAGTGTCTTTTTCCAGTCTCGTGGTACCCTTCGTTGATCCAGCGACCTGCTATAAACTGCTGTTAGAGGACATTTATGAAGTAGCGCACAGCATGCAGTTTTCTTCCAGCCGACGGTGTAACGTTATGTGTAATAGAACCCAAGAGATGCGAATACACTTGAGGAGCCACTGTAATCCTTCAGTGCACAAGAGACAACCACAGCTCACTCAGGAAGTTCAGTGCTGGTAACAAGAAGCGCGCATGTCGCTGGATGGTATCTGCTGTTAGCTGAGTAGGCTCGAGTCCACGACAACTGAGAGCCGAACTAACACCTCTAGTGGGAATGACACACTGCCGCATCATCTTGCTGAATATGCAGGTCGCGCGCAGGGTTTTGTTCAACAGAGAGATGGCAGATGTGTACGGGACATCACCTATACATTCCTCACTCCACAGCAAGTGCGTCATCTGTCGGAAGAGTGACCTGTTGGCTAGCGAGTTGTGAGGCCTCAAGTGGTTTGCAGCGCGACCGTATCCTGCTGCCGGCGTGTGCCAACGTGCCTTTTCCCGCCGAAAGACGTACTGCCTGCACCCATGATAATCTCTGAGGCTGGTGACGTATGGGATGGTGGCTTATGGTCCCCGTTGTGAGTTGGCGCTACTGGATGGCGTTGATGCTCACCAGTTGTTGTTATCCAGTACTGGACTGGCGAATGATTTGAAGCAATGTAACTCATATCAGCCCTTACAGTGACCTATGTCACCAACGCATGACTACACACTGTAGGTAACTATGATTTCAATGGTTTCCCCCAAATAGACTTTATATGTTTCTTCAATCTATCACAATTAGACTTTATTACTTTCGTAAATAAACTACAACATATGCGAGGATTGACCAGAAAGTAATGCACCACTTTTTTTCTTCAACAATTCTTTATTGAACACAAAGAAAATTACACACATGAAAGAATGGTGTTTTACCTACACAGCTAATTTTCCCACGTAATCTCCATCTCATTCTAAGGCCTTGTTCCAGTGCGAAACAAGGCCGTGTACGCCCTGTCGGTACGAATCCTTGTCCTGGTGGAGGAGCCAGTGCTTCAGTGTGTGCATCACTTCCTCATCGTCCTCAAAATGTCTTCCAACTCCCTAGTCGTAATGCTCTGTCATCACGAATCACATCATCAGCTCGCTGCAACACGTCAGGTGTGACAGCCGTGGATGGTCTCCCCGACCGCTGCAAATCGTGGAGCTCCGGCGAAACGCCTTCTGATGACCTCACCCTCAATGCCCAGCGACTCTATGTACTTCTGTCTACAGCAGGTGCTCCGTAGACTTTGCTCAAGCGTTTGTGAATATTCACCACAGTTTCTTTCTCTGCAGTGAGAAATTCAATGCCGGCACGTTGCTTGTAACGTACATCACCTACAGACACCATTTTGGAACTGTCCTGCAGCTACGCTATCTGTCGGAAGTGACGGAAACTTGGCGCGCTCACTCAGGAGACTTAAAACAATACGAACATAACATTAGCCATTCGTAGCATTGTTTTTGGCTGAGAAAAAGAAATGCGGTGCAGTACTTTCTGGGCAACCCTCGTAAATATATTAGCCATAATATCACATGTGTTTATATTTGTTGCTAATGTTTGGTACACCTTAATGTTGAAGAATTTCTGTTTACCTGCTCGTGTATCTTAAACACATAGCAC
This sequence comes from Schistocerca americana, assembly GCF_021461395.2. NCBI lineage: Eukaryota > Metazoa > Arthropoda > Insecta > Orthoptera > Acrididae > Schistocerca > Schistocerca americana. Next base: position 993,896,007 of record NC_060121.1, read on the forward strand.
GCTAGCTTGCGAGGCACGATATTAAGCCAGGCCCAAATTGAATCTCTATGGCTGGTAACCGACTATTCTTCTGGTATGATAGTCAAGCTAAGCGTGGTTTTAAATGTGGTTTCCCACGCCCATATACACTCCTGGAAATGGAAAAAAGAACACATTGACACCGGTGTGTCAGACCCACCATACTTGCTCCGGACACTACGAGAGGGCTGTACAAGCAATGATCACACGCACGGCACAGCGGACACACCAGGAACCGCGGTGTTGGCCGTCGAATGGCGCTAGCTGCGCGGCATTTGTGCACCGCCGCCGTCAGTGTCAGCCAGTTTGCCGTGGCATACGGAGCTCCATCGCAGTCTTTAACACTGGTAGCATGCCGCGACAGCGTGGACGTGAACCGTATGTGCAGTTGACGGACTTTGAGCGAGGGCGTATAGTGGGCATGCGGGGGGCCGGGTGGACGTACCGCCGAATTGCTCAACACGTGGGGCGTGAGGTCTCCACAGTACATCGATGTTGCCGCCAGTGGTCGGCGGAAGGTGCACGTGCCCGTCGACCTGGGACCGGACCGCAGCGACGCACGGATGCACGCCAAGACCGTAGGATCCTACGCAGTGCCGTAGGGGACCGCACCGCCACTTCCCAGCAAATTAGGGACACTGTTGCTCCTGGGGTATCGCCGAGGACCATTCGCAACCGTCTCCATGAAGCTGGGCTACGGTCCCGCACACCGTTAGGCCGTCTTCCGCTCACGCCCCAACATCGTGCAGCCCGCCTCCAGTGGTGCCGCGACAGGCGTGAATGGAGGGACGAATGGAGACGTGTCGTCTTCAGCGATGAGAGTCGCTTCTGCCTTGGTGCCAATGATGGTCGTATGCGTGTTTGGCGCCGTGCAGGTGAGCGCCACAATCAGGACTGCATACGACCGAGGCACACAGGGCCAACACCCGGCATCATGGTGTGGGGAGCGATCTCCTACACTGGCCGTACACCACTGGTGATCGTCGAGGGGACACTGAATAGTGCACAGTACATCCAAACCGTCATCGAACCCATCGTTCTACCATTCCTAGACCGGCAAGGGAACTTGCTGTTCCAACAGGACAATGCACGTCCGCATGCATCCCGTGCCACCCAACGTGCTCTAGAAGGTGTAAGTCAACTACCCTGGCCAGCAAGATCTCCGGATCTGTCCCCCATTGAGCATGTTTGGGACTGGATGAAGCGTCGTCTCATGCGGTCTGCACGTCCAGCACGAACGCTGGTCCAACTGAGGCGCCAGGTGGAAATGGCATGGCAAGCCGTTCCACAGGACTACATCCAGCATCTCTACGATCGTCTCCATGGGAGAATAGCAGCCTGCATTGCTGCGAAAGGTGGATATACACTGTACTAGTGCCGACATTGTGCATGCTCTGTTGCCTGTGTCTATGTGCCTGTGGTTCTGTCAGTGTGATCATGTGATGTATCTGACCCCAGGAATGTGTCAATGAAGTTTCACCTTCCTGGGACAATGAATTCACGGTGTTCTTATTTCAATTTCCAGGAGTGTAGACAAGTGCTGAGCTTGTCTCCAGTCCCAGTCAGTTAAAAGGTGGTAACACGCTTGATGTTCCCATTTATTAGGACTGTTTATAAAGTTTATGTCTGTTTACGTCCGGGCATGGGGCGCCAAATACAGTAGCATTGTAAGCCAAATACAACGTATCTGCTATTGTTGTTTTTACTGTTAAGTGTTAATTTTTAAACGTTTATTTGTGCAATAGACGTTAGCAAAAATGGCTCTGAGCACTATGCGACTTAACTTCTGAGGTCATCAGTCGCCTAGAACTCAGAACTAATGAAACCTAATTAACCTAAAGACGTAACACACATCCATGCCCGATGCAGGATTCGAACCTGGGACCGTAGCGGTCGCTCGGTTCCAGAATGTAGCGCCTAGAACCGCACGGCCACAGCGGCCGGCAGACGTTAGCATCCGTTCGTATAATGTACTCGTAATCTGACTGCCATAAAATGTTGGAGAGAGAATGAAAAGTAGAATGTATTGTTGATCGCTGAAATTCCTGAGCCTTCGTCGAGAAACAGTTCCCTCTGCTAACACGCTTGTAATCAGCTCCGTGTTACCATCAGGACGAGGGTGTCTTTCGTTTGAGTGAGTCAACATTTGATGGCTTCATAGGTGAATGATTACATGAAATAATAGGCCTATGGACATTCCTTTTAGCACTGCTTATTTCCAGTTTGTTTTACAGCATTAACTGTCATCGTGTAACATTCAAATCGATTGCACCACATTATATCACCATATTCGCCACTTCGATGCATTAATAATTGTTCGATTATTCTCCCACTCAGTGGTCACGCTGATCTTATACCCTCAGCATTCTGTCTAAAATTTTTAATTGTGTCAGTATTTCTACAGCACTCTCTTACCGTTCTCCGTTGTTGACTTTCGTGTCCGCTGCTGCTAACGTCCTCAGACATTTCCCATCTGTGTCGCGAGGCTACCTTAGTGCCCCTAGTACTCTTCCCAACAACGTCCTTTTCTTTTCAGTTCCTTTTCTGATCAAACTTACTATAAAATTTGGGCTGTGTACAGAGAACACTTAACTATTCATTTATCTACACAAACGTTTACATTATTTTTTAATTAACAACATGTGAGGTCATGTCGAAGTTTACCGAAGATGTGGTCACCTTATATCAGTTTACAAAACTCGCTAACAGATACAAGTGGACTTCATTTTTAAGCAGGTGCTTTTGACTGCCTTAACAGATATGACACAATAATGGTCCAGCAAATTCAGCACTGTACTTTAGAACAACAATTAATGAATATGTCATTTCTAGTTTGTTACCGGGAGAGACAAAGTTGTACCTCAGTTCTGATTCTGTACGACTTGAAGAAATAAACAATGTTCATTTGTACGCAGTAGAATTCTTCAACTCTTCAGCAAGTCCGATTTACGACCCCATCAATTTCTTTACAAAAGAAATGCTATTATTTTCTGAATTAGATATCTTAACGCTAATCAGTGATTAATCAATGGTGCGAGATTAGTGATAACTCACTTATGTTAACATATCACAGCTAAATTCATTGTCTCCGATAAAACCTCACATCATCTTCCGATCCAACCACCCCATCCCAAACGATAAAAAAAAATCCCAATAAAAGAAGCTTTCACTATGACGATTAACAAAGCACAATGTAAGACGCTTGAAAACGCAGGACTGTATTTACCAGAACGTGTCTTTTCGCATGGATGGCTATATGTTGCGGTTTACGAGTTTGCAGACACAGTGATATTTATGTTTTTTTCTGAAGACTCACACAGCCAAAATGTTAACGCCAATTACATTATAACTACTAACACTGTTTTCGAAGAAGTCTGGAAAAGTAAAGAACTTCTAACAAATTGTTCTGAGCACTATGGGACTTAACATCTGAGGTCATCAGTCCTCTAGAACTTAGAACTACTTAAACCTAACTAACCGAAGAACATCACACACATCCATGCCCGAGGCAGGATTCGAACCTGCGACCGTAGCGTCACGCGGTTCCAGACTGAAGCGCCTAGAACCGCTCGGCCACACCGTCCGGCCGAACTTCTAACAAAGAAAAGTAATCTGACAAAGACAATTCCTGCTTTTCATGTTTTACACTTAACCGTATTGTATATAATGGTGTCACCTTTTTAATAATGAGAGCTATATTTGTTACTACTACTCAGAATAAATACCTTTTATTAACAAAAACTTTCATTTATTTATTTTTCCATTATTATATTACCTATTCGTGACTGATCAGAATACAGTGCGGATTATTCGCGATGGTAAACTAGTCTCTCAATAGTTCCGAAGAAATCACTTTTCATTACACAATACAGCGTTCGTCATTTCCAAACTTGTATGTCCAGTAAACATGTTCGAATACCATCTATGTACATAACTATTTGCTCTTCTCAGAGTGGTCGAACTCACTTTAAAAGCTGTAGTTTGTGCTCGCACTGGAACCCCTATCCAAGACTGGCAAACGATACACGTCGTAGGGAGGCAAGCTGGGTGCTGTTCCTGCAAAGTTTGACGGCTGGATGGATGGGCATTTCGGAACACATGGCGCCCTATGCCCGAACAGCAGTGTGACAAATTGCGGTCCGTTAGAACAGCGTGTGATACACGGAGCTCATAAGTAACTGTCCGACAGCTCAGCACCCGAGGAGAGTGAAGGACATGCAGTATTCATCAGGCGTTTGGCAGCGTCTGAGGACGTGACAGTCAGCTGACAAATTTCCCACGAGTTGTCAAAAACAGCACAAGAGCCCGCGGGAACTGCACTTGTGCAAGCATATGCGAATCAACAGCTCCGAACTACGAAATACGTCCAGTAAATTAATTTACTTCACGGGGAGAAAGTTTACATGTTTTTCTGGTACTTATGTGACTACTTCCACATCGGGTACGAGCAAAACAATGTCCATAACAAAAGGGAAAGACGCCGATGACCAATTAAGTGGCACAATGGAGCTTGTACCAACGTGAAAATGTTAAGTGCTTGATTTTGAGAAGTGGCATGAGATGAGATGTCGGATGGAATTTAGTAACAGAGAAGAAGATTATAAGACTGAAAATTGTTGGAAAGTTTCTGAAAACGTGCAGTGTATTTGTAAGGAAAACCGCATACAAGAGACTAGCTCTCTCAGTTCTAGACGTTGTTCCAGCATTCCAAGTCCCTACCAAGCGGGCATGATGGCATACAAGAATGAATTTGAGTATCTTTCGAAAATGTTTGACGTTTTTCTCGGAAAACCATACTGGTAAAATTCATAGAAGCGGTATTCGAGCAAAAATTCTGCTGCCTCTACCTTACATCTGGCGTGGGACTTATGAGAATGTTATGAGATAACATATCTGGGCATTTAGACAGTCATTTTCCCTGGTTCCACTCGCAAGTGGAAAATGATAGAAAATCGCCAGTAACGATAGAAAGTACAGCATTAGGCTATGCACTGAACAACAGCTTCGGCAGTATATTGCACATGTAGGTGTAGAACAGCAGAGAGCTGCATAAATATGAGAGGGGCGTTCACGAGTAATGCAAACATTTCTTTCTCGGCCAATTTCGCTTGAAATACTGCCGAATCTGTTGTGGGACATCGTGGACTATTCTCGCCTCAGCTGCTGCAGTTTCATTAAGTTCCCATAGGAGGCGGGGCAATACGTAGCCTTCAAACTGCATCTAAGACGAAGGTGCGTTCCAAGCACAGAGCTGTCATTGAGTTTTTTTTTGCTGGAAAACCAGACCGTGGCAGATATTCACAGGCGCTTTCAGAACATCTACGGAGACCTGGTAGTGAACAAAAGCACGGTGAGTTGTTGGGCTTGGCGTCTGTCATCATCACAACAAAGTAGCGCGAACCTGAACGATCTCCCGGGTGCCGGCCATCCGAACACACTCGTGCCGCCTGCAATATTGGGACACGCGGACGCTCTCATTCAATGCGATCCACGGATCGCAGTCAAAACACCTCGGTGCTCAGCTGGACGTTCTGTTGGCAGGAGTGACACACTCGTCCACCAGTTGGGGTACACGGAAGTAATGTGCCCGCCCGGTTTCTCGCCACGTAATAGAAGCCCATGAAGAGCTATGGGGGACCATCTGTGCGGAACCGTTCCTGCTTTACGATGATGGTCGTGGCAATCTTTTGGTTAACATCGTCACAGATGATTAAAAATGGGTTAATCATTTCTAACCGGATAAAAACGGAAATTCATGGTATATCACCTAACCACCACTCTGTTTGATATCTTCCCTTATGGTGCAAAGATCAGCATTGAAGTGTATTGCGCTACCCTCAGGAAATTGAAGAAACGATTTCAGCGTCTTCGTCGCCACAAGCGAACTTCTTCTTCTCCATGAGAATGCAAGGCCTCACACAAGTCTGCGCACCCAAGAGGAGCTCACAAACCTTCATTGACGTGTTTTTCCTCATCCATCCCACAGCCCTGACCCTGAACCTTGCGACCTCTGTGTCTGTTTGGCCCAGTGGAAGGATGCACGTCTTGGGAAGCAGTACATAGATGACGGAGTAGGTGTTGATGCAGAAAGACGTTGACTCCGACATTTAACAGTGGAGTGATACCAACGGAGCGTATAGTCCCTCCCAGGAATGTAGGAGAAGGCCGTCGCATTGAGATTATGTTGAAAGGTCGAGTTTTGTAGCCAAAAGAGTGGTGAATAATGTGGCGTACAGGAATCTTGAATAGAACCACCATGCTTTCAGGAAAAAAAACGTATTGCCTTAGTTACTGAACGCCCTCGTACATAGACAAGACAATGTCTTTGGACTTATATTACATATTGTACCTGACTCATGAAACTCTGTTGTAACTGTTCATCGCCGTTATTGCTGTTGAGCGGTTGTTTACTTTACAATTTACTACAATAAATAAATCCACCAAAGAAAGCAGTCTTCACACAAAATATTCGTTCACCATGAACATAATTAAATTTCCTATCCTGTGGACTTATCTTGTGTTTGAGTCAAATTTCTGTTGACATTTCACGTTGTAGCTCCATGCCTTTTAATATTAAATTATCTGTGAGGTCGGCGTGATTGACGTTACATGAAAGCAACCTGGATATGTTTGTTAGACCCTAAGCCCTCACTACCGTACCATATCTACATCTACATCTACATTTATACTCCGCAAGCCACCCAACGGTGTGTGGCGGAGGGCACTTTACGTGCCACGGTCATTACCTCCCTTTCCTGTTCCAGTCGCGTATGGTTCGCGGGAAGAACGACTGTCTGAAAGCCTCCGTGCGCGCTCTAATCTCTCTAATTTTACATTCGTGATCTCCTTGGGAGGTATAAGTAGGGGGAAGCAGTATATTCGATACCTCATCCAGAAACGCACCCTCTCGAAACCTGGCGAGCAAGCTACACCGCTATGCAGAGCGCCTCTCTTGCAGAGTCTGCCACTTGAGTTTGTTAAACATCTCCGTAACGCTATCACGGTTACCAAATAACACTGTGACGAAACGCGCCGCTCTTCTTTGGATCTTCTCTATCTCCTCCGCCAACCCGATCTGGTACGGATCCCACACTGATGAGCAATACTCAAGTATAGGTCGAACGAGTGTTTTGTAAGCCACCTCCTTTGTTGATGGACTACATTTTCTAAGGACTCTCCAAATGAATCTCAACCTGGTACCCGCCTTACCAACAATTAATTTTATGTGATCATTCGACTTCAAATCGTTCCGCACGCATACTCCCAGATATTTTACAGAAGTAACTGCTACCAGTGTTTGTTCCGCTATCATATAATCAACAATAAAGGATCCTTCTTTCTATGTATTCGCAATACATTACACTTGTCTATGTTACGGGTCAGTTGCCACTCCCTGCACCAAGTGCCTATCCGCTGCAGATCTTCCTGCATTTCGCTACAATTTTCTAATGCTACAACTTCTCTGTATACTACAGCATCATCCGCGAAAAGCCGCATGGAACTTCCGACACTATCTACTAGGTCAGTTATATTTATTGTGAAAAGAAATGGTCCCATAACGCTCCCCTGTGGCACGCCAGAGGTTACTTCACCGTCTGTAGACGTCTCTCCATTGATAACAACATGCTGTGCTCTGTTTGCTAAAAACTGTTCAATCCAGCCACACAGCTGGTCTGATATTCCGTAGGCTCTTACTTTGTTTATCAGGCGACAGTGCGGAACTGTATCGAACGCCTTCCGGAAGTCAAGAAAAATAGCATCTACCTGGGAGCCTGTATCTAATATTTTCTGGGTCTCATGAACAAATAAAGCGAGTTGGGTCTCACATGATCGCTGTTTCCGGAATCCATGTTGATTCCTACATAGTAGATTCCGGGTTTCCAAAAACGACATGATACTCGAGCAAGAAACATGTTCTAAAATTCTACAACAGATCGACGTCAGATATATATGTCTATAGTTTTGTGCATCTGCTCGACGACGCTTCTTGAAGACTGGGACTACCTGTGGTCTTTTCCAATCATTTGGAACCTTCCGTTCCTCTAGAGACTTGCGGTACTCGGCTGTTAGAAGGGGGGCAAGTTCTTTCGCGTACTGTGTGTAGAATCGAATTGGTATCCCGTCAGGTCCAGTGGACTTTCCTCTGTTGAGTGATTCCAGTTGCTTTTCTATTCCTTAGACACTTATTTCGATGTCAGCCATTTTTCGTTTGTGCGAGGATTTAGAGAAGGAACTGCAGTGCGGTCTTCCTGTGTGAAACAGCTTTGGAAAAAGGTGTTTAGTATTTCAGCTTTACGCGTGTCATCCTCTGTTTCAATGCCATCATCCCGGAGTGTCTGGATATGCTGTTTCGACCCACTTACTGATTTAACGTAAGACCAGAACTTCCTAGGATTTTCTGTCAAGTCTGTACATAGAATTTTACTTTCGAATTCACTGAACGCATCACACATAGCCCTCCTTACGCTAACTTTGACATCGATTAGCTTCTGTTTGTCTGAGAGGTTTTGGCTACGTTTAAACTTGGCACTGTGGCACACCAACTTCAATAAAAGGAGATGTAGCTCATACAGTGTGTTGTAAAACACTATACAACGGGTATAAGTCACAAGACAAATGTGGTCCATATTGGGATGTATATTACACACCGCACACAAAAACATTTATTTTCAAAAGGATATAATCACCATTATAGTAAAAGCCTGTAAGAATGGAGACTGAAGTGTAATATATGTCTTATCTACAAAGATCCAGATAACCAGAAAACAGGACTGAGTTATGACACCAGTTTCAAGAAATATACCAGCATCATTAACTTTGTAAACCCCAAAAAGAAACTGTCTTACAAGGTGCTGTGTGTTGTATGTAATTTATAGTGGTCGAAATTCCTAAGAAAACATGCAAATGCTTTCGAGCAAAACATACTCGCAAATCATGAGTAACTACAACAGGAAAGATGCACTAAGCATAGGGTTAATTACATGGGAGATAGCTTTGTCATTCATAACACAGTCGTTAAATTTAAAACAATACAAATACTACAGACATTTCTAAAATTTCATTGTAAACATTTACGCAGCAAAACCAAATTATTAACGAAGAAACAGTTTTCAGTTTCTCCTTTAATTAACAGACTCGTCCCCAAGGATTGTTTAATCCGAGGCAACTGAGTTCAATCCAGTATTCTTTAATTCCTGTTTCGTTTCCAGACCGAGGTGGTCCACCTGCGTCCCGTCTTCGGTACAGATGTGATAGGTGATCCAGGCGCTCTCTTTAAAACAAGTTCCTAACATTCGTTTCCCCTCATTTTTGGGTTGGCGTTCAACAAACGGGTCACCAATCTTGCAAAAAGCTTTCTCGTAGTTAAAGCTTTTCTTAAAATGCACTGTAGCTTTTTATTATGTTCATATGGCTTTAATAGTTGAATACATAATAACATACCGTGCATTTTCTCGAGGTTTCCGTCTGTGGCTGCAGTTCTGGGATGTCCTTCACGTATATTGTCTGCAAGACAAACATAGAAATGTTAATATTTTGCAGTCCATTTCTTTCACTGTAAAAATCAAAGAGCAGACTCCTTATGAAACTGTACCTATCACAAGCGAAAAAGCTTCATAAAAATAAAATAATTTTAGAACTGCAAAGTATTCCAAAGTATCCAGTTTAACGAAACATACGCAATACTACGTTATAATGCCATGTAGACAATACTGTTCAGCAGATCAAGATGATATTGGACCCATGGTACTCCACATTTATACAAACACCGATCTTTTCACCTAGGCCTCGTATACGCGGCATACAGCTACTGAATTCATTGATATTGACTGTGCGTGAGACATGGCTGAAACAAGCTGTTTTCGGTTGCATCAGTTTTTTTCAGCTCCAGTTTAAGCTGACAATTAAAATCGCTCAAAAACCTGGTTTCCGAATTAACCAATTTTAGTTTTTTTAAATTGTTGCTATTTCCATCAATAACATCGAAAAATATTGAAGGATTCTAAGACTCTATCAAATTTTTGCAATACAAGTTTCAAGATACATGCAATCAAATATCATCACGGTATATGATAACAGCCAAACTGTTGCAGGATAAAGATTTATTGAAACCCTTACCACGGTTTCGGTACATCTAAATATACTTTCATCAGAAGCAAAAATACACCTGAACACGAAGACACCTTCATTAGCAAAAAATTTATCAACATAACTGAGACAGAAGAAAAACAAACGCTTATAGCTTTAAGTATACATGACAATTACCAAAGTATTACAAGCGCAAAAACTTTTAGTCCCTTACTAAAATCACATCCTGCAGCGGAGATGCATAAAACAATCGTGCAAAAGGCTGCACCAGTAGTTAAAATTAAAATATCACCTACATCTGTGCAGCATAATTATGAAGAGGTGGTCGATGCGAACGCAGCATATATTTCCAAAAGCTACCAGCAGATAAAGGCATCATACTATGTAGACACAGGCAGCAGGTCAGCTACATTCAATTTATATTACGAACTATGAATTAAATGAGAAGTTTTAATTTATTTCTGTTGCCATGAATTCCTTTCTCTTTTACTATTTAATAGAAATAGCGGACAAAAAATAGGTTTTGTCTAAAATCTGTAGTATTCATTTTCTTTTACTATTTAGAAGGTAAAACCTGCTTTCAGCCGATAATATATCTTTGCTTATGTATGGAAAGTCGAATACTATTGATTTTTTTCTGCCAAACCAAAGATGATCTTTAATAGAAATTCAGATGAACAGTTTAAAAAGTAGCCAAAATGTAACACTTACAAGGAACAATTACATGATAATAGTTAAAATTTCAATAACAAATTTATCCTATGATGAATATATATTTTTTTATCTGTTCATAAATATTTGTTCTATAGCGTCTTGATTTGTAAGTTGACTTCTTTGATGGGAAACAATACCACTCAAAGACGAAACCAATGTTTCAGACGAGCAGAACGTTCTACCAAGCTCGTTTTAGCAAAAGTTTCAATTAAAACGAAACTTATTAGCACTACTGGTATGGCAAACCGATAAACCTGTTATAACTGAGACCAAACAAATACCGGAAAATACCGGATACGGAACTAAAATACAGGTATCGGTTTTAACCAGTTAGTTTCTCCCATCCCTGCCATTCTAATTCCATGGACCACCCTCTTGTATCAGTAGTAGCGGATGTCTCTGTCCGGTTGCTAGGTAACTGAAGGACATCTTCCCGCCAGGGGACAGTGAGGTGACGACCAGAGCCAAAGAAACTGGTACACCTGTCTAATATCGTTTAGGGACCCCACCAGCACTCAGAAGTGCTACAACACGACGTGGCATGAACTCGAATAATGTCTGAACTGGTGCTGGAGAGAACTGTCACCATGAATTCTGCAGGGTTGTCCATAAATTCATGAGAACGACGGGGTGGAGATCTGTTCTAAATGCCGCGTTCCAGTGCATCCCAGATATGCTCAATGATATTCATATCTGGGGAGTTTGGTGGCCATCGGAAGTTGAAATCGGACGTGTGTTCCTGGATCCACTCTGTAGCAATTCTGGTCGTGTGGGGTGTCGCGTTGTCCTGCTGGAATTGCCCAAGTCCGTGGAATGCACTACGGGTGCAGGCGATCAGACAGGATGCTTGCGTACGTGTCACCTGTCGAGTCGTATCTAGACGTATCAAGGGTTCCTTATAACTTCAACTGCACATGCCCCACACCATTACAGAGCCTCCACCGGATTGAACAGTCCCCTGATGACATGCACGGTCCATGGATTCATGAGGTTGTCTCCATACCCGTACACGTCCATCCGCTCGATACAATTATAAACCAGACTCGTCCGACGAGGCAACATGTTTCCAGTCATCAGCAGTTCAATGTCGGCGAGGCGAGGCGAGGCGAGGCGAGGCGTAATGCTTCGTGTCGCGCAGTCATCAAGGGTACACGAGTGGGCCTCCGGCTCCGAAAACCCAAATCAATGTTGCATTCGCACGCTGACACTTTTTGATGGCCTAGCACTGAAATCTGCATTAATTTGCGGAGGGTTGCACTTCTGTTACGTTGAACGATTCTCTTGGTGGTCGTTGGCCCCGTTTCTCAGAATCCTTTTCCGGCCTCAGCAATGCCCGAGATTTGATGTTTTGCGAGGTTCCTGATACTGACGGTACACTTGTGAAATGATCGGACGGGAAAATCCCCACTTCATTACTACCTCCGCGTTGCTGTGTCCCGTCGCTCCTGCGCCGGTAGTAACACCACGTTCAAACTCACTTAAATCGTGATAACCTCCCATTGTAGCAGCCGTAACCGATCTAACAAACACGGCAGACACTTGTGTTATACAGACGTTGCCGACCGCAGGGCCGTATTCCGCTTGTTTCCATATATCTGTGTTTGAATATGCCCATACCAGTTTGATTGGCGTTTCAGTGTATGCTGACGGACCTTTCAGCGAAACTGTATATAGTTCACAGTTCTTAGTTTGGATTGGATTGGATTGTTTGGGGGAGGAGAACAGACAGCGAGGTCATCGGTCTCATCGGATTAGGGAAGGACGGGGAAGCAAGTCGGCCGTGCCCTTTCAAAGGAACCATCCCAGCATTTGCGTGGAGCGATTTAGGGAAATGACGGAAAACCTAAATCAGGATGGCCGGAGGCGGGATTGAACCGTCGTCCTCCAGAATGCGAGTCCAGTGTGCTAGCCACTGCGCCACCTCGCTCGGTGACTGTTCACAGTTCGCTGTTGCCACGGCTGTATTGACAACCCTGTAGCTTGAACATCGTGTGAAGACGACAGCCAAGCTTGGGGTGTGTGTTCTTGACCCTGAGACGGCGGTTGGAATTCAGACATTTGGAAGAAGCAAACTTGCCCTGGGGTTTAACTGATAATAAACTGTTACTTGTGGGAGTAAGATTTAATTTGCTCTGCACCTTACCACTCAACAACCAGCTCCCTACCGCTTCAGATATGCTATGAACCCTTTGACAATGAAACATCTATATGTATTGAAAAGTATTGTTGGCTGATCGATAGCTATACAGTGTATGAAACAATATGTTGTGCAAATGATATTGCTTAAGTGTAAATGGTTTGTATCTAGCGAATCATACTATGTATGGATGAAGAGAAAGATGAGAGTAGAATACTAACAGAAAACTAATACAGATGAAAGCGGGGAAATGTAATAATTTTGTGACTGAAGCTTTTTATTCACTTACATCTCCGTCTGCAACTACATCGATACTCTGCAAATCACACTTAAGTGTCTCCCAGAGTATTCATCGAACCACTTTGACAATAATTCTGTATTATTCCACTCTCGAACAGAACGCGGTAAAATCGAAGAGCTATATCTTTCCGCTGGAGCTGTGGTTTCCCTCATTTTATTATGATGATCATTTCTCCCTATGTAGGTCAACAAAATATTTTCGTGTTCGGAGGACAAAGTTGGTAATTGAAACTTCGTGAGAAGATTACGCCGCAACGAGAAACGCCTTGTTTTAATAGTATCCGTACTAAATCCTGTTTCACATCCGTGACACTCCACCCCGCCCCCCTCCCTATTTCGGGATAATACAATACGTGCTTCTCTTCTTTGAACTTTCTCGATGTACTCCATTAATCCTGTGTGGTAAGAGTCCCACACCGCGCAGTAGTACTCCAAAAGAGGACGGACCAGCGTAGTGCAGGCAGTTTCTTTAGTAGATCTGTCGCGACTTCTAAAGTGTCCTGCCAATAAAACGCAGTCTTCCCCACAATATTTTCTATGACTTCTTTCCAATTTAAGTTCCTCGTAATTGTAATTCCTAGGAATTTAGTTGAATTTACGGCCTTTATATCTGATTGTTTTATCGTGTAATCGAAGTTTAACTGATTATTTATAGCACTATGTGGATGACCTCACACTTTTCATTATTTGGGGACAAAAGCCAATTTTATCATCATTCGAATATCTTTTCTAAACCGTTTTGTAAATTTTTTTGATTTTCTGGCGGGTTTACCTGACGATAAACGATAGAATCGTCTGCAAACAACCTAAGACGGCTGCTCAGATTGCCTCCTAAATCATTTTTATAGAGAGGGAACAGCAGAGGTCCTATAACACTATCTTGGGGAACGTCACAAATCACTGCTTCGATGGCTCTCCCTCAAAACTACTAACTGTGACCTCTCTGACAGGAAGTCACGAACCCAGTCACTAAACTCAGGCGTTATTCCATAAGCACACCATTTCACTACATGCCGCTGGTGTGATAGTGTCAAAAGCCTTTTGGTAATCTAAAAATGCGTAATCAATTTGAAATACCTTGTCAATAGCACTCAACACTTCGTGCGTGTAAAGAGCTGGTTGTGTTTCGAAAGAACGATGTTTTCTAAATCAGTTTTGGCTGTGTGTCAATAAACCGTTTTCTTGAAGTAATTCATAATGTTCGAACGAAATACATGTTCCAAAACCCTGCTGCATATCGACGTTATCGATATGGGCCTGTAATCTAGTCCATTACTCCTACTACCTTTTTTGAATATTGGTCTGACATGTGGAACTTTCCAGTCTTTGGGTGGGGGTCTTCAGTCGAGCGAGCAGTTGCATATGATTGTTAAGCAAATTGGTATACAGTCTGGACCAGAAAACTTGCTTTTACTTTGTGATTTTAGTTGCTTCACTACTCCGTTACTCATGTTGGCAGCTATTCTTGATTCGAATTCTGGAATATTTACTTCGTCTTCTTTGGTAAAGTAATTTCGAAAGGCTGTATTTAGCAATTCTGATTTCGCAGCAGTATCGTCGATAGTATTTCCATTGCTATGGCGCAGATAATGCATTGACTGTGTCTTGCCGCTAGCATACTTTATATAGCACCAGAATCTCTTGGGATTTTCTGCCATGTTTCGAGATAAAGTTTCGTTGTGGAAACTATTACACGCATCTCGCATTGAGGTCCGCGCTAAATTTCGAACTTCTATGAAAGATCGTCAATTTTGGAGATTTTGCTATCGCTTACATTCGGCATGTTTTTTAGGTTGCTTCTGCAACAGTGTTCTGACCCGTTTTGTGTACCAAGGGGGATCACCTCCTTTGTTTGTTAATTTATTTGGTAAAATGTCTCAATTGCTGCAGACACTACTTCTTTGATTTCAGCCCACATCTGGTGTATGCTTACATTATTGTTTTGGAGGAAGAGGAAATTGTCTCCCAGCGAGGCGTCAAGTTTACTGGTATCTCTGCCTTTTTGAATAGTTATATTTTTCGTTTATTTTTGGAGCATTTGGGGATTACAATACTCAATCGCGCTACGACAGCCCTGTGTTCACTAATCCCTGTATTCGTTTTGATACTCGACAGTAGATCAGGATTATTCGTTGCTGAAGGTCAAGTGTGTTTTCACAACCGCTTACTATTCGCGTGGGCTCATGAACTAACTGCTCGAAATAATTTTCAGAGAATGTGTTCAGCATAATTTCGGATGGTTTTTATGCGTACCTCCGGAATTATTCATGTATTTTCGCCAACATATCGTGGGTACATGAAAGTCACCAGCAACTTTATTTGTATGAGTCGGCTACGTGTTGGAAATCAAACTCATGTTTTCCTTGAACCTTTCAGCATTTGCATGACCTGAGTCGGAAGGTCGGTAGAAGGATCCAATTATAATTTTATACCACCTGAAGAATGACCCCTGCCTGTACCAACTCACAGGAACTATCTACTTCAATTTCGCTACAACGTAAACTAGTTCTAACAGCAACAAACACACCACCGCCAACTGTGTTTAGTCTATCCTTTCGGAAACCCGTCAGGTTCTTCGCAGAAATTTCGGGTAGACTTACCTCTGACTTTAGCCAGCTTTCAGTGCCGATAATGACTTGAGCATCAGTGCCTTCTATTAGCGCTTGCAACTCTGGTACTCTCACAACAAAGCTATGACAATTAACAACTGTTATACCGATAATTCCTGTATTTATATTCTTACTATGTATAATCTGCACCCTTCGAGACTGAAACCCTTTTTGTATTTCCCCGAGACCCTACATCCCAAAACTCCGCCGATTCCACTCCACATAGCCCCTGCTATCCGTGTAGCCGCCTCCTGCATGTAGAGGTCGCCTGAACTGTTCAGCGGAACGCTAAACCCAACCACCCTATGGCGCATGTCGAGGAATCTGCAGCCTACATGGTCGCAGGACCGTCAGAGCCTCTGATTCACTCTCTCCACTCGGCTCTGAAGCAGATATCTGAGATGTGTCCTGTCGGTTATGCTGCAAATGATGAGCTTGGTTTCATTTCGCACAAGACTGGCAGCCTTTAGCACTTATGTTAGCATCTCGAAACCAGCAACTCTTCCGATCCAAAGTCACAAACACATCATTTGTACCGACGTGAGCCACCACCTGCATTTGGCTGCACCCTGTGCTCTTCACATCATCTGGAAGGACCCTTCCTACATCTGGAATGACTCCACCTGCGATGCACACCGAGTGCACTTTGGCTTTCTTTCCCTCCTTGACAGCCATGTCCCTAAGGCGCGCCATACCCCTACCAATAATCCCACCCTCTGTGGCTGCCCGGATCTTGCAGGCTGCAACGTTTCCTCTGAAACAGGACAGGAGACAGCATCTGGCTGAGTGACAGTGTCGGCCACAGACAGCACCTGGAACCTGTTAGTCACACTAAATGGGGAGGCCTTACGTGCGGCCTCCTGGGAAGTCTTTCACCACCTGCCATGCCCTGAGGCGACCTCCCACCCGACCATGGGTGAATGGTAAGTCTCAGTGGGCTGGCCACTGGTGCAGGCCGATCGCCGGTCTCAGACGTGCTGGACGTCCGTTGGATCCGCATGGCTGACCCACAGCAGTATTGATGCCCATCCACTGCAGTTCCAACCTGCGTAACCGAAGCCATCACAGCCTGGGGCTGAGAGCGAAGTGTCACCTGCTCGGCTTGTATCAGCACACAGCCTTCGTGGGCCCTAACCATACTAAGGACCGTGGTAAACTACACTACACTGGTAAACAATGTCAATTGACACATACTATAGATCTCTACTGTGGACATGGAGGAAAATGCGAGAATTGTGTACAATAAACTAGATTAACACGCACAGATTCAAAAACTGAACTACCAAAGTACACAGGTGAGACTAAATAATTCAATCCTGATTAGGAACTAGTAATATGTCATAAAATCGGTTTACTTTCCGAAACAAACGAAAGTGCGGGAAGTGTTTCTATTAAATATTAAATTATCACGCAGAAACTCAAGAAACTAAACTAACAAAGCACATAAATGAAACACTACAATTAACTCCTGGTTAGGAACTCATGAAATGTAACAAAGTCGATTACTTCCCTGTTGCTGCAGGTGTCTAGGCCGGCTACTGCTGACTGACCAGGTGACTAACGCCAAACCAAAGTATGTAACAGGTTTGAATTGCATCAGTGGTAATATTAAAGATTATTTATCGTTTCTGACAAACTTGTTTTTAGTGTAGTATCTGCCCTACTGACAGATCGTCTACTTGCTATGTCGTCATATCTTTGCACTTCCATTGCACATTGTGTTGTGGGGAGCTTATTAAGTTTCACATAAATGAAGAAAACTTCAGTGGCTCAATAGTGAGAGAGTCTAAGATTGTCTAAAAACGTTGCAAACAGACGCAAGACGCATCCTAAACCTGAATAAAATAAAATTCAGGGGGTAGTGGTTGTAATGAAACGCTGAACTGTTCGTTACGTGAAGGTGACTAAAGTTTGATGTTTACAAACACGTTTGCAGTGTATTAACGCTACGGAATATCCTTGACTACAAAATCATGTATTGTTGTTATGTGTCTTCAGTCCAGAGACTGGTTTGATGTAGCTCTCCATGGTACTCTATCCTGTGCAAGCTTCTTCATCTCCCAGTACCTACTGCAATGTACGCCAACAATATTTAAGAGCCGGCCGTGGTGGCTGAGCGGTTCTAGGCGCTTCAATCTGGAACCGCGCGACTGCTACGGTCGCAAGTTCGGATCCTGCCTCCGGCATGGATGTGTGTGATGTCCTTAGGTTAGTTAGGTTTAGGTGGTTCTAAGTTCTAGGCGACTGATGAACTCAGATGTTAAGTCCCATAGTGCTCAGAGCCATTTGAACCAATATTTGAGACAGAGCTAGAGAAATGTCACAAAAGTGATGGAAAACGCAGAATTTTTCAAATAGATAACAATAACATACCTTTTGTACATTAGTTACGCTACTAAGAAGTCGAAAATATTTTGATGTCGCAGGAAAGCTCAGTGTCTCTTCGTATCAGAAGAACCTATCGCCAGCAGTACCCCAGGGAAAATTACAGCGAACATAAGGAAAACCACCAACCGAATATAAAAAAACCACTAAGTTTTTTATGATTGGATCTGTAATGCAAATTGTGTCATTTAGTAACCAAGAATCTTCGAAAGATGGGAGGAGCAATGAATGTTTTTCCAACGAAAACAAATAAACTAATATTATATAAAGGTTTATTGTTTTGTAGATGTCAATTACAAGTTATATTTATTTTAATCAGTTGTAACATGCATATGCATGACCTCACACTCGTACTGCGGTACAGAAAAATCAAAATATAGATTACCTCGATCTCATTGTTTATTTCTTCTGGCAAGTCAACTTGCTCCGTAAGTGTTGTAGTGTATGGACATAATGTCGCATTTGGAAATGAGTATTCCCCGATGAGACGATGGAGGGCAGAAACAACCAAATGTTGAATGTTTCATGACAGTTTTTCAATTCTCATGGCGAAATCGTCGGACAATGCGTTTCTATGGCAACATCACACCGTTTGGACAGATCGACTGCTGCACTTGTTTGGACGTAAAAGAATTTGTTTTTCAACAGTACTGAGCACCGAGCAGTTTTGGTGTGGTCGTGTGACCGATAATCGATGATGGCTTTCTCTTAGTGATCTTCAAACCTAAACCTACAACTATCATAACATGAGCTAGTTGCATATTTTTCCTGTACGGGTACATAAGAGGAAATATTTTTGTTGCTCCTAATGGTGTTATAAATTTCTGCACGAAAATTTGCCCATTTCATACTTTCGTAAAGAAAAGAGAGAGAAGTATAACAACAGTCATTGAAGACATAGTGTGTCAAACCAGCATTACTATGTAACGTAACAGTTCGTACTATTTTTAGTCATATTTTCAAAGTGTTTCGTTTACAAGTTGTTTAAATCAGTTTGTAGGAAAGCAGCCTACTCACGCCGCATAAAATTCACATCAGTCTTTCCATTGTGTGCCAGCCTAGTATGCTGTAACTAGCTCTGACGTCATAAATGTTGCGCAATACTTTAAAAATCAAGTAAATAACCTGAAACGTTACTAGCATGTCAGGAGTAATACTAAATCAATATGTGTTGAATGTCAGTTCAATAACTTTAACCAATTTCGAAATTCGGACGTTTTTCTGTAAAAATCATTGGCGCAACAGAAAAGAGCTAGAGCTTTAAAAATTTATATTTAGATTCTTTTTTCATAATAATTTAGTAGAAACAGTATGTTGGATCTTACAAATTAAAATTTTAGTTGAAATTCATAATTTTCTGGTTTTTATCTTAAAAATTAAGGAAGCAAGATAGATTAAGTAGGCGATTAAATAAGGCTAGGATGTTTAAATTTAAGTAGAAGGGAGATCCGCTATAATCATAAAGATGTGAGAAGTTTCAATTGAATAATTATAAAACTATAGCAATAGCGTAACTCCAAAGGGCAAGTTCAGAGCTCGTCTACTGCGTGCAGTGTAATTAAATTAATTCTCTCGCCCAAAATAATTGACTTAGCCACGTCAGACTTTTATTATGATTACTTACCTGTGTGCTGAATGCATATTTAAATTGAGAGCTTCATCGGCCATCAGCAAAGGAAGCGATGATTTATTCAATAACTTAAAGTGGTGCGTTACTAGGCCAGCGGCTAGTTGGGAGAGCCGATTTGATCAGGAGTTCCCTTAGCCGTCCGCACCGTGGCTTTATATATAAGAAGGCTGCGCGAGGAAGGAAGGCCCCAGTTCTCTCCAGACGCTGAATAGCACACCATCTGTGTCGGGAGTCGCGTCGCGTCGCGTCGCGTCGGTATCATTGCTATAAACAGCCTCGGATGCCGTAATAAGTTACTCGGGATACGCGTAACCATGAAATCGTTTTCGAGTGAAGTGTTAATTCTGGGATAACTTTAATGATATATCTTCAGTTTGCGTATGTCGTATTTTCACGTGCCGCCGCGGGACAGACATTCTACCATTATTTAGCGTGGCGTTTGATGATCGTTATCATCAAATTATGGCGAGCATTTACTAAAACATTTAATTTGGACAGTTATAGTTGCATCATCGCATTAGACTCTGAACTGCTCTGGTAGTTGGATTGTGTAGATTCTTTCTTTTTGATCTGTGACTTTCAGAATATAGCGAACGTTTTTACAGGATCGTTTTGATTATGAATCCCAGACAATCTCCTAATTCCTCAGAGCTATAAGCTGTAGCTATAGGCGTATTTCTCAAATGAAGTGGGCACTAGGAATTCTATTTACAGGCTTCACGTTTTGCTAATCACTTTCTGGTTGCCAAAATTGTAGTTAGAGAGCCAGTGTTGAGAACGGCAAAACAACAGCATAAATAATAGGAACATTTATATAACAATTAATTCCACCCGCCGCCGCACATATGGTTAATCGGCCGGGAAATACATCTTTCCTACATTGCATTCTACATTTGAAATATAACAACATATAATTTCCACCAGCCGCCCCACAATTGGTGCATCGGCCGGGAAATGTTTCTACATTACAAACCAAACATTAATTAACAAGTATAACTTCCACCAGCCGCCCCACAAGTTATGGTGCCTACTGTGGCTTTAAATTTTTATTTTTGAGGCTAAACTGTTTTAGTAAGTGAAGTGGAAACAGACGTTTATTCAGTGAACGTATTTCGCTATGCAAGACATCAAGGCAAGGCGAGGAAAGGAAGCGAAAACATGGAGAAATTAGTGCTCTGCAACCTTTTTCTAGAGGCGGAGGAACGCGTAGTTTCTCTTGCATGAGACACCCTGCGGAGAATAACGGCAGTCTGTGTCTCGAAATAGTAACATCTATTTCTTCTAATTACTCTACGATCATCATGTTTAGACCTAAAATATGACCTTCATGAGTAGAAGACATTGAATGCTGTATTAAACGTTGCAAAATGCAGAACATGAAAGACTGTGATCGAGACAAAGGGGAAGGGAAGTTATACAATGCCCCACCGTGACAGGGGGGAGAAAGATACTGAGGCCGTTGTAAGGACTCGCCCGTGTTACATCTGCACTATATCCTATCCCAGGTCTTCCCTCTATAAAACCACGAGGAGAAACTGCTTTTCTGTTCGTTTTCGTAATGCTCGTACTTTCTGCAATTTTCATGAAATCCAAGAACGACCTAGAATTCGTGTGTTAAGTAGATGAACTGTAGACAAGCTGGCACTAGCACCGCATTTCTTTCTTTTTCTCCTGATGACATTAATTAAAGCTTAGTACCAACAAGTCAGTAACAGGAATTTTATATATATTCTAACCACGGTGGGGTTCTTCTCATCTTGGTAACCTTTGTACTGGTACTCGAGCCCACAACACTTTCCGATAGGAGGCCATACTTTAAAGGGCAAAGAACACTGCAACTCTACATTTAGAGAAGATCTATTTCAAGATATCAAACAAATGAATGTTCAAATGGTACATGAACTTCTGCAACATTGTTCACCTCCCGTTACGCTAAGGTTCATGATTAGGAGACGCGACCATCGCTGAAGAGTTAAACTGAAGGCAGTGTCTATGCGGAACAGTTAATACCGTTACCAATTTCGCCATTGTCGAACATAGTCTTCGCACCGGTCACTCTGTGGAATATAACAACGTGGAGATTATGGCAATCACTCCCAGCTATTTGGATGGCGTTGTAAAGGAAGCAGTTGAAATGAAATTAGCAAATGATCTCTTAAATACAGATCGAGATTTTTGTTTAAATTCTACGTGGAGTCCTGCTCTCTCCCTTGTCGAAAACAGAAGGAGAGAATAAATTTTACCTCGGCCGTTGATTATTAATTTTAGCTAGCGACTAATTCTGACGTCGGTCACCTTTGGTTGCGTGGTGCCGCTAGCGTTTCCTGTGTGTGTGTGTGTGTGTGTGTGTGTGTGTGTGTGAGAGAGAGAGAGAGAGTGTGTGTTATCTTTCCGGAGCTTTTCTGCAAACCGAGGTTTTAAATTCTTTTGCACGTCGCTCACTTGCGGAAGTTTTGTTTTGTGAATAACAGAGTGTGCTCCCCTCGAAATATCTGCTGTTGTCCACTACGCAGCCCAACTGCTTTCCCGTAAGTTATATGAAGAACGAGATGTCATATAGAGACTCAGTTCACGTTTTTTGTGAAAATCTTCAAGTAATAGGTAACTGAAAAAGTATCCGAAATCAACAAACACGATACTGACCCCACAAAGGAAAGTATGGTCTAATGTCCTGTCGACAGCGAAGCACCACCTTGTTTTTGACTGGCACCAGTCAATAATTCGGTTGTGGTCTTCAGCCGTACCATCCAGGTTATAGGAATCGATGAAATGCCTGAAATTGGTTGGTTCAACCTAGGTTTCATTCCCACTCTGCCACAAAGAATTCATTGAATCAAGTCCTACGCGGTCTTGTTTAGACTTGGCTACAGAGTGGGAGAAAATGCTTAACTCTCCTGTTGAGAGGCGCGGGATTTGTGAGAGTCTGTTTACCGGCATGGCTGGCCTACATACATCTTTCCCCTTTCATAACGCCAGACCGCGGCAGCTCTACCAGCCCAGTGGGGCCACGTGGTGCCCCACATCGGAACAAGTAGACACAGTCCATAGAGAGACGTCCGCTTGACCAGCCATAAACCTGAAAGCGCCGCCGGGGCGCCCCGAGTACTTCCATAAAACCTTTTACTGCCCATACACAGTGGCATGATGCGCGCAGCTTCCCAGCCGACGCGTGCGCTTATAGTCTCCCTGCAACGACGAAGAGTGCTTTACGGGTGTTGCTCTGAGAACTGCGCATTTAATGAATTTTCCTGACAAGTTGTCATTTATATCGGACAGGGATCCGATCCTGGATATGCCGCTTACACCGAGCAGTCATTTTAACCTCTCACACCCTCCTAGTGCTCCTGCAGACAAATTTTCAGGTATCCCGACGTAATCACTATTTTGACCTTCAGCATTTCTGAACATGCCCACTTATTTCATTTCGATTCACTGCATTTCCTTTTTTTTCGGTGAATTTAATTCGATGAAGCTACGTTTTTAGTTTGCACATGCATCACACAGAAAGAAATGTCATCACTTCAATGTCCGTTTTCATATCCCATGCACGTGAGAACTAGTGATATCAAGGAGGCCTTAGGTGATGTAGATGTAAATTTTTGCACTGATATCACGACTGTTAATGTACCTGCATTCGTCCCAGCAAGCCAATACAACTATCATTAAAACATCTTACGCACAATGCCCGAGGATTCCTCCTAACATTTCTGACATACCTTCCTCCATGTATTCCTAAAGACAAAAAGCTCTGCAGTACAGAGTATGCTGCTATGAAGGAAATATTGTGTACCCAAGGCCTTAACATTAATATTTGAATGATAAAATTTCGGTTTATTGTCATACTGAAGTGCTTCACAAACAGTAAACTGGCATTTATGTGCGAACCTGTAACTGTAAATTTGACTGCAATATGTAGCTCTTCCTGAAGCTGAAAGCCGGTTGACAACGACAGTGTAGAAGAAATTTCCGAAACTTACCTTCAGATTTGGGGACCATTAAGGTTTCTTACGACTAGATTTGCAACTCTGGGACTATGAGCCTTAATAAGAAAGATGAAGTACTGAGATACTCTTCTGAGTGAATCCATCGGTAATGATTTCGTAGCGACTGTAGTGAATTACAAACTCTGAAAGGTTTTGCGCATGATATATTAATCAAACATTTGTTGTCTCGTACATGTAACGCACGAATTATTATTGTTTCTTGGCCAGTGGTCACACATTAGTGTAAACCCACAGCCCGAACGGTATCCCGTAAAGACGACAATACTGCAGAAGCCCGGAACTATAGCCCGATTAAAATTACTTGATAGATGAAACTTTATGCCATGGATCTGGTTTCCTCCAATCAGAGCGGTCAACGTCACGCCTGAACTTTTCACCGTAGCCAAACAGCCACAACAGTTGGTTGGTTCACTTCCAATTCCTTGTCTGGCACTATTTCTTGCTGTGTATTGATCCCGATTCATGAGTCTAGCACTTTTATTTCGTATTTCGTAACACATGATAACCACACTAAACCAAACCACACACCCACACACACACACACACACACATACACACACACACACACACACACACACACACACACACACACAACGATGCTAATGAAATATACACATTTCACACGCAGAACTAATCAAACACAACTGGGTACTTCCACACAAGACGCGGTTTAGCGTCCCATGCACGGTTATCATAAAACTGGTGATTGAAACTTTATGAGAAGATCCCATCGCAATGAAAAACGCCTTTGTTTTAATGATTGCCACTCCAATTCACGTATCATGTCTGTGGCACTATCTCCCCTATTTTACGATAATACAAAACGAGCTGCCCTTCTTTGTACTTTTTCGATGTCATCCGGCAGTCCCACCCGATGCGGATCCCACACCGCACAGCAGTACCCAGAATAGGGCGGACAAGCGTGGTGTAAGCAGTCTCTTTAGCAGATCTGTTGCACCTTCTAAGTGTTCTGCCAATGAATCACAGTCTTTGGTTTGCTCTGCCCACAACATTATCTATGTGATCGTTAAAATTTAGGTTACTTGTAATTGTAATCCCTAAGTATTTAGTTGAAATTACTGCCTTCAGATTTTTGTGGACTATCGGTTAATCGAAATTTAGCGGATTTCTTTTACAAAAAAATGGCTCTGAGCACTATGGGACTTAACTTCTGAGGTCATCAGACCCCTAGAACTTAGAACTACTTAAACCTAACTAACCTAAGGACATCACACACATCCATGCCCGAGGCAGGATTCGAACCAGCGACCGTAGCGGTCGCGCGGTTCCAGACTGTAGCGCCTAGAACCCCCCGGCCACATCGGACGGCCTTTCTTTTAGAGCTCATGTGAATAACTTCACACTTTTCCTTATTCAGGGTCAATTGCCACTTTTCGCACCATCCAAATATCTTATCTATATCATTCTGCAAATTCGTTTTGATCATATGATGACTACAAGACGGTAAATGACAGCATCATCTGCTAATAATCTAAGAGGGCTACTCGTATTGTCTCCTATGTCGTTAACATAGATCAGGAAGAATAGAGGGCCTATAACACTTTCTTGGGGAACGCTACATATTACTTCTGTTTTACTCGATGACTTTCCGTCTATTAGTACGAACTGTGACCTTTCTGACAGGAAATCACGTATCCGGTCGCAAAACTGAGGCGATATTCCACAGACACGCAGTTTCGTTAGAAGACGCTTGTGAGGAACGGTGTCGAAAGCCTTCTGGAAATTTAAAAACATGGAATCAATATGACATCCCCTTTCTATAGCTCTCATTACGTCATGAGTATAAAGAGCTAGTTGTGTTTTACAAAAACAATGTTGCCTGAATCCGTTCTGACTATGTGTCAATAAATCGTTTTCTTCGAGGTAATTCATAGAGTTAGAATACAGTATATGTTCCAAAACATTTCTGCATATGGACGTTAGTCATAATGGCTTGTAATTCAGTGGATTACTCCTATTTCCCTTACTGGGTATTACTGCGACCCGAGCAATTTTACAGTCTTCAGGTACGGAACGTTCTGTGAGCGAGCGGTTGTATATAATTGCTAAATATGGAGCTATTGTATCAGCATACTTTGAGAGGAACCAGACTGGTATACAATCTGGACCGGAGGCCTTGCCTTTTTTAAGTGATTTAAGCTGCTTTTCTACACCGAGGATATCTACTTCTATGTTTGTCATCTTCGCAGTAGTTGTTCATTGGAGTTAAGAAATATTTAATTCGTCTTCTTTAGTGAAGGAGTTTCGGAAAACCGTGTTTAATAACTCTGCTTTAGTGACACTGTCATCAGTTATCGCGCAGTGAAGGTATTGATTGCGTCTTGCCACTGGTGTGCTTTACGTATGACCAGAAAGTCTTTAGGTTTTCTGCCAGATTCCGAGGCAGACATTCGTTGTGGAAATTATTAAAAGTTTCTCGCATTGAAGTATACGCTATATTTCGAACTTCTGCAAAACCATGGTTTTTTCGTTGCTTCTGCAACAGCGATCTGACCCTTTTTGTGTGTCATGGTGCATCTAAACCATCACTTATTAATTTATGTGGTACATATCTCTCAATTGCCGTCGATACTATCTTTTGAAATCATTCCACATCTTTCCTACGCTTACGTGATGAGATCGGAAGGAGTGGAGACTGTCTCTTAAAATGGCCTTAAGATAATTTTTATCAGCATTTTTAAATAGATGTACTTTGCGTTCCGTTCCGATGGTTCCTGGAGACCCTCTAACCTAAGAAACCACCAAGTCCCTTCCGCACAGCCCCTGCTACCCGTATAGCCGCTTCCGAGGTGTGTAATGGACTCCTGACCTATTAAGCGGAACCCAGGAACCCACCACCTTCCACCCGATGGCGCAAGTGAAGAAATCTGCAGCTATCGAGACGAATCCAATGACGTGTAAGGTCTTTGAAGGTCAACGAAGGTCAAAATGGTGGCATGAATGTCCATTTACAATAGGTGTTCGGAGCGATGACCAATGGTGTCAATGAAGTAGTGCAATCTTCGTATCATGGATTGAGTGGTATTCCTTATCACGTTGGCTTATCGGAGCATATGCTCTGACATTTCTCTCTCGCATATCCTTAGGTATAGTTGGCAGGTCTTTATAAACAACGTCTTTTACGAATCCCCACGACAAGAAAAGCCAGTGGCGTCAAGTCTGGCGAACGAGCCGGCCACGACACATCTCCTCCGCGTCCAAACCAACGATTTGGGAATTGTCTCTGCAACTCATTTCTAGCCATCAGCGGAAAATGTGCCAGACACTCATCGTGTTGATACCACATTCTGTTCTTGTTCCTAAAAGTACAAGACCTAACAGTTTCTTGCAGGAATGTGGTGTTCTTCCTACCATTAAGATTTCCTTCGATGAAATAGGGGCCTATAATTCAGTTCTCCAGAATCCCACAGCATACATTCACCGACCACGGGTTTTAGTGTGCAACTTGCCGCCGCCAACATGGATTTTCGGTTGCCCAATAAGGCATGTTATGCAAATTAACATTTTCATGGATCGTGAATGTAGCCTCGTCAATAAATAAAATCAAATTAATAAATGTATCATTTCTCTGAATCTGAAATTGAACCCATCGCCGAATTCAATGCGACGCATACTATCCGTACCAGTTAATTCTTGGTGGAGACTGATATGGTAAGGATGACATTTATGGCGATGTAGAACACGAACAACACTACTCTGGCTCATGCCAGATTCCCTTGCAATTTGACGCGAACTAACACAAGGATCTCGAATCACAGTGTGTGAGCATTGCGCTCTCATTTAAATATATGACCGAAAAAGTCAGCCTACATGAATTGTGAAACGAACCTTGTCGTCCAGGACCGCGTGCCACATAGGCCGCAGATTCACCATGAGAAGGGGAAACACGCAGGCGCCCATTGTCTACTAGGGCCTAAGCGCTGCAGTATGCGAGTGAGACAGACGAGAACCTACGTCATAGGGAAACCCAGTAGAAGGCTTTTGTGGCCGAGGATACGTAACAGTGTTAAATATGGCGGACCTGAGATCGGCCATGAAGGGAAAGATTTATGAAAACTATATAATTCTGTAGTAATGCAGGGAATGAAGTCACAGCAATTTTAATCTGCCATCCTTCACAAGATTTCATTGTGATCTCAATAAAACTTGAATATTGAGTGTATCTATAATTGTTTAGGATTTACTGTTAAAGTGAAATTAGTAAGTTTTGTGCAAAGACCTGAATGCTAAAATCTCAACGCTTTGGTCGATCTTAACGATCGACACTTCATATAGAAGCGCATCATTAAATTGACAAATGGTGTAAATATCAACTCTGTAACTTTATTTCTTTAAAAGATATACTAAATTTAAATTATGTATTTTCAATTAAGCATCAGATCATCATTTCCTCCACATAAAACACATTGAAATGTGACAGCATACCACCTTATTGAATCATTAGGTAATAGAATATTTGTTGTGAGGTTTAGTGGATAACAGTTACTTTCGTTCTTTATTTATGTATCAGAAAGCGCATTGGTGCATGGCTACTGGCAGTGACATTCAAGGCTAAGAAGAAAATTGCATTGCTTTTATGTAATGGAAATTATTGTTACTTTATTTATAACGTGGAAGTGGTCGAGCTTTGATTATTTAAGATGTACAATAAACGTTAAAATGTACAATAATGTAGAATAAGCTGTAGCCAAACAGATGGACGGCTTCAGGAAAGGGAACTGCGCTAATCAGTTGAGCGAAGATGTTCGGCGGGCACGAAACGCGGTTGGAGATGAGCAGAGGGCAGTTCTGGTCGAGACACCATACGGTACAGTTCGACTGGAGACACCAAAGGGTACACTTCGGATTAAGACGCGAAAGCGGACAGTCGGTCGTTATGCAGCTAGGAGGTGGAAGGACTTGGAAAATGTCTGGTTGTGTGGTATCGCGGGACTCAGTCTCTGAGCGGTGAGCAGCCGCGCACCTGGTGTGAACTCTTATTTTTCACGTAAATATCGAGGTGGAGTGTTGGACTTGTGTTTTGCGATGAGATTGTGAATGGTCGAACTGTGCCAAATAGATATGCGCTCGAGTGTAATAGTAATTCTAAATACGACCACTTTCACAGTTAGGTTTCTTTCTGGATAAACATTTTCTAACCAAATCGCAACTGTGTGGCCACCATCATTTTTGGGTCGTTAATTTTGTTCCCGATACTATTATTACTGTTGTTATATGTTATGTTAACTTTGTATTTTGCAAACATGCCATCAGCCAGACAATTTAACCAAAGGGCCACAAGTCTCTAATTTAGGGCGTATAATGTGACACGCGCGGTTCAAGCCCTGGACGAGTTTGAGCCAAGACATTTCGACGAAGAGGAGCCGCGTGTGAGCCCAAACATCTGTCGGATGTTAGCTCGCAAGTGGCAAGAGTACCAATTTCCGTTTCCCCGTTAGTAACTTTCCTTTGCCGAATATGTTTCCGTTGCGTTAAAGATTCATTTGCTCTCAGTTTATCATACACATATTTAAATGTACGACGTGTAGGGTGAGCACGTTGAGGATATCTTTCAGTGAATGTCTAGCTCTCACTGAATTTCATTGGCGTTCTCCGTAAATGAGAAGCATATCGACTTGTTTTTCGAAGGAATACGTGATTCACAATCTCCTGATCCGACAATACTAGTCTTCCCGTTCCTATCAGTGCTGTACTGCGAAACCGTCGAATGGTGTTTACATGTCAATGGCACGTTAGATGGATATGCTGTATTCGGCGAATATTTACTATTTGTACTATATACTAGAGAGAATTGTCAGAGCATGTACTTCCATAAGTGCCGATGTGACAAGGAATCAGTCCATGATAAGAAGATTGCGGCACTGATGGCAAGTTTGCGAAATATAAAGTTAACATAACATATTGACCACTTCGAACAACTTCTGTAAATGAAGTTTCGTGCCACCTTTTTGACCTTCGTTGACCTTTAAACACCTTACTATTACACTTCATTGGACTCGTCTCGATAGCCGCTATCAGAAAATAAGTATCAAACTACAGCATTAAATTAAAAAAGAAAACAAAGTTGAACTTCATATATCTGACGCAACCTCGCCTAGCAACAAAAAAACATCATCATGTTATGGCCCACATGGTCGCATCCAACATTTGTCTCACAAGCTTCTCAGCTACTATCATATTTTCGGAGTTATTCTAAGTGACAATAGTTGGTGACTCACCCTGTGTATCTCATGTGTTTAAGGTCCTCGGTTTGAACCACGTAGAAGGTAGGGAAACTATTTTTATTTCTAATTATAATCAAAGTGATTTGATTATTATTTTTATTCAATTAACTGTTTCAAACGCAGTTTTTTATTTCTAATTCTTTGGCGCATCACTTTCATCATCGTATTGTCTTTATTTGCTTTTATTTTTCTTCCCATCATTAATTTTAGTTTTGGAATCTGCCCATACCGATAGTAATCTGCACCCAAGTACCAACGAGGACTGGTCAGCAGTTGATAACCCGACAACACGTGTAGCTAGTTCGAGCATACTTTCGGTTAACCAATGATAGCGAGAAATAACAATTGCGATTTTAGTTCCGCGGCAGATAGTTGACCGCTGTTGTGGCGGATTACAATTGCACATTACGAGCTTGTGGTTAGCTACAAAACGTTTAGTCTGGCGCAGTTCAGTCATTGGCCACTTAAAACCAACAGTCAACAGAGTATCTCGCATTTCCGATATACCTCGCGGCGGCACTTCCAGCATTGCTTCGTGTCACACACTGAAGCGCCAAAGAAACTGGTATTGGCATGCGTATTCAAATACAGAGGAATGCAACAGGCAGAATACGGCGCTGCGGTCGGCAACGCCTATATAAGACAACAAGTGTCTGGCGCAGTTGTTATATCGGTTACGGCTACTACAATAGCCAGTTATCAAAATTTAAGTGAGTTTGAAAGTAATGTTTTAGTCGGCGCACGAGCGATGGGACACATCATCTCCGAGGTAGCGATAAAGTGGCGATTTTCCGATACGACCATTTCACGAGATTACCGTGGATATCAGGATTCCGGTGAAACATCAAATCAACGTCATCGCTGCGGCCATAAAAGGTGTTGCAAGAACGGGACTAACGGCGACTGAAGAGAATCGTTCAACGTGACCGAAGTGCAGCCCTTCCGCAAATTGCTGCAGACTTCAAAGCTGGGCCTTCAGCAATTGTCAGCGTGCGAACCATTTAACAAAACATCATCAATATGGGCTTTCGGAGCCGAAGGACCATTCGTGTACCCTTTATGATTGCACGCCTCGCCTGCGCCCGTCAATACCGACATTTGATTGTTGATGACTGGAAGCAAGTTGCCTGACCGGACGAGATTGTATCGAGATGGACGTGAACGGGTACGAAGAGAACCTTATGAATCCATGGACCCTGCATGTCAGCAGGGGACTGTTTCAAGCTGGTGGATGCTCTGTAATGGTGTGGGGCGTGCACAGTTGGAGTGATATGGGATCCCTGATACTTCATACGACTCTGACAGATGACATGTACGTAAGTGTACTACTTGATCACGGGACCCCCACACGATATTAGGCAGGTGCGCTAGTCGGGACCTCACACGATATTAGGTAGGTGCGCCAGTTTCCTTGGCTCCTCAGTGTACACTAACAGCAGTTGTGAAGTGACCCGCCCTATGTGTGTGTCATCTAAAACCGAGCGGTAGCTGCAGCCGATGTGGCAACACTCTAGCCGCAAGTGACAGACGTCAACTATCAAGTAATTTTAGTCGGACTATAGTGTTTCAACCTTTTATACGAAAGTTAATATCTTTCAACTAACGAATTATTTGCAGCAAAAAGTCCCGACAGAGATTCTCATATTAATTAATGGTATCAAAATAAACTGTGAAACTCTACAGGTATCGGTGGCAGAAAATCCTCCCTCAGTGCCGTGCATCACGGTCACGCTGTCAGCTGTCTCTCAAGCAGAAGAAAAAGGTTAATGTCGCACGGCCACGCAGTGAGATCAGCACATTCATTGTGGGAGAAGATAATTTACTTAACAAAGGGATACAATAAATTAACGCAATAAAATGAACTGAAGTGAGGATTTAGTTGTAAAATACGTTATAGCGAGTGTTAATAACAGAAACACAGCTGCAGAAAGAGCGGAAAAATGAATCTATCTGTCTCAAGTTGGAAACTAAACAACACTACGAACACAAGAATGTTCTTAACAAGCAGCAATATAAGATTCATTTGATTTAGATAAAGTCTTCGATGTTTAGCTACTGTTATAAATAATATTGATTCCTTTATCAATAAAGCGAAACTTAAAATATCAGTTTCACACAGCCAAAAAACCGAAGTTTGAGTAAACCTGATAAGAAAGTTTGTAATATTTTCTAAATTAATCAATGAACTTTTACGATATGGTGTTAATTGGAACATTAATAATTTGCTAATGAAACGCTATAAACACAAAAGTTAAGACAAAATTTAACAGTAATGCTGGAAAGAAATTGTAACCTACACAAAACGGTAACTGAATCTGTGAAACGTAGGCACCGTTATCAAATTGTAGTAGCTCATAAATCCAATGAAATTATTATATAACAGTTAAATTTTTCGAAGAATAAAGAGTGGGAAACCACAATGAAATTGTTGTTGTTGTTGTTGTTGTTGTTGTAGTTGTTGTGGTCTTCAGTCCAGAGACTGGATTGATTCAGCTCTCCATGCTAATCTATCCTGCGCAAGCTTCTTCATCTCCCAGTACGTACTGCAACCTACATCCTTCTGAATCTGTTTAGTGTATTCATCCCTTGGTCTCCCTCTACGATTTTTACCCTCCACGCTGCCCTGAAATACTAAATTGGTAATCCCTTGATGCCTCAATGAAATTAATATACAAAAATCTAAAACTGAACGAGAACCAAGTGTTAATGCCTATAGCAAACAGTAATTAAATAAATTTGGAAGCCTGAATAGCGACCGGTCGGTGCAAATACATGTCATATAGTCATGACCGTGCATGACATACGAGCTACTGAAGGCTCTAATCCTCAGTCGCATCCAAAAGGTCATGTCAGTTCTGAAGCTTGCCTCTTCAAAAAATCGGCGTTGTTGCGAGCAGGTGGTATCGCTTAAATCGTTTATTGAATGTTAATTTCAGAGAATCCTGAAATCGCATGCTTTCATGGTCCTGATTGCAGCTTACGATACAGAAAGGAGACAACGCATGATGCCGGTTGTCGATGTAATTCCACGTCAAAAGCTTGCAGGAAGGCAGAGCAACGTACTGCCTGATCAGCGGTTTTCCGTTTTCCTGAAAGGGAAAGTTAACACACGCAGAATCTCGATCAACTGTCTGCCGCGAGGATCATTTCTGGCTCTCGTTCTACTCAATTCTTATGGCCACTACGTGACAGGTACTAACTGTAAGGAAATGGAGAAGGCAGGTGACCTGGCATTAATATTTCAGAACAAAGATATTAGGAACTGTGAGATTACGTTCACAGGTGACCTCACCACACTGAAAGAGTACTTTTGCGAACGGAGAATCCGGCCAAGCCCAAGGCGAACAAGGGTTACAGTGTTGCATTTCCATAATGGAGTCACACGTGGTATTTGATGCGGTTGATGTTTTCCACAGCTTCTTCCATGAATATCTAGTTGTCACCCTCGATCGGAGACTGTCACTTAAAACAACACTGCACAACCCTGTCGAAGAAGGCTGCTCCATAGTAAACCCACTCCATGAAATGGACTGAAATGATAGAGGAGGAAACGCAGACACGATTCGCAGTGGTGCCATTTCACTTGCTTACGCAGCTACTAAATATTGTGCCCCGCACTGTAAAACAGCGAACATACAAGTATAATGTACGTCTTAATGAAGCCTTGGGTGCCGTTACTGGCACTGTCCAATTTGCTTCCATTCGGTGATTGCCTGTTCTATCCAGGACTGCTATCGGGATCTCAGAAGAAAGATGACAAGATGCAAATTCTTAAGGCGGCATGGGAACTTAATTCCTAGCAGTGCTTTCTAGAATTCACTGTCCATATACTAAAAGTCATGCAAGCTAACTTTAATCGATTTTCGGACCACAAATGTTTTCGATGGAATCGGGAACTAGAATGAACGCCTTATGGATCATCCACCTCGAAACAACCACCAAACTGAAAAAGAGGCAGCAGCCGCGTCTGATCTTCCACGTCGCGAATGGCCGAGGCTGAACCGCGTCCCAGCAAGACAAATGAGATGGTGAGATAAGGAATACCAATAGCCGTATATTTTATAAAAATATACGAACTATGCGACCAGTTTTTACACTACGTTAGTGTCATCTTCTGGCCTCTATGCAAACTCAGTGGTGATATCACTATTTAGTTTGCATAGGGGCCTGAAGATGACAGTAATGCAGCGTCGAAACTGATCACGTAATTCATATATTTCATAAAAAATACCACTGTCGGTATTCTTACTTCTAGAAGTTTATGACTAGCCGCTGTCGTATGTCTTCTCCAAAGAAGGATCAACTAAAATGAGAGGTGGCGGTGTTTTGACAAAGTAGGTTTCTTCTGAATGTGCTGTGTGTGACAGAAATTCGAAGCAACTCACTAGGAGACATACTGTGCAGAAATTCCCACTCCATGCTTTCAGAGGTGATCTGAAAACCTTGCATGAAGTGATCTCTAGCGCTGTGATGGAACTGTCGGCTTTAAAGATTAGCTCGTAAATTCACTCTGCATGTAGAAGCTTTTGTCCTGTAACACAATGCGATAATAATGGATAATAACGGCCTTTCCTAGTGCAAAATTCAGAAATAAATGTAAATTTCTTTTTATCAAAAGAGAACCATATCTCGGTAAGTAAAGTACGGCCATCATCCATCCTTAACGTGCGTTCCGAACTACGGAAGAACTTGGTATTTTTCAGATTAGTAGTTTTATTTAACGTTGGATGTTGTTTAACCAAATGTGCTTGGCATAGAACACGTAAATGTAGCAGGAAGAGAACCCCCTGCCACTCAAGTATTTGCTGTTATGATTTGGCTTGCTTGCACGCAGCAGCTACACAGATTCGTCACTGGGTCAGATACGATTAGGCAACTACTATGACAAAAATAGATGGCGAATGTTAACTCATAGAATTTTAACTGTATTTAAATGGAGTATGAAGATCAACAGTCTTCAAGCACTTGTATAGTCCTAAGTCCAGTAGAGGATGCCTAACGTCACCTGCATAATGTCCAGTTTGTTTAGTCGTTGTGACGGCTGTACATGAGTCCCGAGACACTGTTGTCAGACTTTCCGACGATTTTCCTATGGTGCTGCTTGCTAAGCGGAGCCGTGTGATTGCTCTTACTCACGTTTAGGAGATGAATGTGCACTTGAGAACTGTGTGTGTGTGTGTGTGTGTGTGTGTGTGTGTGTGTGTGTGTGTGTCCTAAAGTCAACCGCAGCTGACGATACCAAAACACCAACGCCTACATATAAAACTACGAAAATTGTAATCAGTAATTTCCATTGGCCTGTATACGAGTAGGTCAACCATAACTATTGATACGAAAAAATCACTACCTACAACTACGAAAAACAAAACCAAAGCCACAACACCTCAAAAATTCATAAGTCAAACATCCCTTCGTAAATTAAAACACATTCAATACACAATAAATACACAAAAAACACAAGAAGACAACATCTACAAACACAACCAACTCATAAAATTCGCGTCGTAATGATGTCACACACCACAACACCCTTACGTCATGGGTCAAAGCAGACGGGTGGAATCGGACGCTTCCCTTAACCCGACATCCCATTCTTCCAGTGTTCTGGAGAAGTACAGTGATGTTACTCCTGTCACCATGTCGCGGGGAGCCATCGGGTATGACTTGACGTCACGTCTCGAGGGCACTCTGGGTACCATACACCGCTGCGTCACGGATATCCCGCGTCCCGATGTGTTACATCTCATGCGACAGTATTTTGGTGCCAGTTTTAAAGGGACAGCGTCCGTCTATACACAGCATAAGTATCTATGATTTGTCTGCATGATGCTGAGGTTGTGCCGTAGCGATATAAATCCTCGAACCTGTGCCCAACAGAACATATGCGTGACCTGCTCGCAAGTCAACTCTTTCTCAGAGCCAGTATCAAGGAACAGTTTTAGTAGATGTGGGTTATATAATATGGACAACCTAATAAGGGGGCGACCTGGTGATAGTAATATTTGAAGAAGTAGTTCAGAACCAAGATCACATTTAAATATTTATTTTTAATTTATGACCGGCTTCAACACACTTTGCTGTTATCTTCGGATCTGCAGTACGACAAATACACCCACACTGCATTCGCAAACTATTTTCTATGTCAGTAGCTACAAAATACTTAAGTACAATATTTTCCATATAGGTAACTTGCTCATCTTTTTCAAAATTTTAGGTTCCCAAAATAACAAGCATATTTCTTTTCGATAGTTTACGTAAATTTCTTATGCTGTGCTTGATCTTTGTAATCTTATGTCGACTATAAAGTGATTGGTTCCCAACTACTGACGTACCGTGAACGCTAGTGCGCTCTCTAAACCTTTTAAAAAATGGCCTAACCGTCTTCCCAACGTAAAAACCATCACAGTCCCCGCAGTTCAGCCTTTATACACAAGTGATATTATATCTTGTCCATTCTCAACATTATGTCGTAGTCTATTCTTTTAGGTGTTCACGATATTAAATGCTAGAACAATATTAAATTTTCGAAACGGGTATTCTGTCTTACCTGATACCATTCCTCTATGTCTTCGGAAATCATTTCTTGGTGTTTGTTTTAACATCTGCTTTTTTCTATTATTATTATCTTCTGTACTTCGGATCAGCAATTTCCAGGTTAGTTTATTATACATGTTGTCTATCTTCTCTTCTTGTCCGCCGCTCGTGGTCTCGCGGTAGCGTTCTCGCTTCCCGAGCACGGGGTCCCGGGTTCGATTCCCGGCGGGGTCAGGGATTTTCACCTGCCTCGAGATGACTGGGTGTTTGTGTTGTCCTCATCATTTCATCATCATCCAGGAAAGTGGCGAAATTGGACTGAGCAAAGATTGGATAATTGTACGGGCGCTGATAACCACGCAGTTGAGCGCCCCACAAACCAAACATCATCATCATCTATCTTCTCATGTGTATATCCATTAACACCTGCAGTGTATACAGGCTTAGTTAGCTCTTGTTCTATACTTGCTTTCTCTAATGGTAAATTTAAAACTCTGTGGATTATAATATTAAAGAAGCCATTTTATATCTTTTGAGATGGCACTTGTATTAATAACTACATCTGTACAGGTCGGTTTTCTGAAGATACTGAAAACGTGTTTGTTTCCTCTTCGGCTAATTGTAATGTCAAAATAATTCATTGCTTCATCCCCTACAGCCTATAATGTAAAGTTTATGTTCCTATGCATACTATTTAATGTCTGCAGATAACTCTGTACTTCCGTTTCGTCTCCCTCAATTAGCACTGTACTATCCTCGATATATCTGTTGAAGTATAGTGTCTTCTTGTGGGGTAGTTTGCCAAAGGAGGGGGCAGAGTGGCGTAACGACACCTTCCCCAACCGAACCACTGCATGTATCCAGACCAGAGGGTTTGCAACATCATACTGGTAAGTGACCACGGCTCGTACTGCGAACAATGAAGTCACGTCACATACTTTCTCAACCTGTCAAGTTTCCCTCGTCTTCTAGGTGCTTGCTGTTTCTGTCACGCAGTGTATTTTGTGAGCATATGAGGAAGCAAATACGAGGGGTACCCAAAAAACCGGAATTATCTTCAAATTGGTAAAAAAGCTACCTTATCTCCTTCAAAATACTGTCCATTACAACTAACACATTTGTACCACCGGTGCTTCCAGTGTTCGAAATATTTGTTGCAGTCATCTTCAGAAATAGCTGACTGCCCCTCGCTCGGTCTTCTCTTGACTTCTTCAGTGTTCTCAAATCAGTCTCCTTTCACGCTTCTCTTCATGGAAGTAAGAAAAAGTCGCACGGAACGCGGTCAGGTGGGTAAGGCGCGTGGAGCAGCGGAACCATGCTATTTTTAGCCAAAGACTGCGTGTGAGACTGCGTGAGAGATGACTGCGTGTGTAGATGCTTTGTCGTGGTGGAAGAACCAGTGTCATGTCTGCCACAAGCTGGTCTGCTTGGACGAACACTGTTGCACAATCTTCTTAAAACTTCTGTCTGTGAGCACAAACTCTCGATTTTTTTCGGTTTTCGCCAAACCCGGCACTTGATGTACGTCGAGAACGGGATTTGTCATCAGTCGACGTGTCACCATCTTTAAATCGAGCAAACCATTCGTAAACTTCAGTTTTTTCTCACAAGTAGAAAACAAAATTTTACTGCCGCCAACTTACATTTCGAGGAAAGACCACAAAGATAAGATAAGAGAGATTAGGGCTCGTACAGAGGCATATAGGGAGTCATTTTTCCCTAGTTCTGTTTGGGAGTGAAACAGGGAGAGAAGATGCTAGTTGTGGTACGAGGCACCCTCCGTATGGTGGATTGCGGAGTATGTATGGAGATGTAGAAAATTTCACATCTGCACGCCGTTCACTTAAACTTACCATCATAAAAAACGAAACAAGGACAAAACAGCAGTGGCGAAAAGTGTCACTGCAGGTGAGCAGAAGAAGTCGGGTCGACTACGCAGGCGTCGCTGATCTGGAAATGAGTTGTTCTACACACGCCTAGCGGCAGAAAAGCGTACTACACTAGCTCCGCTCAGAGCAATGTTATTCCGTTTTTAGGTGCCATGTCGCCTGTAAATCGCAACTTGGAAAATAACCGTTAAAAAATTTTAGGGAGCGAGATTAGAAACGAGAAATAAATTGCGACTTTCTGATGAAATCGGCTGTGCTAAAACAGCTGCGAAGCGCAGAGTGGTGGGTTCCCCTCTTGGGTGTCGCTACGACCGGGCCATGAATTTCGCGGAAGCGATCAGGGGCTGGGCGGGCCCGGCCCTCCGCAGATAAGCCGTGGTGCCGCCTGGCTCACCTGTTGTGGCCCAGGGGCATCGGCGGCGCGGCACGGCTAGGGCCGCAGGGCGGACACCGCGGGAGCCGTTCCGCATCAGCGTCCATCACCGGCTAACGAGAATCTGCGCCGTTACGGCCGCCGCTAATGACGGACACGTCCAACATACATGAGGCGCCGATAAACTCGCTCCGCCGTTGGCGCCGAGCCGCGCCGCGACGCCTCGTAAAGGGACTCCGTGGCTCCGTGGCCGCAGGGGCTGCCGGCACGGCGAGTGTCTGTGCGCCGGCCAGTGTGACAGAACCCGAAGACGGGACATGCGCAGAGGCTGTGATGAAACCACACTAATGAGGCAAAACATCATGACTTACTTGTTAGTAGCCCGTTTGTCCGTCTTTGGAACGAAATGGATCACTGATTCTGCCTATCTGGGATCCGATAGTTTATCGATAGGTTTGTGAAGATATGTGGCATTAGATTTCTACGTGCAGACTATGTAATTCCCACAAATAAGGAGCCGCTGAACTGCGTACGCAGTGTAGCGACCAATAGCGACCCAGATGGATTTACATAAGAAGAAATTGGCAGACAAGAGTTCAACGTGAGTCCACCACAGCGCTGCTTAAACCACTGTAACACCGTTCTGGCTCCGAGACACTGACAATTATCCTGTTGAAAGATGACATCCGCATGAGGTTTTAGATTAGATTTACTTTCATTCCAATTGATCCGTAGTGAGGAGGTCCTCCAGGATGTACAACATGTCAGAAAAACAACAATACATGACAAATATTTACAACTAAAACAAATAAGCTAATGTACCTTTCCACAGGTCCCAAGTGGAATAATCGTCATTTTTTAATGAACACTATATGAAAGAGTCATTTTACAAATACTAATGCGCTGATTTTAAAATAATTTTTTTAATTTATTTATAAAGTAATAAAGGTGTAATGCAACTACTTTAATACTTATTTACAATGAACACATTACTGCACTGAAATGGTGCAGAAGTTAGATTGTACTTTATATATATGTATCAGTTGGTTTTACTGACAAATTCATCAATGGAGTACAAGGAGTTGCCCACCAATAAATCCTTTAGGCTTCTCTTAAACTGAATTTCATTCGTTGTTAAGTTTCTTATGGCTGCTGGCAAGTTATTGAAAATGTGTGTTCCTGAATAATGCACACGTTTTTGTACAAGACTAAGTGACTTTAAATCCTTGTGAAGATTACTCTTATTTCTAGTATTGATTCCGTGAATTGAGCTGTTAGTTTGAAAATGTGATATATTTTTAATGACAGATTTCATTAAGGAATAAATATATTGGGAAGCAGTAGTCAGTATCCCTAGTTCCCTAAACAGGCTTCTGCAGGATGTTCTTGAGTTCACACCACATACAACTCTTACTGCACGTTTTTGTGTCCGGAAAACTTTAGCTTGGCTTGATGAATTACCCCAAAAAATAATCCCACACGACATTATGGAATGAAAGTAAGCACAGTATGCAAGCTTTTTCATTTTTATATCCCCTATGTCTGACACAATTTGCATTGCAGGGAAGACATCAAGCATGAAGAGATGCAGGTGGTTCGCTGCCGCCAGCGTGTCTTCGACTACTATTACAGGTCCCATGTAAGCGCAGGAAGGAGAATATCTCCCGCAGCATACTACTGCTCCCTCCACACTGCGTCCGTGGTGCGCCGCACGTTTCGAGCCACCGTTCACCTCAGTGACGGCGTTTGTGGAGACGACTATCGGCCTTGTAAAGGAAAAATGTGATTCAACCGAAGAGCCGACGAGCTGCCACTGAACGACGCTTCAACCGCAACGGTCACGTGACCATTACAATCGTAACTGAGCATGTCGTTGGGTCAACATGTGAACACGTAGGGATGGTCCGCTGCCTATCTCCCTTTTCAACAATTTACGATGAACAGTGGGCTCCGAAACACTTGTGCTTGCACCAGCATTGTGGTATTTCCGCAGAGATGCTGCGGCGGCGCGGTTCTTTCCGTCCCTTTATGACGGACCTGCACCTACCTGTGAACATTGTCTCAGCACATCATCAGTAGGAAAGCCGAGTGAAACCTGCTGTACTTCGACGTGAACCAGGCTGCAATTTAAGTCACTAATCTACGTTTCGGGAGAAAGTTTCACAAGAAATAAAAGGTTGGAAATTTTGTCCTCAATATATTCTGAAACTTAGGTGAACAAGTATCACTGCCAACCCCTTGCTAGTCTTAACACAGTCACTCACAATCTCCTTCACACACGTTAGCAAGTTTATGGTGTTGCATTTTCCGAAAACGAAATAGCTACAAAAATACTGATAGTTTTAGATCGATAATGCTCGCCAAATATTAAGTCTGTCGGTACCAAATGCAGTCACAGTTTTTAGCCACCGACCTGCTCAATACGCCACGCGGAATATATGTCTTATTTCATCACAAAATTCACTTAAAAATTCCGAAATTTCTACACACACATATGAATAATTATGCCGTCACTTTCCAACACTTTTGATGTATGAAACACTGCTAGATCCGGCAATTTATCGTTTCCATCGGAACTACTACTGCACACGTCCGATCTCTTTCATGGCTACGCTTCACCTCTTCTCCAGAATACTCTAAGTCTTCTCTACCAGCAGATAAAGGCGCGCGAGGAATACTGCTTTACCATTGGTCAGTTTACTCAACAGCCAATAGCAAAACAACACTCTCCCGCGTCAGTCCGCGCTTTTCATCAATAACCAATCGCAAAATAGTAAACCTAACGACTGCACCTTTTATCGACGTAATTAACTAATACGCTGAAGTTTTGTTCATGCATAAAGTTATTTGCTATTGTTATTTATACCTGAATTAACTTTCCCTTTACCATAAACTTACTTTACAAATCTATTCTACAAAAATCCCCTTCGTTCGTATCCATACTTCTTCGAAATGTTCCCACACAAAAAAAATGGTTCAAATGGCTCTGAGCACTATGGAACTTAACATCTATGGTCATCAGTCCCCTAGAACTTAGAACTACTTAAACCTAACTAACCTAAGGACATCACACAACACCCAGCCATCACGAGGCAGAGAAAATCCCTTACCCCACCGGGAATCGAACCCGGTAACCCGGGCGTGGGAAGCGAGAACGCTACTGCACGACCACGAGATGCGGGCTGTTCCCACACTAAATCCTACTACATAACTCGTTAAACAATTATCTTCATATTAAAATTAATCCACACTCACGCGTCATTCATACTGCTAAAACACATTTATAACATTTTACATACACAAAAGACATAATAACACTTTATGTAAATACTGGAACAGTTTATGAAAAACATTCTATAACTTTAGTGCACTCTAGTGGGCACAATCGAAACTAAAATCACAGTCCCCCTATCCAATACTGTCCTCTATCGGCTGATACATAAACTACGTGCGCGTCCAGTCTCGCGTCACCATCTGTCACTGTCCAGCTCTGAGACACATCTCCCACTTAACCGCCTCCAAGGCAGGATCGTTATACGGCGCTACGCCTCAGTGCCATCTATCACCATCTGTCCTGCTTTACACAGCAGACAAGCCTCCAAATCCCACGTTCTGTGAAGAGTCGTGGACGTCCAGCCATTAGACGCCTACTGGTAGTTCCATTGTCATACTACTTTCCGTAGATGCTCACGACACTAGCACGTAAACATTTGACCAGTTTTTCCGTTTTCGTGATACTCGTTCACAGGTTCTATGTAATAATAATCTGCCCTTTGTCCAGGTCGCTTATCTCAATGGATTTCCCCATTTGCAGCCCATAGCTTCAATAAAGTGATCGCCCGTCATTTCCTGCTCCGCTTTCACACTTTTGCTACCGCATCACGTGCCCCCATCGCCTCCACGCGGGATCCAACGTCACGGTGGTAGGCAGTGTTCATGTTTTGGCTGATCAGTGTGTAACTATTTGTTACAATTGCTTCAATGAATTCAGATACACATACTGCGTACCTTTTTTTCCGAGTCATCAGTCTTCTGGCTGGTTTGATGCGGCCGCCGCGAATTCCTCTCCTGTGTCAACCTCTTTGAGTAGCAATCGCAACCTACGTCCTCAATTATCTGGTGTATGTATCCCAGAGGCTGTCTTTTTCTACAGCTTTTACTCTCTAAAGCTCCCTCGAGTACTCGAGTACCATGGAAATTATTCCCTGATGTCTTAAGAGATGTCCAATCACCCTGTCCCTTTTTCTCGTCAATGTTTAGCATATATTCCCTTCCTAACCAATTCTGCAGAGAACCCTCTCATTCCGTTACCAGTCTAGTTATTTTTCAACATTCTTCTGTAGCAACACAAGTCAAATACTTCTGCTCTCTTCTGTTTCGGTTTTCCCACAGTCCATATCTCACTGCTACACAATGCTGTGCTCCAAACGTATATACTTAGAAAATTCTTTCTCAAATTAAGGTCTATGTTTAATACTACTAGGCTTCTCTTAGCCAGGAATGCCCTTTTTGCCAGTACTAGTCTGCTTTTTAAATTCACCTTGCTCCATCCGTCATGGTTATTTTGCTGCCTGGGTGGCAGAATTCCTTAACTTCATCTACTTTGTGATCCCCAGTTATGATGTTAATTTGGCTCTTTTCTCATTTCCACTACTTCTCATTACTTTATTCCCAATCCGTATTCTGTACTCATTAGAGCATTCCATTCAACAAATTCTGTAGTTCTACTTCAGTTTCACTGAGGACATCTGTCATCAGCGAATCTTAACCTGATATCTTTTCATTTTGAATTTTAATTCCACTCTTGAACCTCTCTTTTATCTCCATCATTGCTTCTTGGACATATATATTGTGCAACAGAGGCGAAAGACTACATCTCTGCCTTATACCGTATCATCCGCGCACGTCATTCTTGGTCTTCCACATTTACTGTTTACGCTTCGTTCTTGTACACATTGTATATTGCCCGTCTTTCTCTAGTGCGTATCCCTATTTTTCTCAAGAGTTCTAACTCTGAGCGCACAAGTTACAGCCAGGCGAGAGGTTTTTTACACTGAGTTATGCTCACCAGCAGTTGAGAAGTAAAATAGAGGCCACAGGGGCGTAGAAAAGTACACACAGTGGTTTGCATGGCGCAAGTCACAGGCAGAAGGGTCCCACTGTTATGAGTATGTGACGTCGAGCGGCGCGCTTAGCAAAATGGAGGCGCACAACCGCATATAAATAGGTGCCGGTTCACTAACAATCCATTCAAGTGTGGCAGCTCTCCTGGACGGCGGGGTGTGTCACACCACTGGCTACACCCAACAGCACATGGGGCGCCGGCATTCCAGTCCGCGGCAGGTCGCTGGTTCAACCCTCTGAGACCAACATAGGGTCCGCATGAAGCCAGCGGCGGGCCACGCCAAGGCTCGGTTCTGCGGGCAGTCTTGTTGGCTCCCAACACTCGCCGAAGGCATCCCGAGGCGAGAACCGCAGATTGAGCTGCCAGGTCGCAGGCGCTAGTTGTCGCTGTGATCTTAGCCACGCCGGCGAAGAAGCGTGCA
Organism: Schistocerca americana; assembly: GCF_021461395.2. Classification (NCBI taxonomy): domain Eukaryota; kingdom Metazoa; phylum Arthropoda; class Insecta; order Orthoptera; family Acrididae; genus Schistocerca; species Schistocerca americana. The sequence continues at coordinate 993,940,477 of NC_060121.1, forward strand.
GCGGGCCCAGCGAGCGGCGCTGAGGTGGCAGGAGCGAAAACCGCTGAGCCGACTGTCAGTGCATCCTAATGTCGACACAACTCCGTGGCTGTACAAGGCCTGCACACAACAGGGAGGCGCACGGGGGTTGCTGAGGCGACCATTCCGCGCCAAGCCATTTTGCAGACCGTGAAGTCGTGTCCTCAGCATTGCGGGACCTGGTGACACAGACTGACAGGAGTGGGAGCACTGTAGCTGAAAACAACAAATCACTTGAATATCTTGGATGAGTCTTAATATTGTGCGTTCTACCTATTCCCGCTACATTTGGTGTCCCTGTCACATTCGGTGTCAGAAGTTGCTATTACACTGCTAATCTTGGAAACAAGTTTAACAATTTCCTGACATATTTTGCATATTTCCACCCAATAACATGTTACGAAATAATTTTTCTGGGGTAATTAACTACTTAGAAAGAAAGTCCTGATTGCACAGAAACGGGCAGTAGAAAAAAATACGTTATCTCCGACCATGGATATCATGTAGGCACCTCTTGAAGTAGCTAGCCATTTTAACAGCACGGTCACAATATGTATATAATTGCTAATAAAATTCATCATAAGTATTCCATCACAATTTGAGGACAACAGTTACGTTCATACCGACAAGACTAGTGGGAAAATGAAATTTATTACCCGTTGTTGACGCACTCAGTGGCTCAGAAAGAGGTTCGATATGCAGCAACGAAAGTGTTTGATCATTTGCCCAATAACATAAAAGTTTTAAATATAATTTAAAATCATTTCTCTGGACATCGCCTTTTACTCCACTGCCAAATTTCTACTTAAAAACTGGTAGCCATTAAAACAGAAAGAAGAAGTGTAATTGCAAGGGCAAGACTAAAAATGACGTGTTCATTAATGTTAAAACTATTCATCTGTATGAATACTGTAAACTGACTTGTTCCACACCATTTTCACAAGGGGATCGTTCAAATGATTTATGGAACATGTAATTAATTTACTGATTTATGGATATAAGTACTGAGAAAATTAGTACAAAGAAGTCTAGTAGCAACAACCGCTCCCACCCAGTTGAGCACCTGCATCAACTCAGCTTGGATGACACACGCGAATTCGCCATTCCATGTTGCATCATGTCTTCAGTGTCTGATCAAAAGTATCCGGACACCTTTATGTACTGTGGAACCAACCACTAGATGTCACAAGAGACAGATCAGCCGGACTAAAAGTGGGGGGAAAAGTATAGTGCGGAGTTGTAATAGCAGAATTGTTCGCTCAATGATTTCAAACGTGCACTAGTCACTGCATGTCAGCTGAGTAACAAATCCATCACGGGACATTTCAGCCCTCCTCAAACCGCCCAAGTCGACTGTTGGTGATGTAACCGTGACGCTGGAACGAGATGGAATATTGACAGCTAAATCAAGAAAAGACGATAGGGAAAGTTGAGCATCGTTGAGGATGGCAGTAATAAACCGCATGAAATCAGCGGAAGGAATCACACGTGAGTTCCAAAGTGCAACCAGCAGCCCACTTAGCACAACGACTTGGCGCATGGAGTTTAAAAAAACGGAATACAGAGATCAGAAAGCTTCTCATGAGCTGTACATTCCTATAGTCAATCCTAAGCAGTTTTCGTGTCGTTCAAAAACAGTCTACTAAACGGACGCTCAAACGCAGCCCCAGCCCACACTCTTCCCTCACCAATCAGAATTTCTAATATGTTGTTTACGGCATTACCTCGTACCACTGAACGAAAATTTCCAACCAATCGAACTATTCCCTATATTCGACCGTTTTTTGATCTGTGTTGGTATGGCACCTGCATAGTCGAGAATTTCGTTAGCATTATTAATTTAAATGTGCCAGAGAGGATAATGAAGAAAACGACTACGATGACAAAAAGATCCAAACTTAACGCTTATAAGCACAACAGTCAGGATGCCTGAAGAATGCAAACAGGTAATTATTTATTTTAAAATTCACAAAACTGTTAGTTCAAATTCACACAAACGTTAGTTTCATAGGAGAAGGAGAAGATTAGTGTTTAACGTCCCATCGACAACGAAGATGTAACAGACGGAGCACAAGCTCAGATTGTAAGTAGGCTGTCTAGGTTTTTATATTGGTAACGCCACGTAGCGCTCTGTATGAAAATCACTGGCTGTGCTGTGTGCAGTCTGTGGCTGGGTGGCATTGTTGTAATATTTGCTATTGCAGTGTTGGGCTGTTGGCTGCCAGCAGTAGTGGATGTAGGGAGAGAAATGGCGGAGTTTTGAAATTTGTAAGACTGGATGTCATGAACTGCTATATATATTATGACTTTTGATGACTATTAAGGTAAATACATTGTTTGTTCTCTATTTAAATCTTTCATTTGCTAACTATGCCTATCAGTAGTTAGTGCCTTCCGTAGTTTCAATCTTTTATTTAGCTGGTAGTAGTGGCGCTCGCTGAATTGCAGTAGTTCGAGTAACATGGTCCTTTACCTTTAATCGAAATAAATACAGTTTCATTAACAGATATTTTACGTCTATTGCGGGTATACAAGGAGAAGGGTGAGGGTGACATATATGATGATTTGCCAAAGTCTTTATTTGCATTTTCACAAACGTGGCACGTGCGGTAGGCTATGACGTCACGGTCGATGAAGCTTTCGAGTCCCGATACATTGGGTACGCCTGTACCACCTCGTACAATTGCGACGGTTAGCCAACCATTACCATGGGAGAACGTATCGTTCAGATCAATACTGAAGTTAAGTCTACATCCACAAAAGACTGCAGGTCCATCTAGTAGAGAGTGTGCAGCGACAGATTTTATGGTGTTTTTCTTCTTGTCAGCGGCAGATGTTGTCATTTCGACGTCTTCAATTGTTTTATATATTGTCTGTCTTGCACGGCGACGATATCCTCTGTATCTAGTGCGGCTAGTGCTCGCGTCCGGGATAACTCTCGGCTGGCACTGTGAAATATTCTAAGTCCCTTATCTGTCGCCGCGCCAGTGCGCGGCTATGTAAGCGAGCGCTGCCCGCGGAGCGGATCATTCGCGCTGCTGCTGCACATGCAACTGCATTGAACGCTGCCAAGATGCCATACAGAAGATATCGTCGCCGTGCAAGACAGACAATATATAAAACAATTGAAGACGTCGAAATGACAACATCTGCCGCTGACAAGAAGAAAAACACCATAAAATCTGTCGCTGCACACTCTCTACTAGATGGACCTGCAGTCTTTTGTGGATGTAGACTTAACTTCAGTATTGATCTGAACGATACGTTCTCCCATGGTAATGGTTGGCTAACCGTCGCAATTGTACGAGGTGGTACAGGCGTACCCAATGTATCGGGACTCGAAAGCTTCATCGACCGTGACGTCATAGCCTACCGCACGTACCACGTTTGTGAAAATGCAAATAAAGACTTTGGCAAATCATCATATATGTCACCCTCACCCTTCTCCTTGTATGGCAGGGCCATTCTTTTGTGGGGATTATTGAAAGTCATATTGCGTTGCACTAAAAATATTGTGTCAGTTTAGTGCTGATCAGAATAGGGAAAGAGTGAAATGTCTGAGTAAGTTCAGCTCTGCTCAGCTGTTTGAAAATCAAATAATGTAAGAGGTTTATCAGCACAATAATTCATTAATTTTTTTAAGGGGACGTTTGATATGGCGACCAGAATTTTTTTCTCTTCTAATACTAAGCTACATTCACTGTGATGAGGAATACTGTTATCCTTAAATATAATTTGCATTAATAATATGTTATTTACTTTGTAAAGATGTTTAGACATTATTTATTCTGTTTTGTTTTAATGCTCATGTGTGAAGTTGATGTTTCAAAGGTTATTCTGATCTTTTATGTATTTACTTATGTCATAATTCCTGTAACACTGATGTAAATGTTTATTTCTATTCTATTGTAAAGTCCCTATTACTACAAATGTTATCTGTATTGTTATGTTTTTAATGATGTATTTTGTACCTTTGTTATTGTATTCTAATGTTCTCTCTCTCAGAGACCAAGTCCCGCGATACCACACAACGCGAAATTTTCTGAGTCGTTTCACTTCCCAGCCACCTGAAGACCGACGATCCGCTTCCGAGTCTCAATCCGAACTGTCTCCTTTGGTGTCTCGACCATAACTGCCCTCTGCCCGTCTCCGACCACGTTTCCCGCACGCCGAACATCTTCGCTGAACTGACTAGGGCAGTTCCCTTTCCTGAAGCAGTCCGTCTGATTCGCTACAGCTTATTTTACCTTATTTTCATCTTGACATATTCAAATAATCAAAGCTTGACCACTTTTACGTTTAAAATAATGTAACAGAAATACCCATAACATAATAAACGTTAATTTTTTATGTAAAACGAATACAATTTCCTTCTTAACTTTGAATATCACGGCCAGTAGCCATGTACCGACGTGTTTTCTGATAAATAAATAAAGAACAAAAGCAACTATTATCCACTAAACTTTACAACAAATATTCTATTACCTAATGATTCAATAGAGTGTCATGCTGTCATCGTTCAGTGTGTTCTGTGTGGAGGACATGATGATCTGATGCTTAACTGAAAATACTCATAATTTAAATTTACTATATCTTTTAAACAAACAAAATTACAGAGTTGATATTTACAACGTTTGTCATTTTAATGATGCGCTTCTATATGAAATGCCTATCGTTAAGATCGACCAACCCTTTAAGTTTTTAGCATTCAGGTCTTTGTTACAAAACTTGTTAATTTCACTTTAAATGTAAATGATAAGCTATTATATCAGATGATCAATAAGTCAGTATAAATTTGAAAACTTAATAAACCACGGAATAATGTAGATAGAGAGGTAAAAATTGACACACGTGCTTGGAATGACATGGGGTTTTATTAGAAAAAAAGACACCCCATATTGATAGACACGTGAAAGATCTCTTGCGCGCGTCGTTTGGTGATGATCGTGTGCTCAGCCGCCACGTTCGTCATGCTTGGCCTCCCAGGTCCCCAGACCTCTGTCCTTGCGATTATTGACTTTGGGGTTATCTGGTCGCAAGTGTATCGTGACCGACCGACATCTCTAGGGATGCTGAAAGACAACATCCGACGCCAATGCCTCACCATAACTCCGGACATGCTTTACAGTGCTGTTCACAACATTATTCCTCGACTACAGCTATTGTTGAGGAATGATGGTGGACATATTGAGCATTTCCTGTAAAGAACATCATCTTTAATTTGTCTTACTTTGTTATGCTGATTATTGCTATTCTGATCAGATGAAGCGCCATCTGTCTGACATTTTTTGAACGTTAATATTCTTTTTGGTCCTAATAAAATGTCATTCCAAGCATGTGTGACAATTTGTACCTCTCTATGTACATTATTCCGTGATTTATTCAGTTTTCAAATTTATACTGACTTTTTGATCACCCGGTAGATTCAAGTTTTATTGGGATCGCCATGATATTTCAGGGAGGATGGAAGATTAAAATTACTGTGGCTTCATTTTCCGCACTACTACAGAATTAAATTGTTTTCATAAATGTTTCCCTTTATGGCCGATCTTAGGTCCACCATATTTAAAACTGCTACGTCTCTTTGGCCACAAAAGCCTTCTATTTGTTTTCCCTATGACGTAGGTTCTTGTCTGTCTCACTCGCACACTACAGTGCTTAGGCCTCAATAGACAATACACCCCTGTGGCTTTCCCCATATCGTGGTTAATCTGCGCCCTTTGTGGCATCCGGTCCTGGACGACTGGATTCGTTTCACAATTCCCGAAGGCTGACTCTTTCGGCCATATACTTAAATGAGGGTGCAATGCTCGTTAACTCACAAAGTCCTGTTCATCTTTCTGTAGGAGTAACAGTTTGCGCGTAGAGAGCGAGAGAATACGAAAGTCTAGAGCACGGTTTTTGAAGGTCGGATATAACTTTGCGGGATGCATAAAACGACATCGGTAGGTCATTAGGGGCAGCTGAACTGCCCTTTGTAAAAGAGTAATACAGCATTGGGACAAGCAGTTGTCTTCGAATGTGATCCCACTTTTTTTAGCGAGCGAGATGAGGCAGTGGTTAGCACATTGGACTCGCATTTGAGAGGATGACGGTTTAATCCAGTGCCCGGCAATTCTGAGTTATGTTTTTTGTGATTCCCCTAAATCGCTTTAGGCAATTGCCTGGATGGTTCCGTTTCTCTTTGAAAGAGCACGGCCGATTTCCTTTCCCCTGCTTTCCTAATTCGAGCTCTGTCTCTAATGACCTCGTCGTCGACGGGACGTTATACACTAATCTCCTCCTCTGAGCCTATTTTGCAGAGTTTGATGAAAGTTAATTTTCCAGCGTGACAAATAAAAGAAAATCGAATAATAAAAGAAAACATAACACCACAACTCAACATGTAGATACCTTATACAAAGACAAATACACAAAAAAGTAACGGAGAAATAGTAGTGCCTCTTATAGTCGACCTTTATCCTCTAAATCTGAGCCGACGAGCACAAAAGTGATGAAACAAAACTGATATTAAAGAGATATTGTTTAGCGCTCGAGTTAATAGAATGGAGACTTGTATACCTAATGCCAGAATTATTAATGCAATTAATCTTCGAACATCGTTTCCATGAACCTACATACCGAAATTCTCAGAAACTGAGTATTTATCTTGCAAGCAATTGTTAGCGAAATAATGAATATTTTCTTCGCAAATAAACATTCAAGAGACGCGAATAAAATCTCAATTTACTCCTTCAGTATTTTGGTACTTTTCTACGCATTATTAACTTCCGGTAATAGATTAATTCGAAACAGTTTTAGTTGTATTAACTACTGACACTAGGGGAAACATTAGAACACTGATACTGACTCGCACTCTTTTCCAGACGAGTTTTTCCAAAACGTTTCTTTCGTACTACCTACGTGATGTGTCTCACGTAGTTAGATACTATGAAACAACATGTTCCCAATCAAGAAGAGAAAGATTAACGGAAACACAACAAGACATTAACAAAACAAGAAAACTTCTTGTTGAAAAACTTAATACCAAACTCTCTCCTGTTTCTGCCAAGCGTTCGTCTGAAAAACAACAAAGTGAGAAAGTGATTTAAGCTGGAGGGACGTAGAGACTAATCCAACAAAGTTTCCCAATGCGTAGAAGGAGAGTGTTTTCGGGGGCAGTTGTCCGGAGGTATTTCTCGGAGGCGACGTTGGAGGCGGCGGTGGCTATAACCGGCTTTTGATTGAAGGGCAAGGATTAGGCGACACGTGATAGGGGCCACAGCTTTGGCCCAGAACTATCGTTGTGTGGAGCTGCGCCGCTATAAATAGCCAGTGGTCGGATGCACACTTGTGAATCTACTCCCGCGCACGTGACTCCGCTGAGCGAAGTAGATGCCCAGCGAGTAGGACCTGTGGTGTGCACCGCCGCCTACCTGCTGCAATGACATTTGTCGGCACCTGAAGTGCTGAGGGGCGGCGCCTTCGCGGTATGCATTTACGCGTTGCCTCTTCGTTGCGCCGGGTTGCCGGCCATCAGGCGTACGGCTAGTACATGACACTAGACATCGCTCTGTTGTTCCACGTTTTAGCTCAAGTAAATTAAAAGCAATGTACTTAGTATTACTCAGCTTTGGCGCCAAACCAAAAATTAATTATTATAACCCGCATTACACTTATCTTATCTCATATGATTTCGGAAATAGGGTTACTGAGACGTTGCCATACTTGTAGATAGTAAACCTAATCTGTTTTCTGTAGCCATATCTTAATTTCATATTTGTGATTGAAAAAAAATGTATAGTTGTTCTGCATCGGTGCTCGAAGAGAAGAGAAAGTGAGAGACAAGTTTCATAATCTCGTTTACAGGTACCAGGAATACAATCGAAGAATTTCTGGAACCACATTGTGGTATGTTCAGATACTTTCTGAGGCAATCTGGGACATTCCACCTCAGACACAGTTTAAGGCAACTGACGCGAGCTGAGAACACTAGAGACGCGTTCCGTGTAGATATGGACCCCTCAGTTCTACAGCCAGGGGCTCAAAGGCCGTTCTGATCTCTTGCGTGTTACTGAAGGCCGCAAGACATACAGTAAACATGGGTAAGAGACTGCAAGCGGCTAAGAATAGCAACGGTAATTCCATGCAGTCGACTACATTGCTGATGGTGATTGATGTGATGTTTCACCGTGCAACCCTAGTTGCAGAAATGATATTTCCGTCGGTTTGCTCACTTCATTTGGAATTTGAAAGGTAAAGTGTGTTTTTCTATCTTATATACGCAAGTTTTGTAATGTAAAACCTTAGCTTTATTAGTGAATTTTATGAAAAAAAAAAGATTTCTAAACCATATCAGGCAAAGCACAGTTCATTTGCAACACAATGAAATAAGAAAATGATGTTTCATCACGAAGACTGATTGTCTATTCAGTTGCACACATTTTTCTTTGATACAATCATAGGAAATGTAAGTCTCGTTTGCTACACGAGTCATGTAGCTCTACAAATTTCACAGTTCACATTCGACGTTTCGACCCCTGTACTAACATCGTCTACGTGGTCTTCTGACATCCCGGTTAAAAATGGAGATTGATCGTGCCTCTTCTAAGGAAATTTCCCTGACGAGCAATGGTGTGAACGATTACGTCCCTCTGCAAATTATTATGGTGGCGCTAATCTGTTTCCATCATATACTATCAATGATGCTCGCAGGCGTTCTCACTGCGTCATAGAGTACTCACTGGAGTATAATTAGCTAGTATATTATTTGCGAATTTTTGTGGTGCGTCTGCTGGGATAGAGACTTTTATCTCTGTGACTGCGTGTGCTGCGTCAAGACATTAAAAAATAGCTCCAATCTCAATAAAAAAAGAAGGATGAACAAGTGCGCAGAGACAATAACATTGCATCTGTCCGTGACTATGGTGACGTAACCTACGTTTACACCCAAACATTCGTATTGTTTCGTGTACAGAAACGAGTGAAAGCAAGTAAAGGTGAACTGTAAAACGCGTAGTTAGTATCAAAATCGTCAACACACGAAAGATGCACGACGAGACAGAAGACGTAAGTAAAGAACGTACACCGCTGCTACTCTCGGAAAAACTGTATTCGCTGTTAGTAACTCTTAAGCATATTCTTTGCAGATGATATGGCGTAAAACTATAAAACGGAATAAATGCAAGCCGACCTTGTACAATGCCACTTTCACAAGTAATGTATTTCGAGGTCAGCAACCAAACCAGAGTAAAGAAATGGTACTGATGTAGTTTTACATTTGAAATAGAAAAACAACCATAAAATTTTTATAATATTTTATAGAAATAAATTACCCACAGACGATAAAACGTGCCGAAACATGTATGGGTGAGTAGAAAAATACACTGCGTTTTTCAGAAGGCGGCGTTTAAGAACCTAAGTTTAAATCGCAAGCTCGGAAAAAATGATAACAGGAACTTCCAACCTCAGCAAACTGATAATGACATTCTACTACAGTGCGTTCATCATAAGAATGAACGAGATGTATAATTTTCATTGTGTATTCTTCCGCGTTTGCTGGAATCTCATTGAATTTCGTTTCACATGGAGTGGAGATCAAGGTGTCGTCTGTATAGTCAAGTACGATGATGATGAGGGTACATTTTGCGCTGTGTGTTGCCCGCATATCGTCTCGGCGATAATACGGAAATGCAGCATTTGTATGGTGTGCTGGATGGCGTGAAAACTATTGTTTTCCGTGTTTTTAAGTTGTTTGCCACTCTGGCTCGTGTGAGACCACATGTGTCATATAAGACAATAATCATAGTCCAAATGAAAGTATTTGAGTCCATATTTCTGTCCCAAAACGTAATTTGTTATGTTTTCTTAATATAAATAACCTTCATTAAAAATCTTTTTTTAAAATATTGATAGTCAAGGATCTATACTTGCAATAAAATCCGTATTTTTGGTGCGATATGTAATTACAAACATGAAGATGTGCGTTTTTCATAAGAAATGACGAATATATATGTCTTAATTGGGATGTATTTCATGAATTTTATATTTAAATGATGTAGGTATTCGAACTGAACGAATAAGAATCAGTAAAATAACGGAAGAAAACCAGATCCAAATCAGCAATCCGCAGAACAGCGGATTACCATTTTCCGGATTATGGCAAGCGTCCCGTCAATAAATTTGCCGCAATTTTAGTGAACACGTTGCTGGGTGAACTTCAAACCCGATTTTCTCCATAAACTTGTGAGAAACATTAAGAACAATCTGCTTCTCACCATTTTAAATGGTATTCCACGCACTTGATCACTACAGAGCAGGAAGCTTTATCACCAATTTTCACAGCTCGTATTAACAGCACGACAATAAAAACAACTATAGCGGAGACTGCGACTATACACGACTTTTGAAATAAAGATTTAATATCTAAATATGATTAAGAGTAACTGTGATGACTGTTAATACATTAGAACATCTTAAAGCTCCAGTTACAGTATCACAGTAATAATGTGTCTAATGCGTAAGTAGGACCCACTTCCAAGAGCGTAACAACATCCGCTGTGGCTGCTGACCATGAAATTTCTTTCAAAAATTATTAGTTTTACTGATAGTTGCTGTTTATTGATTTCTCGTTGGTGATTGCTTTGCTTGGGTTGTCTAAAATGTTGTTTGAGAAATTGCTTCTTTTTCCAACAATGAATCGAAATAGAAGTTAATCGGACTGCTTGATTTCCACGGAAGTGTACTGAGTCCCCTTAAAAAATCGTAACACTCTGTACTTCTCTGGAATGAAATTTGACAAAGCATTAACTGATTTCTGGTCGTGTGAAAGGAAGTCCTTTGAAATCTCAAATGTATTTTTTTTCTTTTTCTCATTTGGCTTACCTGTGGCAATGAACAGCGTTCGGGCAACTGTTCTCCGTAAACTGCTGCTATTGACAGTTTTAAAAAGTCGCGTCTCATTTGCTGGGCGGCAAAGTAACTACACGTGATATGAGTGCAATGACTCCACATTATGTGTCTGCATTTTAAATTGCAACTACGAAACTTTGTCTAGTGAATGACAAAGGTTGGGAAATGAATGATGACGCGCTAAATTACGTTAGTGCTGACTCTTTTAAAAGATTTATTGGCAAATTTGGAAAAGTCACTTTGCAAAACCATGAATTGCAAAGAAATGACAAACTCTGAAAATGCTTTAAAATCGTTTGTTTAACAGTGTCATGTTCATCATAGATTACGAAAATTTACATTAACTGAGATAATCTTTTTTGAAATGTCGCTAATATCACCTAATTAAGAAGACGGGAGAGTCCTCTCGTGGGTACTAAATTGTTATAATGGTATGCAGGCAGCAGCGTGCACAAATAAAATAACGAAAATTAATTATTACTTTATTATGAAGTCTTTATCAAATCAGTCAAAAACTTTTCTCTCTCGCAGTAGAGATATCAAAAACCATAATATAATATAAAGATCCTCAATGGAAAGGACGGGCTCATCGCGGTACGGGACTACAAGTCCCACCGCCACACCTTCACCCGCCCATGTTAGGCAAAATTTTTCTGCCTGACTCATGTAGTACTATCACCGTCGTCAGAGGGTGGTGCGGTCGCACCGCCACACCTCCAAAGTGAAGTGAATTGCAGTGATGCAGTCACTGCCCTGTGGAAATTCACTGCCTCACCAACACAGTTAGACCGCAATAGACCGGTGATGCAAAGTGAAGTGAATTGCAGTGATGCAGTCACTGCCCTGTGGAAATTCACTGCCTCACCAACACAGTTAGACCGCAATAGACCGGTGATGCTGTATTGTAACATATCACAAACTTATTAACAAATTTGAGTTCACAAATATTAACAAAACAATGTAGATCAATAAAACAGCAAGCAGTTTAACAAACAATGGACTGCCATATGATAGGAGTGGATGGTCTGCGTGCGCATGATGTACGAAACCATATCCATGTCAGATTATGCTTATCCATTACGGATATTTTAGAACCGTGACTGTATATTGAATGTAAATAAATTATACAAAACTGCAACCAGTCACTTTTTTGAATAATTATGTTTTACTCCATGAAACGGTTTTCGAACTTTTTCTGGTTCATCTTCAGATGGTTTCAGGAAGTTACATCATTATGCTAGCAAAACCGGTTTATGGAAAAAACATAATAATTCAAAAAAGTGACTGGTTGCAGTTTTGTATAACTTATTTACATTCATATCCATGTCAGCTTGGCGGTACGTTAATTCTATTGAATGATATCGCTTCTGAATTGCATTTGTTTTACATGTATATGACAATTATTTTCATTAAAATTTAGCAGAAACATGGCTTTTATACTTAACCAAATAATAAAATTTCTCCCAAAATTTGTCGCTCCTTGAAAGCCGCCCTCCTGCCCCCTTGCCACGTCACCTTCCCGGCCGTTACCCACTTCACGATTAAGCGGTGTGGACTCTCTGGGAGCCATGCTGCAACTGGAAGCTACTAAAAAGGTGTGCCCAATTTACCGGCAAAGTAACTGCAGGTGAACTCCGCGTGCAATGATTCCACGTAATGCGTCTGCATTTTAAATTGCAGCTATGAAGCTATGTGTAGTGAATGACTAAGAGTGCTGCCAACATCCGCGAGGAACAGCCGACGCAGAGATGTTATTGCAGTCGCGCAGTGTCGCAGATGACATAGCGCGCTGGCTGAGAAACAAAGCAAGCGCGACTGCCGTTTGTTTATCGCAGCTATCAGCGAAGCTGATGTGGAACAAATATCGACACGCTATCAACCAATAATCACGTTTGTGTTTGTTTACTTCAGGTTTATTCTTATGGTTATCGAGGTATAGACGCTGGACTAACAACAACTGAGCTCTCCAAAGTACGAGAAGAAATAATTTGTCTATAGAAGAAGAGTGTGCTCGTGGTAATTTTCATAATGTTGTTAATTAGCCCCATATGACATCTTTAAAATAATGGTTTGCACTGTAGAAGTATCGGTTGGTCTCCCTGAGGTGAAGGCGGCCTTAATGCGCACATTTTCATATTGCAAGTATCCATTAACTCGGAAAAAATAAATGAGGGGGTATCAATGCGAGACCAAATACGCAGAATGCGTGCAAATAACGGCGGCACAGAGACTTTAATCTGGCGGAGTGGCGGCCTTTGTACTGGGCGGCTGCGGTCAGGCGGACAGGGCGCGCCGCCATTGTGTGTGTGTGTGTGTGTGTGTGTGTGTGTGTGCGCGTCTCTGGGACGGCCTTGCCGCCTCATTTGCTTTATGGTGGCGACCCGCGCCAACACGGGGGGATAGCACCAGCTAAATGAGTGCGGCGCGGCGCGGCACGGCCGGCCAATGAGCACCGCCTCGCTCGCTGCTAACGAGCAGGCCGCACCGACTCGCCCGCCTCCAGGTTTACCTCCCTAATCACTCCAGTCCACTGCCTGGAGGATCGACTACAATGCTGAACGCAACGTCAGCATCCTTCAGAATCGCATGGTTCGTCCCTATGGGTGATAAGTTCACTAAAAAAGTGTAGGGTGATCAGTGCTCGACGCGACCGCCTGGCAGGCATCTTGTTACCCCTGGCAACCAGCCGGCGGCAGAGCTGATGGGAGGTACATTTATCTCCGCTGTGATGCCTCTGGTTGTGTAGAAATCGTGCAGCTGTTCGTTGAGTGAAACTGTTTCAAGTGAAATGGCGAAGCACAATCGCTCTATTCTTCAAAAAGTATTCATGTGTGATTCATAAATATGTACAGAATCAGCGTGTGTAGTAAGGAGATTTTATCGAGAGGAATTTCCTGATTTTCAAGTCCCTAATCGGAGTATGACTCATCGATTGACATGTAAACTTCACGAAACGGAAAGCACTCTTGACAGGAAACATAGACAGTCATGAAACGTCCTGGCAGATTAAAACTGTGTGCCGGACCGAGACTCGAACTCAGGACCTCTGCCTTTCTCGGTCCGGCACACAGTTCGCAGGAGAGCTTCTATGAAGTTTGTAAAGTAGCAGACGAGGTACTGGCGGAAGTAAAGCTGTGAGGACGGGGCGTGAGTCTTGCTTGCGTAGCTCAGTTGGTAGAGCACTTTACCGCGAAAGGCAAAGGTCCCGAGTTCGAGTCTCTGTCCGGCACACAGTTTTAATCTGTTAGGAAGTTTCGTATCAGCGCACACTCCGCTGCAGAGTGAATATCTCATTCTATAGACGGTCATGTTCACTACTCGCAGGAGACACTTGGAGTAACGCTGGGGATGCTATGGAGAGATCTTCTAGTAACTCAGTCCGGCGTCTTTCTCAGCAAATGGAAATTTCCTCTGGTTTTGTTCAAACGCTACAAAGTTACTGAAGTTACAGTCCTATAAAGCAACTGCAGAGCAAGAACATAAACCGGGTGATCCCGCAGATAGTTTGCAGTTTTATGAACGGATTTTGAATAGAGTGCATGATGGAGAAATTGACCCTCATCTAACTTTCCTTTCGGACAAATAAAGTGGGTATGTTAATTCATAAAATAACTATTCGCGGAGATCTGGACAGCCTAACGTAATAGATGAAGCACCTCTTCATGATTAAAAAACGGGAGTTTGGTGTGCTATTGGTGGTGAGAGAGTAATAGGCCCTACTTCTTTTCTACGAAACAGTTAACGTTGAGTGACATGTGCAATACATTTTGCTCCCTGTGTTTGGCAAATTAACTGAGAGAGAACATGCTTTCACGACCATTCAGCAGGGCCCTGTGATAGTACATATTGTCAGGTTCTCATTACATTTGTTTAAAGGTAGATTTATCAACAAAAACACATGGTATCCTCATTCCCCCAATTTAACCCCCTGTGCCTTCTGTCTCTGGAGAGGGAGTTAGTAAAGGGGATAGTGTACAAACCAAATCCCTACAATTTATATGAACATAAATCCAACATTCGTCAAAAAAATTGTTGCCATTTCTCAGAAGGAAATCCAGAGTTTAGTAAGCAATCTCCTAAGCATGAGTTAAACATGCTTGAACAATGAAGGGATGCTGTTGCAGCACATCCTTGCTTAGTAAATGTAATTTATTTGTCTTTTTCTGTGTTTGTGGGATGTGTGATAGAAATATTTTACGTGATAGACCATAATATATTTATTGCAAATCTCCTGCCACCAACTCTGTGGGCCCAAGCTGCTGGTTTCGCCAGCTGGCTGCATACCGCGAAAGTGGTTGCTTTAACGATTGATCACCTGTATTTCTCACCACCAGCAGACATCATGGCAATACCGTGTAACATCCCCTCTAAACTTGATAATGAAAATATGGCGAAGACCAGAGTCCACAGTTTTCTTCAGGTATTATATATCCAATTGAGACCACTATTTGATGATTACACTCCATAGAGCTGATAAATTGTGAAGATGTAGCTGCAGGTGTTCTCTTTGAGTCTTAAATCGAGAGATTCAGCCGGCCAGTCGAAGGGCTATAATGTGCCTGAGTGTTTGCCAGCCTTTCCAGCCTTTTATACAGCTGTGGTTATCTGGGAAGACGGGAGCGTCCACAGCTTACCAATCATAGCGATGTAAAGAGAAAGAGCGACACTTGGCCACCGAGAATGTAGGTATAAACATCCTACTATGGTAACATGGATAACGGGTCCCAAGTAATGGTAGAAAAAACACCTTCAAAAAGACTAGAAA
Organism: Schistocerca americana; assembly: GCF_021461395.2. Taxonomy (NCBI): domain Eukaryota; kingdom Metazoa; phylum Arthropoda; class Insecta; order Orthoptera; family Acrididae; genus Schistocerca; species Schistocerca americana. The sequence continues at coordinate 993,956,150 of NC_060121.1, forward strand.
CCACCTACAGCCTGAACTGCTACCTCCATCTGTTGTGGATTAAACGCCTCTGTTGGCTCTCAATTAACTTGACGCTTTGTGTCATTTGATTTTTGGTGTTTTCTGGGGCCACTGAAGACGTGAAGCTTTAGTTACTGCTCTGAGAAATGGCCTATTGCGAAATATCCCGATTCTCAGTGCCCATTACATAAATTTCCCTTCACAAAATTCCCTCGAAAAGTGGTTAAGACGGACCTACGTTCACTGTATGCAGCATTTCCAGTCGAAGTATAAACTTATTGTCATTGACAAAGTGCACTACTCGTTTCCTGTCCATGTCGGTTACGATTGTTTTGACCACCGTTTTCACGCCGTCGTACATGGCTCCGAGGAGAACACCACTCCTTGTTGACACGTTGGACAGTGGTAGCCATAATTACTGGGAGAGGCCTTACATATTCTTACCAGTAGGTTTCATATTTTTATTCTACCTGGAGACAATGGCTGGCTCTGCCGTTGCTGCTGCCAAAGCTGATGACTCCTCATACTTACCGACTAAAGTACGCAGCACGAATGACAAGTTCATCTACATGGGTTCATCTATACCTGGGCGAGTTGTGGAGTAAGCTTTTACTTGGACTGGTGGTGGAGGAAACCTCCTAGGCAGTAAAGACCTCACGGATTACAGTAATCCAGCAACACCACCACAATCAATTGGCCTAGAGCAGTGGGGGTGGAATTTTTTTTTTAATTTCTCACGTAGACCGCAATTTCAAAGTGTCTGACATTATTTTTGGGATGGTAAGCTACATTCAGTCATTCCATCGACACCCAGTTGGTCTTGAGGAGTGGGCGAGAAGGACAGCACAAATGAGCGGCTTTCTTTGTTTACATAAGTACCTACTGGACGAAAATCCTTTCTGCTATGCTAATTTCGCCATTTTCGGCAGTATCTGCTCAAATGTGTATGTAGTTAAAAGTTGTAGTCGTAAATCATTACAAATCCGAGCGGTTCTAGGCGCTTCAGTCCGGAACCGCGCTGCTCCTACGGTCGCAGTTCGAATCCAGCCTCGGCCATGAATGTGTGTGATGTTCTTAGGTTAGTTAGGTTTGATTGGTTCTATGTCTAGGGGACTGATGACCTCAGATGTTAAGTCCCATAGTGCTTAGAGCCATCTGAACCATCATTACAAACCCTTTTCGTCCGCTCGTCTAACATATCATAGATATGGATTATCGGGCTCGTCATAGCCATCCATATAATTCCGTGAAACGTTTACGGGCTCATTTGAAAATCGTGTGAACGTAAATGGAGAAAGATAATCGTGTAATATCTCGTCCATGAAGAGATCACTAGAGAGGGACTACAAACTCAGATTGTGACTGGCTGGTAAAGGAAATCACCAGCATTCTTTCTAATGCAACAGTCCCTGCATTTACTCAATTGCGATTTAGAGAAACCGCACAAGATCTAAATATGGTTGCCCAGGCGGGCTTCGAAGCGCCAAAATCACGCGTGTATAGTGTCTAGCCACTGTGCCACCACACATGGCCCATGTGGATTGAGACTCCACAGAAAGGTGCTAGAGCCCTCTTTGATTCCATTCCTCGCGATTTAGCTGATCGGAGCATAGCACATAGTGACTTCGCACATAGCTCTCGAGCTGAGAAATAATGTAAACGTCCTCAATCCTAATCACATGTGCAAGGTCAGGAGCATCACTTGTGGTGTAAAGTTATAGTGTTCTGATTTCGCAATTTTTCGCAGAAGTCAGCGTACTTCTGTTATTTTCTCATGTTAATTATTCACATTATCTTTGAATTCATGATTGTCTTAATTTATGAATCAGTGACCATGCCAAATATCTTACGAAATAATTTTCAATCGAATAAACTACAAAGAACGAATCTCGTCTAGCTTGAAGGGGGAAACCAGATGGCGCTATGGTTGGCCCGCTAGATGGCGCTGCCATAGGTCAAACGGATATCAACTGAGCTGCTTAAAATAGGAAGGAAACAGGAAATGTTCAGCCACATGTGAAACGTCAACCACGACCTGCCACAAATAATGATGCCCAAGTAGGTGTTTTAGCTGCAGTCCTGGCCAATCCCCACATCAGTAGCAGACAAATTGTGCGAGAATCGGGAATCTCAAAAACGTCCGTGTTGAGAATGCTATATCAACATCGATTGCACCTGTACCATATTTCTATGCACCAGGAATTGCATGGCCACGACTTTGAACGTTGCGTACAGTTCTGACACTGGGCACAAGAGAAATTATGGGACGATGACAGATTTTTTGCACGCATTCTGTTTAGCGACGAAGCGTCATTCACCAACAGCGGTAACGTAAACCGGCATAATATGCACTATTGGGCAACGGAAAATCCACGATGGCTGCGACAAGTGGAACATCAGCGACCTTGGCGGGTTAATGTATGGTGCGGCATTATGGGAGGAAGGATAATTGGCCCCCGTTTTATCGATGGCAATCTAAATGGTGCAATGTCTGTCGATTTCCTACGTAATGTTCTACTGATGTTACTACAACATGTTTCACTGTATGACAGAATGGCGATGTACTTCCAATATGACGTATATCCGGCACATAGCTCGCGTGCGGTTGATGCGGTATTGAATAGCATATTTCATGACAGGTGGATTGGTCGTCGAATCACCATACCGCGGCCCGCACGTTCACCGGATCTGACGTTCCCGGATTTCTTTCTGAGGGATATTTGCCATCGTGATCCACCGACAACGCCTGACAACATGCGTCAGCTCATTGTCAATGCATGAGCGAACATTACGGAAGGCGAACTACTCGCTGTTGAGAGGAATGTCGTTACACGTATTGCCAAATGCATTGAGGTTGATGGACATCATTTTGAACCTTTATTGCGTTAATGTGGTATTTACAGGTAATCACGCTGTAACAGCATGCGTTCTCAGAAACGATAATTTGACAAAGGTAGATGTGTCACATTGGAACAACCAAAATAAAATGATCTAACGTACCTACATTTTGTATTTTAATTTAAAAAACCTACCTGTTACCAACCGTTCGTCTAAAATTGTGATCCATATGTTTATGACTATTACAGCGCCATCTATCACAAAGCGAAAAAAGTTGTTCAACTAAAGCACTCATATTTCTTTACGTACTACACGAATATGTAATAATAATGGGGGTTCCTATTTAGAAAAACGCAATTGGTATCCATTTGACATATGGCAGCGCCATCTAGCTGTCCAACCATAGCGCCATCTGGTTTCCCCCTTCAAGCTAGATGAGTTTCGTTCTTTGTAGTTTTTTCGTTTGACGCTTATTTCGTGAGATATTTGGCCTGGTCATGTGCAATGGACCACCCTATATATCACGGTTCCACTTACTTAGTAACATCAATGGGATCTGAAAATATATGGGGTTGTTTTGCTCTGTTTCTGATAATATGTGGTAGTGTATTATGACATGGTCACTTGGAAGACACGTCATGTAAATTCGTTACTAAGCTTTCCTCCTTATTTGTTGAACATAACAGAAATTAATTTCAAATTTCTACTTAATTATTACATCTGAAAGGTATTTATGAAATTTGAGATTTTGTACGCAGTTCCCACGTGCTCATTTATCTATTGTCTATATTGGCAGTTGATGCGAGCACAATCTATTGTAAATTTAAGGAAGTTTCTAGTCGTAGAGAACTTCCAGACAAGTGCTGCTATCGTAAATATGTTGAGAGTGGCTTTATGATTGGTACTTCATACTAATGGTTATTAGGACATACAAAGTGTAGCCTACAGCTGTACCACACGTGTTTTCTATATAAGAGAAAACTTACTTACACTTTCAGTTTGTGTTTGACTGATAGAGAGTTGTTCGGGGAGTATAACATTAATGACGGAAGGCAAATTAGGGTTTACCGTCCCGTCGACATCTACCTCATTAGAAATGGAGCAGAAGCTCCGAATGTTTCGAAGACGGGAATGAAAATCAGCCCCGTCCTTTCAAGTGAAACATTTTCGCATTTGTCTGGTGATATTTATGGAAAAACGGAAAGCGTACAATTGGATGGCAGGACGCGAATATTACCGTCCTCCTCCCGAACGGGAGTCCAACGTGCTGACCATTGTGCCACCTCGCTTGGTTAACATTACTCAGTCAGACTGCGTTGTTGTTCGTTCATCGAACCAATTTTTTTAAATTTTTTTTTTTTATAACAAGGGAAGTATTTTCGGGGCTTTGATACTGATTTAGTACCAATTACTCCCATGCAGTCAGGCTACGGTAGAACAGATAGTAGGGGGCCTTCGGTGTAGTGGAACATAGCTTTTAACTTATTATTAAGTATTAGTGTGAAAAGAAAAGAATGAATCTGATATCAATACACGGCATACTCACTTCAATTACAAAACAAACTTAACACCCCCATTAGACTTAAGAGTCAGCAGCACCAGCGTCACGATTTCTTACTGTACGAGATACCAAAGAAAAGTGACAGACCGCAGAGTTCACCTTTTCCCACTGTCATCCAAAACTGACAGGGAAACTTACTCCCAGCATCAGTATTTGAAGTTTCTACCACTGGGTCGAGAGCCACAGTACCGATGAGCGTGGTGTGCGTGTACCGTGCCAGGTGGACTGGTGCACAGTAGGAAGCGGCTGAGTCCCACGTGACACAACAGCCAACACTGACGACTTCATCTGTCACGTGTGTTTCAAGTCTCATTCTTAACACTTACCTTGTTTTCATGTTAGCGCACATACGCTCATATCTATTTTGTCATTGTAAGAGTTCGTCGCTGGGGTGATAAGAAAAACAAAGTATTACGCTCTTCGGATTTCAGGTTTCCAACAGAGCATCACAAGCAGAAGCATTTTCTCGTATGAGCATGTCCCTAGTTTCCAGAAGAGGGGAATCTCCTGGAAACATGGCGCGGAAAACGCAGCGAAGTATTGTGCACCCCTCTCGGTCAAAAATGAATCTTCACACGTGTTACATTCACCCGACGCTCGCAACCTCAGCTATGTAGGCTTATTAGAAACATATCCATTCCTAATAAACCTTTCACCGTGCAGCAGAGAGTGTGCCGTTTTAAAACACACTGCCAGATTAAAAGTGTGTGATGCACTGGGGCTCGAACCAGGATCTTTCCCTTTAGCAGGAAACGCGGGAGAGGTTTATGAAGTTTCCGCAGTAGAAGAGAGCTGCTGATAAAATTAAAACTGTGGTGCAGGTCGCGAATCATGTCTGTGTAGCACAGTCGGTGGGGGCATCGCATGTGGATAGGAGAGTTCTAGGTTCGACTTCCGTTCCGGCTGTTGATAAAATATCGATGCACCGAGACATAGATTTTTTTCAGAAAATATAGATACGTATCGGCGATATTTCTTTCACAGACATATCGATATCGAAATCGGAATATCAAGTGTCGATATTTTTATTTTATATTATATTTTTTTGAAAATTTTCGACAAATATTTGAAGTTGGTCTTTTGAAATTGTAGAAGAAAATAAGTTTACTTTCGCTGCTTTATAACATTTTGAGCTTTCATCGCGTCCATTCCTTCTTTTGGAGATGGAACAAAGAAGTAGTCCGAGGGTGACGGTGTGAAAGAAGTTACAAAATATCGAAGCGAATAAATACCACACCAGCTGCGCTAAAAAACATTTTCAACGCAACTAGTGTGCTATATCTTCACATCGGCATTCTTCAAAAACAGCTGCTGAAACCGATGAACAAAAATATAAATGACAGGATTGGTCTTTGTGGTGGGGGGAGACGTGCGAGGGGTAATGCTGACGTAATCGTCATTCGGCGTTAGCAACAGAAATTGCAACGTTTAACTTCACCACGCAGTTTAGGCACTACAACTGATAGGTCACTGGCATTTGCAGAGGTGAAAGAACAGGAAAGTCGGCGAGAAATTCGACATGTGCAGTTACCACTGCTAGCAAAGTGAGAACGTGCATCGTTTTCCTTTCAGTTCTTGCATAAAGGGGGACAAGCCGGCTGCTGGCGTGTTGATGTACAGAATATCTAATAAGTGGAAGAGTATCGACAATGTGCCGCTGATTTTTTTTTCTATTTTGTTGGACGGTACGTCGATATTGTTTCCGAAAATACACCGATATGTCGATAATTTTATGGACGGTAATGACACTTTTTGAATATCGACAAATGGGATTCCCAATATTTTTAAAAATACCGACAGTCGTAATTCTAACATTCTGTCTGAAACACAAAGGATTCCTCTCGTGTTGACCGCCGCCTGGCAGTACGCTGGTAACAAGTAGTAACTCAGGCATTTGCAGTGTGTGCAAGATGCAAGCTTTTGACCTGCGAGCTTCGATGTAAATGGTGAAATGCGTATCCGTGTGCAGTGCTGTTGCTTTCATACGAACGAGTTTCATGTTACATCTAGATTCTAGGAAATTCATCACTATTTCCTGATGCTATTCAAGCGGGAATTTCACATGGTAAATTTTGGTCTTCGTTAATACTCGTATTTGCTTCGTAACACGTGGTGATACAGATCCAGGGATATTTTAGTGATAGGCATCTCGTATTTTCTGAACTGATCTATAGGCAGCTCTTCAACTTTAAATGATTTTTTTGTTTAGTGGAGACTGTCAATTTTGTGGCGTAGTTCTGAGATACTTTACTGAAAGAGTAGTCCGTTTTGAATGTGTGTTCACAGGTACCAGGGCCGAATTTGTAAATGTAGCTTCTTTGTCAGTTAGTGGTATTTCAATTTAATTGTCTGTGGAGATTCATCATCTTTCTATACTTCCACTGGTACTGTAATTCGAACATGTGCAACGGCATTCATGGTGGAATGTCAAAATTTGGTTCCGTGGGAGATCATACCTATTGAATGTACCCTTCATTTTTATTAAGGGTCACGCTGGACACCCGTGTTCCCTTTCAATTTATTTTATATGCGATTTAATGCAAGTCATGTAAGTCTGATTCTGATCCAGTACTCGCAGATGGTCCTACAGTGGACACGACATATTTCCAATTAGTAACTTCCGTCGATAAGAATTGTATGCTCATTTTGTTGGGTGTTGATAGGTGACTGGCAGTAAAGTGCATTATTAGAGCTAGTTGCACCTGTAAGGTACACCTCAACACACTAACCAAACCTAACCTAACCTAACCTCACCCTCGAGCGAGGTGGTGCAGTGGTTAACACACTGGATTCGCAGTCGGGAGGGCTGATATAGGTTTTCCGTGTTTTCCCTAAATCGCTTCAGGAAAACGCCCTGATGGTTCCTTTGAAACCCTAATCTGATGGGACCGATGACCTCGCTGTTTGGTCACCATCCCCGAACCAACCAACCAACCAACCTAACCTCATCTGAGATCCTATAGCGTGTAATTTACAGTTTCCATAACATGTTTAGTCTCCAAATGCCTTAACGATCGAATACCTTTCCCCTATTGTTGCACGTTGCAGAAGCTTTTCCATTCCCTTATGTGTAAAAGTAAGGTCGCTTTACTCACTAAATTATACAGCCTAATAAAGGGGTTATTACTGTGGCTAACGTCTTTTTTTCAGATTATGTCAGAGGAAAGGCAGAGGAGTGACCATGGAAATACATGCATAAAAGTTATTCACAGTTATAGCCCCTTCACAAATTTTGGTGCAGCTAGTTTCTTCTGTTTGTGAATATATATTACAGCATAGACAGTGTTCACACTCCTATATCAACACTTGTTGATAGTTCAGGAAGGAGTGGTAGCTTTCACGTAAACTGTTTTAGCGGCCAACAAATGTCAAGATTTGAAGCTGTCGGTGGTGGTTGTGATACACCCAAAAGACTTAGGTTAAAATGTGTTTAACGCAAATAATTAACAATGGAGCCCCTAGCAGCTACTACATAATTGCAAGCGTCTGTAAACTGAAAAAGTATCAAATGAGAAAATGGTAGAAATTTAGTGGCAATGAACAGAACTCTTTGTGTCTGGAAAGCGTTCAATTAGGTAATCCCAATTTTTTTATATAAGAAATCTCCAAAGCAGTGACACTTTCACCAACGCTTAAGAAAATATATAAAATCTTTATTCGCATAGTAAATGTGCCCAAAAGCTATGTTAAACATCGTTAAGTGTAAAATACCTTCAGATACTACTCATACTTCAGATAAAATCGTTTTTTGCGTTGTAACAGAATAAATAACAGTTTCCAGAGTTGTGACAAAATAATACATTTGCTTGTTTCCTTGGTGGCCAGACGTACTGCAACGTCCCCAGGTGTTATCAGCTGTTGTTAGTACCTTTCATTTATGTTAGCCAAATACTGGTACGTAAATGGAGCCGCCTTCAACTATCACAACAATATTTTTCCACGAGTATTTGGTAAAATCTCACTTAGCTCGATTATTAACTTTTTTTTTTTTAGCGCCATCATATAGTAAAGCTCTTGCGGTGATTTCCTGCTGCGAAGAGTTCTATATCAAGTAGCTGACGCGTAACAGTTTAAATTCTTTCCCACGGAAATGGCATCGCTTTCACGCTGAATAGAAAATCCGTACCCCTCCCCCCCCCCCCCTCCCCCACCATCCAACTTCGTCCCTCACAATCAAAGAAGCTCATAAGAGTGTACTAAATCGCAAAATAAGTATTTTGCTAGTTGACGTACTGGGATGGGACTGGAACTAAAAGCTGGTCTTGACTTTTTTTTTTTTTTTTTTTTTTTTTTTTTTTTTGTAGGAAGTGTGAAAATCACGGTGCTTTGGCAGTGCCGTAGAATAAGAAATAAAATGCTGCAATCCAAGAAGTACTGCACTCACAGTCTCTACTCCAAGAAGTGTGATTTTCACAATTCTGTTCCTTCTTAATAGGCTCCTTTACCGCGGAAAATCTTGGGTGCACCAATTTCACAAACAATAGGTTCTTTGTAGGTCTCATACGCCGGTGGATTCCTAAGCTTTCCAGCTGTCACGTTCTGCCTTACACACTGTCTACATACGAAGGCGACATTCCAGTCGGCTGAATTTCCCCGTTCTAACTTAATATCATCCGCACTGATATTTCTGGAGACTCCAGATGCGCACCCAGGGCGTATTCCTGCAGGGCAAACGATTTCTGTCCTTATTGCCACGGACGGAGACCTGTTAATTCCAAGTTCTATTGTAAAATTTTATTGCTACTTTTCGACTGTGCGAAGGGAAATGAGTGCACACATTCTTTTTCATGCTGTATTAAGTCTCAAAATCTTCATCAGAAGCCAGAAGAAGCAATATAAAAAGAGTTAAACGGGAAAAAGAAATTAAGAAGAAAATGGATTCAGCGAGTGTTTCGCGTAGCAGAGATTCAGAGTCTGTTAAATTGTGACGAAAATTAAATTCCAAACTTTTTTCCAACAGGTTGAACTGGAGAGTGATGTAATCTGCGCTGTTTTTTCGTTAAAATTTGAGTATCTTTCGGAGCGTAATTAATGTTCATCCACTCCAGGTACAACTTCTTCCAGTTTATAAATCAAATCAATTCCAGCTGTTGATTTACTTCACACCTGACTGCCAAATTGGCGACTCAGTTTCCAATTACTTCAGAGACGGAAACGGAAACGCTTTACGCGAACACATTTCTGACGTCGTCTTGTGACCTCCACCATACAGAATGAATTCCAGTTTCATTAAAGGGGAGAAATATCTGAAATACTTATTTCTGAGGTCGACAAAGCCGCAAAAAATATTCTGATATCATTAATGCTGTTTTCTCAGACTGATGAGCTTCATTTCATTGAATGTTACAGGAACGATGGTGGTTTATAATGAAATGGAACATAACTAAATATTTGCTGATATGTCGTATCGTCAATACACTCTGTTATCTGAAGTGCATGTTTGGAGAAGAGGAAGTTACCAGTGGTGCATAGCTGTAGACAACTTTAATACATCTAACAAAGAACCGTTGTTCACGATACCATCTAAACGTAATGACCTATGGTACTTTCTGCCTTTCGTGTTAAATCCAGCGATTGGCTGGCATCGACATAGATCGTAGCAGATCCCCAGTCGTCAGGTGTTTCTACTTTCTCTTCATTCCAGTGTGAGATCTACAGCCGACCTCTTTCAGAAATATATCTATGTGGTTTAGGCGTGGTCGTCTTGCTTTCTTGTTCACTCACAACTTCGTTCTATTATGTTTTTAGGAGACCCTAATACGCAACAACTGGGAAATAATCTGAGCCCTTATTTATGCGACAATGTCCCTTAAACTGATCGTCTCACCTACTCTTTTAAAGATTTCGATGTTCTTCGGCCGACGTGTCCGTTCTCAGAACGCAGTCTGTTTCTTTCCTCAGCCTCCCAGACTTCGTGTCTCACAGTTACACAATGCCACACTCAAAATACATTTCTCCAGAAGCAGTTCCTGGTTCGTAGGCAGCTACTTTTTAAATTATTTTAACTTATTTTTACTGAAGATACTTTTAACCATCGGAATTTGTGCTTCTTCCATCTTTACCGACCTAGATTCCTAAACAAACTAAATGAGTCAAATTGTTTGCAGTAGCTTCTTACAAACAAGGGGCGTTCAGTAAGTAATACAACAGTTTTTTTAGGCCAATTTCAGTTAAAATGCGGATTTGTTGTGGGACATCGTGGAATAATCCCGTTTGAGCTCATATGGTTTCAAGAAGTTCAGATAGCTGGCAGCGCTATACGTAGCCTTCGAAATGGCGTCTGTAACTGAAGTGCGTCCGAAGCAGGCAGTTGTCACTGGGTTTGTTTTAGCGGAAAAACAGAGCACCGCAGATATTCATAGGGGCTTAGAGGATTGTGCGAATGCCTGGCACGAAACAAAAGCACGGCGAGCCGTTGGGCGAGAGATCTGTCACCATAGAAACAAGGTATTGCCAACCAGTTCGAATTCCTGCGTGCCGGCCGCTGTGGGCGAGCGGTTGTAGGCGCTTCAGTCCGGAACCACGCTGCTGCTACGGTCGCAGGTTCGAATCCTGCCTCGAGCACGGATGTGTGTGATGTCCTTAGGTTAGTTAGGTTTAAGTGGTTCTAAGTTCTAGGAGACTGATGACCTCAGAAGTTAAGTCCCATAGTGCTCAGAGCCATTTTTTTTTAAGATGAATATTATCTGTATAAAAGCATATCATATTCTGTGCAAGACCTGTAACGTTATCTCTCTGTCAACTAAACCTAAAAACAGCTTTGTAGGTGTTCTTTAGTGCAAGTTATTCTGGATGTACAATGTGCGCTGAAAACTGTGTGTGGTGTTTAGCATGTAATAGACTCTGCTCAGATGGGCCATAAGAAAACTGTAAGTGTAAATTCTTCCAAATTTCGCCACTAACTACATATAAAAAAATCGGTAGCTAGAAATTGCGTGTTTCTTATATAATGCAGTAAAGTCAACAAAACAAAGCAGAGCGTCACACATCGAAAACACTGCATAAAAGTGGTATAGAAAAAAAAAGGAGCCATACTTGAAAATGGGAATCATTTTCCGAAACGTATTGTATAACATACGAATAAAAGTAAATCGTGATAGGTAGCCTAAAAGTTATTTATGACAAACCCAATAATTCAATGGTTGGTAATTTTCGATAAGATGACGTTTTCCATTGCAAGGGAGCACGCGGTGCCTAGTTTGAACGGTCCTTCGCATATGGATACACGAAGGACCGTAGAGTACCGATCCTTACAGTTAAAGGAAGGCAGTATTACCCAACCTACCCTGTCCAAAACTGCGAAAATGAGCACTGTTGAGTTGATTGTGAAAAGTAGAGCGTTTTCTCCAAAACCGGAGGTGTTCAACAGCCGTCGCAGCAAGAGCTCGCTCCTATTCAGAAACCCAAGTTGTTTTGTAGCGTAGACGTATTTCAGAGGCTAGTACGGTCAGTACAGAAGCACATGGTCCAACCGTTCAGCTGTCATGGAGAGACAGTTAGTCGAGTACTACAGGTACGAAGAGGAACATGCAGTAGCTGTACCATCGTTTAGTCGGAGAAGCAGTTCATAGTCTTGTTGCTCGCTGGTTGCGACACTCTGACCATCTGGAATTAGGATGGCCACTCGTAATTGCAGTCACCTCCATTGAGCCGCAGAGGCAAATTGCTTTTATTAGCACCGTGTTCCATCGTTGGACAGTATCTCTGTCGCTCTTCTCAATCACTTCTATTCCTTGCTTTCGATAAGTGTTCCTTTATCATTTACATGAACAGTTCTTCTCGACTGACCGAGCATTCTGTCTCGGTCCTGTATCCGTCTTGCATCAAGCCACTTTCACCAACGATTTCACTGCCCTTTCTTTCATCTTGTGTGAATTCCATTATTGATGTAACTGTGGTCCTTCTTTTTTCAGGTTATACCTGTTTAAGATTATAGTCGACTATTATTTCAATAGGGTCGTGGTACTCCCTTCCGAATTTATAATCACTTCAGATCTACTTCCATATGATCGTGCAACAAGATGGAATGAATCTGATGCTGGGCACAATCAGGGCAGGTAGCTGCGTAGTAGGATCGCGTTCCGAAGCCATACGGCTGTAAGGCGGTTGCACTTTTTCACAATACCTTTCCCCAGTCCGGGCTTGTTTTCCGTCCCTAATAATCTAGTTGCCAACGGGACGCTGAAACGAAATGGGTTCTCCTTCAATATTATTTATCCATAAAAACTGACATTGGTCTTAATGAACAAGTACAGCGTGGTAAAACCGTCAACGCATCAACAACTACATAAGGCCTGATAGCATAGGAACGTTAGAAAGATTTTGCGAATGGTAATTTTCATTTTTCAGTCCTACCTTATTACGATAAAGTTTGGACGTAAAATCTGTGGTACACCAATTTCTGGAAACAGCAATTCGAAATCTCACGGGTTATTCTTTTAACGTTTTTCTGAAACAACATTTCAGTTTCGGATCCACAAAGCCTAATCAACTACAGAGCCACAAATAATCGAGACAAATACAATAACACGAACAAAAACGACCCGAAATTCGGGTTTGCGTCTGTTGTGTAGAGTAACGAAAATCCATTTGGTCAGGGAAAGAGCAATGAAGATGTTGCACTGGTAATTAAGTTACGCATTTCAATTTACCAAAGTACCAGCAAAGAAATTAACTCTTAATTCGATTTCTTTTTAAACTGCAGCCGCGGTGCGGCGGAACGCCAGGTTTTAATCAGACTGCTTGCTCGTTCGCCCGCTGCGTGCAGTGCCTCAACCCCTTCTCCCCCTCCACCACTCCCAATTCCCCCCCCCCCCCCCCCTCCCCATCGCTCCTCCAGCAGGTAGGTAGGCTGGGGACGGACGTGAATATCGGCCCAATGAGACGACGGCTTTGCTCGGCTAACTGGAGCAGAACCTGCTCCCTAAAAGGGAACTCCGCCGCAACTCGTTTCCAAATTGCTGCTCCCCCGTCAATTCGCTGGAACGGGGCATCTCGGGAGAAAAGACCCGCTCTTCCTAAAGACAAGTGGAGACGGAATGCTCGCTAGCGACAGATTTTTTTCTCCCTTTTAATAATACGTCGGTGCAGAAGTTTTTTGCAATCTTACCGGTGGAAGGAAAACTCTCGTGTTGCGAGACGGTGGCTACGTAGGACTCTCTCATATTTTTCTGTCCTGGGTCTCAGACTCTTCGTAGCATTGTCCATTGTGATGACTAGCACGAAACGGAAGGATTCTTATAAACGATATGTGGTACCATTGAGAGCATACTTCAGGTAGATAATGAAACGTACCAACTGCTTCTCCACTCTGTCTCTCTTCGAGTTACTCGAAACGTGACTGATTTTTAGACTTTGTTGGCTCTGTAGATGTGTAGCGGATGGCCACGCACCTGAAACATTACCGCTTCTCTCTTCTGATAACTTCCAATTATTTTACTATATTACAAGAAGGATTTTGGCAATCGAAATGTTGTAGCACTTTTGCAAACTCATTATGCAGACTTGGAAGCTCTACCTGAGGAAGGAAATATAAACGTGTTGGAGAGTTTTAATATAAAAGTATCCTTCATTAAAGTGTGAATTGCCTTGCAGCTCAGTCAGTTATACATGAAACGGCGAACAGTCCCGAAAACAGTTGTAAAACAGACAACGTCCTCAACAATTTTTGGAAATTTTACGTTTTCGTATGTGCATCCTTTTGACAGGAGGTTTTGTGGATCACGGCCGTCACTATCGTTAGAAAATGAAACGCCTTAAGGCGTCCTTATGATCCTATTTATTGTGCAGCTACCACTTTCGGCGCTTCAATACGTCGTCTTTAGGCCTTACTACATGCTGACGGGGTTGGTTATCTCGATCCATATACAGTCACCATCCGTGGCCAATACAACTGGTTTACGCAGACTGCCTGTAACTGTGATGTCAGCACTCCAACCATCGACTGCCAACTGATGGTATGAGTGCTGACAACGCTATCAAATGGCTCTGAGCACTATGCGACTTAACTTCTGAGGTCATCAGTCGCCTAGAACTTCGAACTACTTAAACCTAACTAACCTAAGGACATCACACACATAAATGCCCGAGGCAGGATTCGAACCTGCGACCGTAGCGGTCGCTCGGCTCCAGACTGTAGCGCCTAGAACCGCACGGCCACTGCGGCCGACACAATGCTCTCCAGGGATTCGCCAAACCCGAACCATTCCATCAGACTGCCTCAGAGTACAGCGCGATTCGCCACTACAGATCACACACTTTCAGTCACACAGAGTCCTGTGTCGTCTGTCTTTACATCACCTCAAGTGTCACTTGACGTTGATGACAGAAGTGTGAGGGCCAGGAACTGCCCGACCATTGTAACCCATTCTTTCTAAATCCCAACGCACAGTCACTGCGCTATCTGGACTACAGTTATGACACTGGAACTCACAAACGATTTCCTTCGCTGACTGCAAGCGATTTTTTATAGGCACACTATGCGAAGTTCGTCAGTTCCTGTCCGTTATTACGTGAGGTATACCTGGTCTTGGTTTAGCTATTGCTTCTCCTTTGCGTTTACACTTGCCAATGGCGTTACCAAGAATCCACTTGGGCAGCTTTAGAAGTGTGGAAATGTCCTGGAGGATTTGTAAGTCACCCAGTGTCTAGTCGACTTCCGAAGCCTCTGAGCTCTCCCAGCCAACCCATTCAGCTGCTAGTGGTGCTTCGCAACTGACAACGCAGTACTCCCCATCTACTTTTATACTGGCTGATCCACCTCTCGTAATGTCTAGTTATCGACTCGGCACTGCATACAGGTGTCCGGACAATTTTAATCACATAGTGTGTGTAATACTGCCGCTACACCGTTTTGCCACTATCTTTTTACTATCCGTACAGGGAATGGAAATGCTGCGAACCTTCACTTTTGGCACGAATATAAAGTATACAAACCGACGGTGGCTCGACAATGAGTCGACAGCTGAACCCCAGAAAAAGGGAACGAAAGTCGACGTGTGAGTCAATACACGAGCGAGCGACAGTTCGAAAGCCGCGTAGAGATCGAGCACGCAGGAAAACACAACACGCGACCACCGCGAGCGAATGATAATACACTCCTGGAAATTGAAATAAGAACACCGTGAATTCATTGTCCCAGGAAGGGGAAACTTTATTGACACATTCCTGGGCTCAGATACATCACATGATCACACTGACAGAACCACAGGCACATAGACACAGGCAACAGAGCATGCACAATGTCGGCACTAGTACAGTGTATATCCACCTTTCGCAGCAATGCAGGCTGCTATTCTCCCATGGAGACGATCGTAGAGATGCTGGATGTAGTCCTGTGGAACGGCTTGCCACGCCATTTCCACCTGGCGCCTCAGTTGGACTAGCGTTCGTGCTGGACGTGCAGACCGCGTGAGACGACGCTTCATCCAGTCCCAAACATGCTCAATGGGGGACAGATCCGGAGATCTTGCTGCCCAGGGTAGTTGACTTACACCTTCTAGAGCACGTTGGGTGGCACGGGATACATGCGGACGTGCATTGTCCTGTTGGAACAGCAAGTTCCCTTGCCGGTCTAGGAATGGTAGATCGATGGGTTCGATGACGGTTTGGATGTACCGTGCACTATTCAGTGTCCCCTCGACGATCACCAGTGGTGTACGGCCAGTGTAGGAGATCGCTCCCCACACCATGATGCCGGGTGTTGGCCCTGTGTGCCTCGGTCGTATGCAGTCCTGATTGTGGCGCTCACCTGCACGGCGCCAAACACGCATACGACCATCATTGGCACCAAGGCAGAAGCGACTCTCATCGCTGAAGACGACACGTCTCCATTCGTCCCTCCATTCACGCCTGTCGCGACACCACTGGAGGCGGGCTGCACGATGTTGGGGCGTGAGCGGAAGACGGCCTAACGGTGTGCGGGACCGTAGCCCAGCTTCATGGAGACGGTTGCGAATGGTCGTCGCCGATACCCCAGGAGCAACAGTGTCCCTAATTTGCTGGGAAGTGGCGGTGCGGTCCCCTACGGCACTGCGTAGGATCCTACGGTCTTGGCGTGCATCCGTGCGTCGCTGCGGTCCGGTCCCAGGTCGACGGGCACGTGCACCTTCCGCCGACCACTGGCGACAACATCGATGTACTGTGGAGACCTCACGCCCCACGTGTTGAGCAATTCGGCGGAACGTCCACCCGGCCTCCCGCATGCCCACTATACGCCCTCGCTCAAAGTCCGTCAACTGCACATACGGTTCACGTCCACGCTGTCGCGGCATGCTACCAGTGTTAAAGACTGCGATGGAGCTCCGTATGCCACGGCAAACTGGCTGACACTGACGGCGGCGGTGCACAAATGCTGCGCAGCTAGCGCCATTCGACGGCCAACACCGCGGTTCCTGGTGTGTCCGCTGTGCCGTGCGTGTGATCATTGCTTGTACAGCCGTCTCGCAGTGTCCGGAGCAAGTATGGTGGGTCTGACATACCGGTGTCAATGTGTTCTTTTTTCCATTTCCGGGAGTGTAGATCACAGGAAAACAGAGCAATGCACGAGGTAAGGCTTGGTCCACGGGCCTTGAAATTAAGCTTTGAACTGCCTGGCCAGGCCAGTTGCTGCCGGCAGTGAAACACCTCGGTCAGTGGCTTTGGCCGTGCCAAGCTTTACGCGCACGTCCATGACAGCGTGTGGTAGAACTCAGCTGCGATAACCACGTCTCCATCTCGATGTCCTCTGACGGGGACTATGTACTACCTTGCTTTCTTTAATACTTGGCGTCTATACTGCAGCTCATGACTCAAATTTAGAAGGAATTTTGCGGTAGTGCTGTTCATGCATTATCAATTGGCGCTTTGTAAGTTACGTTTGCTTAAGCATTTTAAAAGTTATTAATTTTGAAAATCATAAAATAAGTTTATATCTTCAATATCTAAGGCACAACTTCAGAGAGTTTCCTTTGTCATTTCTCTCTTGACAGTGCTAGAGCCTATTCTCTATCTTTATTAACATGGACCTTACCTACATGAGGAGCCAACGGCCTTGCCGCAGCGTAGCATGGGTTCCCGACAGATCACGGAGGTTAAGCCTTGTTGTGCTCGGCTAGTTCTTTGATGGGTAACCATCCATGTCTGCCAAGCCCTGTTAGCAGGCGGAGTGCACTCAGCCCTTGTGAGGCCAATTGAGGAGCCACTTGACTAAGAAGAAATAGACAGCCTGGAGAGCGCCGTGCTGATCGCGTGCCCCTCCATATCCGCATGCAGTGACACCTACATGCTGAGGCTGATACGGCGGTCGGTCGGTCCTTTTGGGCCTCCCAAGGCCTATTTGGATGGAGTTTTTACTTATGCGACATTTGTGAACAAACTTTCAGATCTGAGTTTGCATCATGGCGACACCTTGTCACTACAGGAGTTCCAGAAATGGACACACTGGTGGGGAAAACCAGTCACAGCAACTCTACACACTGCCTACTGCCCATGTGACAGCTGGCTTTCAGCTGGGATCCTGTGTTTTATCAGTAGCATAGACTTAAGTGTCACCTGCTGCCCAAGCAGATAACTCATCTTTTTTGGAACTCATTCTGAACCATGTCAACTGTCAAATGAATTTCAAAAGTTTTTCAGTGATGTTTTCTGAATATTTTGATGTAAGTGACATATGGTCTCTGGTGGTTCATTACAGAGTAATAACGTAATCATGATACGCTCGGTCTGCTATTGCAATTACTTTTGTTTTGTGATAATACCCTCACAACATGGAAAGAGCCTATAGTATGTGCTCACCGTAACATTGAAAACTCCGCTTTCCTCATAGGCGCCTATGCACAGGTGCAAAAGTACAGTGACGTGGCTGTCGCCGCTGCAGGAACAGCTCTTCAAAGTGTCGTTCTGCCACTCCTCCACTGCGTTAAGCGAGCCCATGCGTGGGGTGCGAGTAGGCCAGCTCTTGATCTGGTACACCCAGCCATTCTGCTGTAGGGCCATGAGCGCCCGTTGTCGTAATTGCGCTGTTTGCTGTAATAAGACAGGGCACCATTTTATCACCACACCCTCTCCGTACTATGGCACAACTGCTTAGTCAACGACCAACAACACTAATACCGAAAATCGAACGCTTCAGCAGCAATGCAGCGAGTGCAGTACGTGGCACCCGTGCCGCCCGCAAATGGCATCAAATCGCTGTCGAGCGAGGTACCACCGTGAGAGCGTCGTCTCTCATCCGCCATCTGCTGGAGCACCTAGCTCATTTGTCATCCTACACGACCGCCTGTTGGCTGTCCGGCTGCAGCACCGACAAGCCGAGGGTCGAACTGAGCCCTCCCAGCCGTCAATCAACAGGATTTGTGCCAACACCGAAGGCATCCAGCCAAACGTCGAGAACGGGTTTCGCAACCAGGGTATCTATGCTTCCGTCGTTAGCTGCAGCTGCTTGGGTGTCCAGCTATAGCACCCACAGGCCGAGGATCGAAATGAGTCCATCCCAGCCACCAATCCACAAGTTGTCTTCCAACACCAGATGCATCCAGCACGACATCGAGACCGGGTTTTGCATCCTGGGTGTATGTGCTTCCGTCGCTAACTACAGCTACTTGAGTGTCAAGCTACAGCACTGACAGGCCGAGGGTCGAACTGAGCCCTCCCAGTCGCCAATCCGCGAGGTGTCTGCGAACACTAAGTGCATCCAGCCAAACGTCGAGAACGGGTTTGGCACCCAGGGTGTCTATGTTTCCGCCGCTAGATGCGACTGTGCAGGGCTTTCCGCCCACCTCCCTGCCTGCATAGCACGGCCAGACCGCGAGGCGAGAACCTCAAGCATCACACACCTCTACCGAAGAAATGCTTGCCATCCAATGGACGCTTCGCTTCTGAGCCGCGTATGCAGTCGGGTTCACGACTATGCACCGTGCCCCAAAGACTAGGGGTCTGACACCGAAACCCCACACGACGAACGTGGACACGGGTCTTCTGTAGTTAACTGTTGTCTAAATAAGTGAACTGTATCCAAGCTTCAGTCTGGAACCATAAGAACGCTACGGTCGAAGGTTCGGATCCTGCCTTGGGCATGGTGGTGTGTGATGTCCTAGCTCTAAGTAGTTCTAAGTTCTAGGGGACTGATGACCTCAGACGTTAAGTCCTATAGTGCTCAGAGCCACTTTTTTGCATCCAAGCTGAATGTATCTGGAACTAGCTCTCCTACTAACTAGAGATCCTGAGTCCATAAACTGTTGTGTGGCACTGTTAATGTACGAGCATCTCTCACCCAAAAACAAACCCCAGGCGTAAACGGGCTGTCCTGAATTCAAAACTGAGGGCAATGTGGGCGTTGTTGTTTCCAAATAAAACACAGCGCAAACCGTCGACAAGAACAGTTTTGTACAGATATTTTCAGTACAGTACAGACAAAGAGGCATATGACATTATACGGAATGCAATGACTCTGCAACTAGCCTCCTGAGATCATGGGTCCTTTACACTAAGTCACTTGAAAACATCCTGGATCAACCCCTGAAGTATCAGGGTGAGGTGACGAAAGTCATGGGATACCTTCTAATATAGTGTCGGACGTCCCTTTATCTAGTGCAACAACGTGACGTGGAATGGACTCAACGAGTCGTTCAAAGTCCCCTGCAGAATTACTGCCTCTACAGACGTCGATATTTGGGAAAGTGTTGACGGTGCAGGATTTTGTGCACGAGCTGACCTCTGATGTCCCATCAATCTTCGATGGGATCAACGTCGGGTGATCTAGGTGGCCAAATCATTCGCTCGAATTATCCACAATGTTTTTCAAACCAATAGCGAATAATTGTGTCCCAGTGACATCGCCCATCGTCATCCAAAAAAATTTCATCTTTGTTGGGGAACATCAAGTCCATGAATGGCTACAGATGGTCTTCAAGTAGCCGAACATAGCCATTTGCAGACAATGGTCGGTTCAGTTCTACCAGAGGACACAGTCTATTCCATGTAAACACAGCCCAGACCATTATGGAATCACCACCAGTTTCCCCAGTGCCTTGTTGACAACTTGCATCCATGGCTTCGTGGGCTCTGCGCTACACTGTAACCCTATGAACAGTTCTTAGCAAATGAAGTGGGGAGTCATTTGTCCAGGCCACGGTTTTCCAGTCGTCTAGGGTCCAACCGAGACTGTCAGTAGACACACTGCAGGCGATGTCGTGTTGTTGTCAAAGGCACCCGCGTCGGTCGTCTGCTGCCATAGCCCATTAATGTCAAATTTCACCGCACTGTCCTAACGGATACGTTCGTCGTGCGTCCCACATTGATTTCTGCGGTTCTCTCTCTCACTGTTGCTTCTCTGTTAGCACTGACAACTCTATGCAAACGCCGCTGCCGTCGGCCACTGCGTTGCCAATGGTGAGAGGTAATACCTGAAATCTGGCATTCTCTCACACACTCTTGATACTGTGGATCTAGGAATATTGAATTTTTCTAACAATTTCCGAAATGGAACGTCCCATATGTCTAGCTTCGACGTTCAAAGTCCTTTAATTTCAGTCGTGCGGCCATAATCTGTCGGAAACCTTTTCACACGAGTCTCCTGAGTGTAAATGACAGATCCACCAATGCACTGCCCTTTCATACGTTGTGTAAGCGATATTACCGCCATTGTATATGTGCATATCACTGTACCATTAGTTTTGTGTCCTCACTGTATCACTAGACTAGCTAACCGTGCTCTCGAAAGATACTGTTGTGTGTGTATTGTGTATGGAACTGGGTACCTAGAAACGAGGGAGAGGCTTCGTCCCTGCGGTAGCCCTCGGTGGTTCACAACCCACAACAGGCTACAGCAGTCCACTCATCGCACCGTCACCCCATCCCGAACCCAGGGTTATTGTGCGGTTCCGTCCCCAGTGGAGACGAGTGTAGCTCCAGATGATTGCATGGTAGAGTAATCGTGTTGTACGCGTACATGGAGACAGTGTTTGCTCAGTAACCGCTGACGTAGTATAACTGAGGCGGAATAAGGGGAACCAGCCCTCATTCGCGGGAGCAGATGGAAAACCGCCTTAAAAACCATCCACAAGCTGGCCGGCACACCGAACCTCGACACCAATCCGTCCGGCGGACTTGTGCCGGAGACCGGCAAGCGTTCCCGCTCGGGAAGCAGCGTGTTAGATTGCGCGGCTAACCGGGAGGGCTAAGATACTCTTAATAAACTAGAGGATACGGAGAAAGGTAGCTGCTTCATAATACAAAATGGTGGGGTACATACACACAGCTACCATGTACAATACCGCGACCACTTTTCATCTAAACTCTTGTTCAGTACAAAACTGCCTCTAATGAGCTCGTCTTCGAGGGGACGTTTAACCCAAATCTTCTTAGAGAAGTACGACATTTCTGTTGTGATGGAGACATCTGTGAATGAAACTTATTTGAGGTTCACATGTTTCTTTCACCTATGACGGCGAGTTACAGAGATGATGCAGAAACTGAATTGAGAAACTCTTGAAGAAAAACGTAAACTGTCCAGAGAAAGTCTACTAACAAAGTCTCAAGAACGGGCTTTAAGTGATGATTCTAGGGATATACAACAACCATCTACGTATCGCTCACAAGGATCGTGAGAACAATATTAGAATAATTACAGCATACACAGACTCATTCAAACTATCAATCTCCATATGTGTGTGTGGAACGAGATAAAATCCTAATAACTAGTACAATAGAACATACCCTCTGGCATGCACCTCATGGTGGTTTTCAGAGTACAGATGTAGATGGTTTTCTTTTTGATACAGTACCTATCTTATAATAATATGATCGGTATCCTCGGAAAGCGGAAATTTCCACCTGATATATCATGTGGCTGTGGCGCATAGTAAAACGTTTTAAAAATACAAATCTTCCTTGCTTCCAAAGTACTGAGTCACTTTTTTCGCAACTGTGTGACACTAACATAAAATCAGGAAATGAACGCACAACTGGTATGTAACAATGGCTTTGTAAACATTCGAACAAGTTAAGAAATGTTTGTTGTGTGGTTTGTGAATTAGAAGTGACCCTGTGCACAGAAAGAAAGTATCGCATAACAACGGACAGAAATTTGATGCAACAAATATACACGAAAATCCTCTAATGTTAGGGTCCACTAAGAGTAATGGAAAATAAAAATATATTATTACCTAACTTTTGATAAAATTATGAAGTAATTAATTGTTGGAAATAATGTAACTAAGGGAAGAGTGACACTAAATTAAAATCGCATAAAGCTCTAGGAGGTGCTAAGTATTCATTAAGAGCGAAAATAAAGATTCAAAAGCAAGGAATTTAATATGGATGGTAATCAAGCAAAATGAGAAGAATAAGACTTTCCAAACAAAACGAAATTAATGTAGATTTCACGGTCCCCAGTGTTATTCAAAGCGCGAGTGCAAATTAAAATCAAAAGCGCCAGACCTGTTGTAAGTTCTTTCTCGTTTGCTACTACCATAATGCTTAGAGCATAATAGCGTAAAAGCAAATGTGGCAACAGATTTCGGGAACTCTGACTTCTAGCGTCATGAATCAAAGTCTAAAATTAATTTTGCATCAGGAGCAAAATTTTGGGTTGTAAAAGACTGCTGCCGACTTTTATTTTCTAGTAAATTGTTAAGAGAAGAGCTTCTTTGGACAACTCCAAGTTTTGTAGGTAACTCACTTTGTCAGCTACAGTGAAATACTGAATCTTAATACGGGCTACAACAATATTAATTTCACCAAACAGTATCCTAATCGACATCTGCTTCCATACCAACTTCACAAGAACAAAATGTCCTTCACATATGACCTACTCGTAGTCAAGGGAATTATGATCAGTTTTGACCAATGTTTAGACGAAGTAAAAGTGAACTGGCATGTTAGATGCTCTAGATGTAGTCTGCAAGTGTTCCGTAAAAATTCGCGATCATTCACATATGGGTATTGCGTCCGAAACTGTCGCGTTAAGATCACAAACGTTCTGTAATTTCGGCTTAGAAATACACTATACAGTGTGAGGAACGGAAGCACGCCAATTAAGAATTTTAATGTGCCCAGAAGGAATATTACATTCTGCAGCGGAGCGTGCGCTAGTTAGAGACTTCCAGCCAAATCAGAACTCTGTCGTTTCAGAACACGAACCGGGAACGTTTACCTTTAGTGGATTACTCTCTTAGCAACTGAACTATCCAGGTCACGACACAACCACCCCACTCCCCCCATCCCCCGCCCTCCGGCTTTACTTCTGCCAGTACCTCGGTCTCCTGCTTTCGAAAACTTCGTACTGGAAACAAAACTTAGGCTAGAGCTAAGCTACGTTTCCCCAAAAACCTTTCCGCCCCGATTAGTGAACTACGATGTGCAGGAGAAGTTCGGAAGGTAGGAGAGAGACATGATACTGGGAGAAGTGTGACGCTGTAAGGGGCCAAACTGCTGAGGTCATCGGTCCCTAGACTTACACACTACTTAAACTAACTTATGCTAAGGATAACACACACACACACACACCCATGTCCGAGGGAGGACTCGAATCTCCGGCGGGAGGGGCCGCGCAGTCCGTGACACGGCGCCTCAAACCGCATGGCCACTCCGCGCGGCTGGGAGATGTCAGTCTGTGTGTGTGTGTGTGTGTGTGTGTGTGTGTGTGTGTGTGTGTGTGTGTGTGTGTGTGTGTGTGTGTTGTGTTGGGGGTGGGGGGGAGGGCGTATTTATATATATATTATATATACGGGAGGGGGGGGGGGGATAGTCTTGAGTCGTAACTCGATATAAGACCGCTGTCCACTAAAGGCAAAGCTTACAAATTCGAGCTTCGCTTTTATTTACATCCATTTGTGATTTTCTAGGGTGTTTCATATTTAATTTGTTTGACTGCTGTGTTTATTTCAGTACTGTAGTCAGGAGAAATTTCAGTAGCTACCTACCTAGATTACATTCCCAACGATGACAACGACGCTCCTTGGTGACATGGGCTGCACCGAAAGCATTGGAGAGATAATCCATGACCGCTCAGTCGTTGTTTAGACGATCATACCCAACACTATGGCATGCATGCTGTACCCAGCAGAGTTGAGGTAAAGTGACCTGACGGCGGGGAAGCAGGTGTTCACACAGCCACCGTCATATCCGTGGAGTGTACCTCTGCCCCACCGAAAGCGATAGGAGAGAGCTGGCTCATTGTCACACTGAGGTCCTCGCCCACTGCCAGCGTCTGTGATGGTGGCCTTGTAACATTCTCACTTTCTGTCGATTTCATTTTCTTCTTCCGATGGGCGACAAATGTTAGTTCCAGGTGTTTACGTTTTCTTGTTTCGTAATTCCTGACCCATTGAGAGTCAACGACATTATTCATAGTGGCGTGCAGGCCGGCGCTTCCTTAGCTGTCGTCACTCAAGGAGCCTCTAAGGACACTGATTCGGTGTACAGCGTGTTTCAATAACACTTTTACCAGGTGTAAAACTATGAAATGAGGAAATTTTGTCTAAAAAGCATGTTACTCGTAAATTCAGAAGAATGATAAACGGTGCTTTATTCAAAGTATGCTTTATAATTTGTTATACATTTTTCCCATCTTTCGAGCAATTTGTGAATACCACGGTAGTAAAACTTTCCCCTCTTCCTGTGAACCATCCAGCGAGCCATTCTTTCACATCTTCGTATCAGCCAAAGCCCTGTTCAGCACGTGCGTGACCCATCGATGGAAACAAATTGTAAGCGGAAAGAGCCAAGTCCTGTTGAGTAAGCTGCGTACGGTAGAACTTACCAGTCTACGATGCAAACATGACTTCCTTTTGTACCGAGCGAGCAAAATCTCACATGTATTTTTCTCGATATGCCTGTCGTCCAACTCCTGTGGTATCCATTTAGGGGTTTTCTGAACTTCTGAATCTTTCCCATCTCTCGTAGCCTATTAGAAACAGCTTTTTGACTAACGTCCAATTTATCGGTTAGTTGATTTTGTGCTTCCGAATCATCTTCGTTCAACAATGCTTCCAATTCCACGTCTTCGTTTTTGGTTGTTTTCCACGTTCCTTGTCTGCAACATCGAAGTAACCACTTTTGAAACGTCGAAAGCATCGTTCACACGTATGTTGTGGTGGAACATGCTCACCGTTAGCTTCTCGACATAATCGGTATGATTCAGCAACAGTTTTCGTCAAAAAATTAATTCTGTCCGCGAATGCTCTGTGTTCGGTATAAATTTCGTCATGTTGAATATAACAACACAACACTATGCACACTCTTTCTCAGTTTACCACTCGTGCGCGTCTGGCACTTGTTGATGATACAACAAAATGGCGAAGTGTCAAATCTTTATAGCATCAACTGCGTTGGTGCGCCATCTGCTGTCTGAAATCCGCATTTCATACTTGTACACCTGATATAAACTTTGGGGCAGGTTCCTTACAAAACAAGTAAAAAAGTACAAGCTTATCTATGTCGAAAAGCCTTCATTCACGAGATACTAATGGAAGTTGGCAATTTAGGTGACTGGAGCTCATGAACACATAAACTAATAATAAATTCTAGAATTGTTCTTCTCTTGCTTCTCAAGACGCATGGTGCTCGTCAAATCAAAGTCGGTCACATCCTTTCAAATACTCACAGACGGTTTCGAATGGTTTGGCGGGCTTCCATGACACGTCGATGAAGAGTTTCGGCACCCGGATGGCCTCCTGCATAGACTGGTTTTTTAAGGTGCCGCTAGAGGTAATAGTCCAAAAGACTGAAAAAATGGTTCAAATGGCTCTGAGCACTATGGGACTTAACATCTAAGGTCATCAGTCCCCTAGAGCTTAGAACTACTTAAACCTAACTAACCTAAGGACATCACACAACACCCAGCCATCACGAGGCAGAGAAAATCCCTGACCCCGCCGGGAATCGAACCCGGGAACCCGGGCGTGGGAAGCGAGAACGCTACCGCACGACCACGAGATGCGGGCAAAAAGACTGACGTTGGAGAACGTGCAGCTCATGGAACTGGTCCTCCTCTACCTACCAGTGTATCATTGTAGTTACCAGCCAGTGCATCTCCCTAGGACTGAAATGTGCTGGAGCTCTATCGTACGTAAACCATATTTTCGTTCTTATTGACAAGGACATATGTTCTTGCAGATCTTCGAGAGTGTTCTGAATAAAATCTAGGTAGACATCATGTGTAACACGTGCTGGGACAATGTATGACTCTAGAATTCCAGCTGCCACATTAATCTTAAACTGATGCTGATGTCCGGCCTGTACTGTAGACTGAGACTGGCCTGCATGTGTTGGTTGTGCAAATTTGCTATTCCGTCTCTCCCATACGTTGCCTCGTCTGTAACCAAAACTGAAGAGATAAACAACGAATTGGCAGTTTCGGTAATAAACCATCAGCAACAGTTCTCCTTTGGTGGGTTATCGACATGTGTGAGAAGCTGGACACACTGAAGATGATATGGTTACATTAGTTACTCGTGAAGTACCCTCCATGCTGAACGTGGAGATGTGAGACATGCCAGGGCTACGTGTCTTGCCCTGATACCCGGCTCCTCTTCGACAGCCCAAAGAACGTGCCCTTCTTGGTCAGGTGTAAGAGTAACATGTGGTGATCCTCGACCAACAGTCTGTGGTGCTGCGGGTCCTGTCTTGACACAGTACAGCACCGAAGATTGGATGGCTCGGCTGTGTTCGGTCTGGAAACGCCGTCTGCTACAGCCTCGTGTCCATTACCATTCACACGGCCGCACGTAACAATCATACTCACGAAAAGAATATCCTGCCTCGTTGGAACCGAGCACTTTCAGGTAACCCACTAGCTGTTGTACATGTACACAATGGACACGTTGACGACAGACACATGACGATTCTAAACAAGTCTTCTCGGCAACACAACTCCACCTACTGTACAATGAGTCGGACTGGTGCAATAACAAGTTGTTGGGTTGTTCATGCAAAGCCGTTGAGAGTCAACTTTCATTAATACCTTGGAAACGAAGATTTTCGGACATTTGTTTATATGAACATTTTTTCTTTTGATGTAAAGATTATGTACACGAAGTCCGTGAAAGTGTTTTTGAAATACTCCGTAGAAGATGTTGCGCCACCCGAAGGAGTCGGCTGGCTTGTTTTCTCTGGCTGCTGTGAGTCAGCAAACATTCGCTGTGCTGGCGGGCTACGTGGTAACGTCCACAGGATGACCTACGAGTGCGCGGCCACAATCGCTCGTGTACGGAGGTCGATGTGGCAATGCGAACCGCCCAGTGTGCGCTCAGTACGGTCAGCAGTTTGATGAGTTTAAGCTACGTTACAGTAAGACAGCTGTTTCTTCAAGTGCTTATTTTACGTAGTCCATAAAACAGATTGCCTACTTTAAGAAAAACATTTTACGAATTTTTCTATCCCTTCAACACACATTTCTGCCGTTTCCTGAAAAGAAAAAAAGTTAAATCTTTAAATTCCAAGAGTTTACTTTATATATGTTTAAAAGTTGTTTTAACATCAGGAACTGTTGAGTTAAATTTGTTGAATTTGTTGCTAAAGAAAGTGTTATAGCTCCGAAGTTATTTTTTAACAAGGGCTGCACACAAGAGTACAGTCTTTGTCTAGCGGTTTCTATTTACTTTATTAATAAATAGCAAATCAGACTCAGAACTACTTCAACCTAACTAACTTAAGGACATCACACAGATTCGTGCCCATGGCAGGATTCGAACCTGCGACCGTAGCAGCAGCGCGGTTCCGGACCGAAGTGCCTAGAACCGCTCGGCCACAACGGACGGCTAATAGGATTTCCTATTCGGTATGTGCATAACAGTTTCCATCTCGCATGTTTTATTTATCTACGTACACACTACGGAACAGTACTGGGCTGTGTACGCCGACCCGTTACGCTAACCATTACAAGCCCTCGCTTCTGCAGAGGTCTACTGGAACAGCCTCCAATCGGCGCTGTGTGTGGGGGCAGCTCACTGCGAAGCACGTTGATCTGTGTGGAGGTGCGTACAGATTAATATCACTGGCGTACTGTACCCTGTAATTGGTATCAATGTTGTAAACGTGATACTAATTTACCTGTTCATCCGTTCTAGGTATTCGTCATGGTTTTCAAAAACAGAAAACTGATTGGCATGTTATTACTTTACGAAAAATGTCACCAAAATGGTAGACGAGTGACACAACTCTATGCCCAACGTTACCTTAAGAGACATTGTCACACGTGTCCAGTCTTCACAAACATCGTTAAAAGGCTTTGCGATACGGGACACCTGTCACCACGAATGTGGATCCGTAACTAAAGAGTAACACATGAAGCAGCAGAAATAGCTGTTCTGATGGCTGATGTAATAAACCTCCAAGCCAGTTGTCACGAAAGGAGAGAGGTTGGTGCGAATTCCTTGAACAAGAGTGGTGTGCATTCTTCACAGGCATAAATACCAGCTGTATCACGTGTCGTTACATCACGGGCTTCATGGAAATGACTTTCAAATTCGCTTATGTGCACGGTGCTGTTCACTGATGAAACAACTTTAGTAAATACCACGAACGAGTAAACATTTTCCTTATTCCTCATCGTGTATGACTGCACATCTGCGTTGTTTCCAGTGCACCTAACAGTGTAAACAGCAAAAAGAACAGCTTTTTCTGCACCGTAGTACGCCAGTCACATCACGATTATGGGCAGCATGGGGTTCACGCTTGCATGTCGGATTCTGCAATTGGGGAGCATTTCGTTTATTTCACTTTGCAATTTCTTTGAATGTAATTTACGTGTTACGCTGCAACCAACGCCATTCTTTTTGTAATATTTTATTTTATTCATTGCGTAAGAAATAACATGGGATATCCATTTAAATGAAACGTAAGTTTTTGTTTGAACTAATATTTCCTTATGTTTCATGAGCCCTGCCTTACATTCATGCCTGTGATACGCGCTACGAGAGAAACATTAATAGTAAATGTGTTGACTTACACTTGCTTGCCCACTGAGCGTTTTTATGGAAGTGCCAGTCAGGGTAGAAGTCTTCTGTTTCTCGTCACAAATCAGTATCTGCCAACTTTTTTGTGCGTGCGTCTAATAATGCGGGGGGGGGGGGGGGGGGGAGAGAGGAGTGCCGTCTAAAGAAAGTCAAACATATATTCTGCTAATTTTTAAATTACGTATGGGATAGAATCCGATATTGTGTACTTCAGATTTATGAAATTTTGGATTCTACATGTTTCTTGAGATTCATTCCAATCTATCGTTGTTGCACAGATATTTCCGGTAAAACATTTAAGTGGGTGTATATATAAATATTACTCAATGTTATTATGAAGTCTATGTTCTGTTACATGTTAAATGTATGAAATTGCTATGTAACGTAGCTAGTTCCTGCTTACGACTGCTAGTATTGTAAGTGAGAGGGAAAGGTCGATGAAGTACCACAGTGTCTGGGAGGCGAACGAGCCAGTCGAAAAGTTAGAAGGTCGCAAAGTTAGCGCGCCAACAACAGAACAAAGGCCAGACTGTGGCCAGTCATTGGACAGGGAAGCAAATGGAGAAAAGAGCCATGCATGATAATAGCTAAATTGTATTAAATGAGGCTCGGGCAGAAGTGGCATTTATTCATGGCAACGTAGCAAATTGTGGACTGCTCAGATTTATAATTCCGTCGCCAACAAGAGGTTTTGCAGAGCATATCACAGAAAGAGCCATGGTTGCGTCATTGCGGCCAATGTCGCCGGCACAGCAGCTAAACTCTTCGATCACTTCAGTCAGAGCTGAAACATTTTGCATTAACCAATGTTTTGTAAAGCTTTCTCTTTTATGTAAACCCCGTGGTATCTATTGCGTATGACTGTGTGTGTGTGTGTGTGTGTGTGTGTGTGCGCGCGCGCGCGCGTTTGGTTGCCTAGTGTTGTCTCCGCAATGGAATCTCACGCCTACAAATCATGAAGACGCCGTGCCACTGACAGCCTATACCTAGGTGTTCCCATAAAGCGAAGTTTCATATTGCGGTTTTACTTCACTTCAGTTTAGCACAACGAACCAATAATTCCTATCGGTACGGTATTAGAATGAATCTCAAAAACATGTAGAATCCAAAAATGGTTCAAATGGCTCTGAGCACTATGGGACTCAACATCTGACGTCATCAGTCCCCTAGAACTTAGAACTACTTAAACCTAACTAACCTAAGGACAACACACATCCACGCCCGAGGCAGGATTCGAACCTGCGACCGCAAGCGCCTAGAACCGCTCAGTCATAGCAGCCGGCTAGAATCCAAAGTTACATAAATATGAAGCACAGAATATCGGAATCTGTCCCACATGTAATTTCGAAATTGGCAGAACATATGTCTGACTTTCTTTAGAAGGCGACCCCTCCCCTCCCCTCCCCTTATTAGAAAGACAAAAAGAAGTTGGCAGATACTGATTAGTGACGAGAAACGGAAGAATTTCGCTCTGTTTGGTACTTCCATAAAAAATAAAAACGCTCAGTGCGCAAGCAAGTGTAATTCAACACATTTACTATTAATGTTTCTGTAATAGTGCGCGTATCTTCCATTGAAGTACGGACGGCAGTTTCACTGCACCGATGAATTGCTTGGTGGGGCGTTGACGTTTGTGGCGTACCTGTAATACTCTGCCTACAAAGTGGGCGCAATATGCCGTTTGAAAACACTTAGGACTGAAATTACCTCAGTACAAGAGAGGACACAAGATTTAGGTTTGCTCACTAGCCAGGAGCAGGAATCGAACTGAAGTAATCTCCCTTAAAGAAGCACTTCAATTTGTTTAAGTCTCCACAGAGAGCTAAAGAATCGCCACCCGAGGAAACAGAATAGCATCTATGTCACGGAGAAACGACTTTACACATTCACTGTGTCGAAAGCAACACTTAGCCGGCAGATTCTCCAGTGTGGCTCTCGCCACAAACTCTAATGTTCAAATGTTCAAATGTGTGTGAAATCTTACGGGACTTAACTGCTAACGTCATTAGTCCCTAAGCTTACGCACTATTTAACCTAAATTGTCCTAAGGACAAACACACACACCCATGCCCGAGGGAGGACTCGAACCTCAGCCGGGACCAGCCGCACAGTCCCTGACTGCAGCGCCTGAGACCACTCGGCTAATCCCGCGTGCAGCGAAGTCTAGCTCGATCCTTGGAGGGAACTGTCCTCGATCGATCGCAGCTGGGATGTGTTCTCGATCGATCCCCAGAGAGAAGTCCTCGCCCGAGCCGTACCCTGCTCCCTCCTGGACGTGGGGCATCTACGTTTGAACTCAGGCGACAAATCCCGGAGGCCTTTACAAAACATTACCTACCACTATATGGCTCATGAGTCTGCTAGCCAGTCACCTGAAACTCATAGGCCTCTTAGGTGATTTTCTGCTCTGGTATGTCCCAATTCCCCTACTACATCCTCAGCATTTCGCCAATCAAAAACACTTTCGGTGGAAACGTGTCCCAGCGCTTCCCGTGAGAAGATCCCTCGGAAGTTAGCTCGCGACCATCATTTGTGACCTCACACATTCCTTCACGCCAAAAGGATGTCTTTCGTGTTCTTCTGCCCCCGACGCTCTCTCTCCAGGCACGGTATTCTCCAAAGGACAACCTCCCCCCCCCCCCCCCCCCCCCGTTCTGTCCAAGCTAAGGGGTTTCTGTGGCCTCCAGCATCATGAAACAGCCACGCTCCACGCTCCACGCTCTTCTCTCTCTCTCAGCGTAGTAAATATCCGCCCCTGCGAAGTACGACAAGTCTCTAACCAGAATATTTTATGTCTGGCTTGTTGTCTTACAACTCAATCTAAGAGTTCACCTAAATTACTTTGACTGACATCACTTCATCCATGTTAGGATCATGTTCCCAATTTACAAACAGTTCTAAATAATCCCGAAAGCGATAGTTGTTCCTTTAAAATTTAATTAATTTATTTGCTGAACTGTGCTACATATTAAGTGG
Source organism: Schistocerca americana (assembly GCF_021461395.2). NCBI lineage: Eukaryota > Metazoa > Arthropoda > Insecta > Orthoptera > Acrididae > Schistocerca > Schistocerca americana. The sequence continues at coordinate 993,988,460 of NC_060121.1, forward strand.
AGGTGGTATTCCAATCTGAACGATAATGCTACTTTCAAGTGCTCCATGTGTTAGTGAAAGTGAGTAAGTTCACTCAATACTACATGATATTTATTTCACTTTGCTTAAAGAAGTTGCACTGATTTTGTTTTATACGCCATGGAAATTTTGGCCTGTGAAGTATTTTGCTAATTACGTTGTGTCCCACATCAGTTTAAGGATCTCCCTGATGTTCTAAGTACTATAATGTTTTGTAATCAGTGAAATTTTATTACAAAGTAATGTGTCTATTTTACAAGATGATTAACAGTAAAAGTATCTGTTGAAGAGTGTGTAGTAGAGTATAACAGTTTGGATGTCCTCATACTTCTGACAATGTGCACATCATTAATCTGTCAAAGTTGACGAAAGAATATCTTGGTCAAGCCTTAAGCGTTTGTGCCTGATGAAATTTTGACTAGAAGTGCTGGGGGGTATCATAACAGATACGTGCCAATTACTGCGAGATTCAACAATCCGTTAACTTTCATAAAGTAACAACTTCGTTACGCTCTATGTGTTTTTTTATAATAAAAGTCTGGTCACAAGTTTCAGATCATAAGAGAGTCTGGGTCCCCGTACACTAAAAAATGTATTAGTATGTAGCCAATTGATGATCATTAATGAACTTAAAAGGTCAGTTAATTTGCCAGCTAACACTCGTCAGTGGGACAACGGTTACTGCTTTAAAGCTTCCTGCAGACTGGTTGTCCATCACTCGCTCCACCAGACTGCAGTGCCCAGTGCCCGAGCGGGAAGTTCTCTTCAAGGTGTGACAGCCAGCATCCTGCTGTTCGAGGGATGTTGAAGGCGAGAGAAGAGGAGGGGTGTGGAGTGATGCGAACACGTCTGGGAACGTATTTTGAAATATTGCTCAAGAACACATGTTATTCTATTGGAAAAACAGTGAACGGTATGAATAGGTAATATGTCAACTTCACGCACATGTACATTGAATGTCTTTTTGAAAATATTCTCATACTGATACTGTGCAGCTGGATATACGCTCCAGCATCAAAATAAATAAACCTAAGCAACTGAGGAATTATAAAATGAACTTAATGATTTTCGATTTACAATTTGATGAGGCGAATCACTTTGAAGAACAGCGCGTCTAGTGCAAATGTGCTTCACTTTAACAGTACGAGCTTTAAAAATACCGCACAACAGCGACGTTAATTATTCAATAGTGCTACGCTACTCTCTTAATGACTCACTCATTCGTTTCATTCACGTACACTTTGTCTGCGGCTAGCAATTTAAAAATGTTCAAAACAAGGAGATCTGTCGCCAGCTATAGGTTAGAAGCAGCGCACTTCGACACAATGAACAAAGCGTGTTACCAACGTCAAAACAGTATTTCGCAGACCTGTTACTCGCTCCACTGTACAGCACCTCGCACAAAGGTATTAACCGGCTGCTTTGGGGCGCAGCGAGCAACTGGTGCGCTTGACAGTTTAAAAGCTGTACTTTGTGAAGGTTATAACAGCATACTATCAGAATTACGACCCAAATTACCTTTGCAAGTGTGCCTTTCTCCGCGTAAAGTATGAAGTTGGTGATGTTGGTGATGTCTCCTATAAGCAGCATATATAAACGCTGTAGTAAAACGAATAATTCTTCTCTCTGACGTGAAATGACATGCAGGTGAGTAATGAGATCACCTCGTGTCGGGCGTGAAAAATGTAGCGATCGGGAATTCTTTTTCCTCTTCCCTAAAATGATATGTAGATTACTAATTATGTTGCCCTTCATTGAGAGTCAATGATTGACATCAATAATTAAGTGAAATCAAAAAGCAATAAGTTATGAGAGTAAGGGACTAACAAGCAAATGGAACAGATTGTTTAGATGAATAAAACATGAAATAACTGCATTTATTTCAGTACCTTTTACACACAAAGAGTCACAAATCGGAAGGCCGATTTGACTGGCTGTAGACACGACTCAGTTATTAAAGAGAAGGAGGAGCCGATGAATTACCTCACCATTCTTCATAGTCATTTGACATGTGATAATGTGACATAAAATTGAGGACGCGTTAGATGACGATCAGTTTGGCTCTAGGAAAGGCAAAGGCGGCAGACAAGCAATTCTGACGTTGTGGTTGATAATGGAAGCAACACTAAACAAAACTGAAGACACGTTCACAGGATTTCTCGATCTGAAATAATCGTTTGACTATGTTGTGTAAGATGCTTGAAATTCTGAGAAAAACAGGGTTGAGCTGTTCGGCTAATCTATAGGGAAGGACGGTTAATATACAATACGTACAAGAACCAAACGGGATCAATGACAGTGAAAGAGCAAGAACGAAGTGCTCGGATTAAAACGGGTGTAACACATGGATGTAATCTTTCGTCCTTACTGTATATACATCAAAGAAAGAACGTCGGAAAAAAAAGAAAGGTTTAGGAGCGGAATTAAAATTAAAGTTAAAAGGATATCAGTTACGCGATTAGCTGACGGCATTGCTATCCTCAGTAAAAATCAAAAGAAATCACGGTTTAATGAGTACAGCATAGGGATTCAGAGTAAATGGAAGAGGGACGAAAGCAATGAGAAGTACCAGAAACGACAACAGCGAGAAAATTAACATTAGGATTGGGACCACCAATTAGATGAAGTTAAGGAATTCTGTTATCTAGACAGTAGAATAACTTATGACGGACGGAGGAAGGTGGACATAAAATGCAGGCTAGCAGTGTTAAAAAGGGCATTCTTGGCCAAGAGAAGTCTGCTCGTATCAAACATAGGCCTTAAATTGAGGAAGAAATCTTTGAGAGCGTACGTTTGGAGCAGTGGTAGGAAACACGGAATCGAAGCATTTGAAATGTGTTGCCACAGAAGAATGTTGAAAATTAGGTGAAGTGATAAGATGAGGATGAGGAGGTTCTCTGGAGAATCGACGAGGAAAGGAGTATTTGGGAGACACTGACGAGAAGAAGGGAGAGGATGATAGGACATCAGGAATTTACTTCGATGGTACTAGAGGGAGCTTAGAGGACAAAAATTATAAAGGAAAACAGAGATTGGAATACCGCTAGCAAGTAACTGAGATGAAGGGGTTGGCACATGAGAGGAATTGGTGGCGGCCCGCATCAAAACAACAAGTGCCGAATCGGTCCGGTGCGTCACCTCGGAGTTGTGCGGTGCGAGGCGGTCGCTCTCCCCAGTGTCTCAACCTTACGACGAAGTCCCGGACTGGTCTACAGGTTGACAGTTTGTTGTGGATTGCGTGGCCGAAGCTGCGATATGAAGGTGTCAAGAGCAGGATGTAAGCAAAGAATGGAAGAGCCCCCCCCCCCCCCAATGTCCTCTTGCTTAAGCGCTGTCTCACCAACTCACCTCTTCTGCCATATCTCCGGACTAAATTTGCAGTGCTGCCCTATCAATGATCGCTGTTTCATCACCATGCCTCCCAACGCTAGGTGGAAATTTTCCATCTTGCGTGTGCTGGTGTGTGACCCTAGAATCGGCGTCTTTCGCACAGTTTCACGGTCAAGACTATTCCCAGCGTTGATCACATATTGTTCCGATGTTTTAATACATTCCTTACCTGTAATGAAAGCAGCCACACAACACTACTTTTGTAACGCCTATCTCTGCCAGCGACCTGGACAGTCTCATGTTTATGCTTCGTCTGAGAATCTGCTGGCGTTCGTGATTTATAAGCAACCTCCTTACTGCCCAGCAAACATTTCTTTAAACAGTTTGACTTCTTCCGCAGTTCATTACTTTCACACACCTCCCTGTGCAAATCATGCTGCTTTGTGTCTACACTCCATCCCAGTGTCTGCAGGGTACTTGAGTTCTCGGCACGGGGGACTGATGACCTCCGATGTTAAGTCCCATAGTGCTCAGAGCCATTTCTCGGCACGTTCTCGCTTTTTTGAGGTAGTAGTTTTGACGCTGTTGTTACTGCGCTCCGCCCCAGTGGCACCAGCGGTCCATCAGTTTTCGGCACGATTCTCGTTTTCCGCCATGCTCTTCGCAAAGTGTCCAATCTTTGGCCAGGCTAGGACATGCACCTGGATACTCCCCGCATGTTTGCAGAATGCGTCTCTGGCGATCGCTGTGTTTTGTCCGACTTCCGCCCAGTGTCGGACCGTTGGCGCTGTGAATCAGTGAAAGTGGCCACCAGCACAGGTATTACAATGTGAGCGAAGTAACATAATTTTTATTTCGTGTGAACCTAGCCTGTAGTGACCCAGTCTGACCTCGCAGTGTGGCTGAGGTTCTGCTGCGTTTTCATACGTTAATAAGTGATTAGTTACAGTCATTCATGCTTTTGGCTGCCATCTGCCTTAACTTTCACTTGGTTAAATGCCGGAGGTAGCACTACAATTTCACTTACGCAATATGAGCACACTTTCACGTTACGAACTTTTTTCTTCACAATTTGCACTTCTTTGGCTAATTGCTATGGAGCATTATTATTCTTCTGCCACAAGGTGCAGGTATTTTATCGAAGAAAACAGTGATTTAAAGTCACAACTACAGTCCTTTCACTTTATGTCTCGTCCTATTTGCTTCGTTTATGCACATGTTCCCAATGCGACGAAGTATTTTCTGTAAACTAACGTCTGTTCCTTTCTTTTCTCTTTATAACTATGTGTGTGTGTGTGCGCGTGTGTTTTTGTGTGTGGGTGTGTGGGTGGGGGTGGGTGTGTGTGTGGGGGGGGGGGGGACGGGGTGGAGGCGTTTCTGGTTGGTTAGGGCGAGTTTTAGAAAGTTGACTGTGAATGTAAGAGCTCTCAGTTGTCAGAGAGTGGGTGAAAGTTTTACTGTTCAGCTGATTTGAATTTTCATTTAATTTTTTTGTGGAGGGGTTGATGGAAGAATGCCGGGAAGGGGCTTGGGTGGTATTATTGTGATAATAATACTCTGTTGGACATTTCTTGTACTATTTTACCTATTAATGTACACAGGTTTTTTGTACTGTTTTACCTATTAATGTAAAGAGTTAGTTGTTCGTTACGTATACTGGATTATTATTATTACTGCTTTGGTTTTTTGTATATGGTAATTTTTATTGTTGATTCTAATTATGTTCATGACTTCTTACCTAGAGAGTATCTTGTGATTGAGTTCTCTTAGGTGTTCTACTAATGTGGAGTAATTTTTCCCGCATTTACAGGCTCTCATGAGTTCTAATATCAAATGTTCAGCCTATTTGCCCTATAGACCTGTCATCAGAAGTGTTCCACTGTAACTGATGTATACAGGTACCTACCTTTTGGGTATGCATACGTTTCTTATAAGTTTTGGGACGTATTTTTGGAAGGCATTGTCTATTGTGTATGCTATGTTTATACCCCATATTTTGAAGAAGTTGGTGATTTTATAAGTGAGTTTATGTTTGTATGTCACTGTGCACTATCTTGTGCCTTCTCTCATACCATGACTGAAAATAATTAATGTAGAATAATGAAATTTTGGAAATACACTTGTCTAGGTAACATGGTTAAGTGATTGACGTTGCAGGATGCCAGGGTAAGGCCATTGCAAATTTGAAATGCTGGTATATTAATAACCGCTGAAACCGCCAGAATGTTTAGCGCAGCCACGCAGAAGTGCATGCTTTGTGTCTTGCAAGTGCCGGATGTCGGTTTCTTGGCATACGGTTCCATGCGTGTTGGACTTGCTCCGTCAGTACATCAAGGATTAATGATGTTTGAGGATGACAATGAAGTTGTCGTCCGAGTGTGTCCCACAGGGGCTCGAGTGGAGACAGATCTGGTGACTGAGCAGGCCAAGGCAACAAGTGGACACTCCGTAGAGCATGATGGGATACAACAGCGGTGTGTGAGCGAGCGTTACAGCGCTGGAAAACACCCCCCGGGTAGAACAGGTCGAATGAACAGACTGACGTACAATTTTGCCGTCACTGTGCGATCCTGCCATACGAAATCACACCCAGACCATAACTCCAGGTATAGGCCCAGTGTGTGTAGCACGCAATTGGGTTGGTTGCAGGCGCTCAACTGACCTCCTCCTAACCAACACACGGCCATCACTGGCACCGAGGCAGTACCAGCTTTCACCACAAATACAAGAGACCTCCATTCTGGGCTCTCGCTTGACACCACTAAGTTCGCAAATGGCGATGGTTTGGGGTCAGTGGAATGCGCGCCGCAGGTCGTCTGGCTCGGAACTGACCTTAAAGTAACCGATTTGTAACAGTTCGGTGTGTCACTGTGGTGCCAACTGCTGTTCAGACTGCTGCTGCAGACGCAGTACGAAGCGCTGAACTACACACTGAACTCGGTGGTCTTTCCTGTCGGTGGTGCCACGTGGCCGTCCGTTGTCCAGTCTTGCTTCGACCGTACGTTGCCGCGGCCACCACTGACACAATCATGTACAGTGCCTATATCCCTGCCAAGTCTCTCTGCGGTGTCACAGAAGCAACGTCCGTCCAGCTTCTCGTAGCCCTATTACATGACCTCGTTGAAACTCAGTGCAGTGATAACAATCGCTTGTTTTTCACCCTCAAGGCTTTCTTGACTAACATTAACCCGCCATGTCCAGTCTCAAAGGCAACTAACACAAAAGTAACAGCGTATATTTAAAGCAAACGTGATCTACATCCTCATAGTGGCACTTCTGCGCCTCTCTTATGCTACGGGTCCGAAACTGGAAAAGACTTCAGTTTTCAGATGTAGAAACACGCGTACAATCTTTTGTTTACGCCACACATCTCCTTCTTGGTGTTGCAATTTTTTTTCCGCCATTGTACACTACTGGCCATTAAAATTGCTACACCACGAAGATGACGTGCTACACATGCGAAATTTAAGCGACAGGAAGAAGATGCTGTGATACGCAAATGATTAGCTTTTCAGAGCATTCACACAAGGATGGCGCCGGTGGCGACACCTACAACGTGCTGACATGCGGAAAGTTTCCAACCTATTTCTCATACACAAACAGCAGTTGACCGGCGTTGCCTGGTGAAACGTTGTTGTGATGCCTCGTGTAAGGAGGAGAAACGCGTACCATCACGTTTCCGACTTTGATAAAGGTCGGATTGTAGCCTATAGCGATTGCGGTTTATCGTATGGCGACATTGCTGCTCGCGTTTGTCGAGATCTAATGACTGTTAGCAGAATATGGAATCGGTGGGTTCAGGAGGGTAATACGGAACGCCGTGCTGGATCCCAACGGCCTCGTATCACTAGTAGTCGAGATGACAGGCATCTTATCCGCATGGCTGTAACGGATCGTGCAGCCACGTCTCGATCCCTGAGTCAACAGATGGGGACGTTTGCAAGACAGCAACCATCTGCACGAACAGTTCGACGACGTTTGCAGCAGCATGGACCATAAGCTCGGAGACCGTGGCTGCGGTTGTCGTCACAGACAGGAGCGCCTGCGGTGGTGTACTCAACGAGGAACCTGGGTGCACGAATGGCAAAACGTCATTTTTTCGGATGAATCCAGGTTCTGTTTACAGCATCCTCATGGTTGCATCCGTGTTTGGCAACATCGGAATGAACGCACATTGGAAACCTGTATTCGTCATCGCCATACTCGTGTATCACCCGGCGTGATGGTATGGGCTGCCATTGGTAACACCTCTCGGTCACTTCTTATTCGCATTGACGGCACTTTGAACAGTGGACGTTACGTTTCAGATGTGTTACGACCCGTGGCTCTACCCTTCATTCGATCCCTGCGAAACCCTACATTTCAGCAGGATAATGCACGACACCGCATGTTACAGGTCCTGTACGGGCCTTTCTGGATACAGAAAATGTTCGACTGCTGCCCTGGCCAGCTCATTCTCCAGATCTCTCACTAACTGAAAACGTGTGGTCAATGATGGCCGAGCAACTGGCTCGTCACAATACGCCAGTCACTACTCTCGATGAACTGTGGTATCGTGTTGAAGCTGCATGGGCAGCTGTACCACCTGTACACGCCATCCAAGCTCTGTTTGACTCAATGCCCAGGCGTATCAAGGCCGTTATTAGGGCCAGAGGTGGTTGTTCCAGGTACTGATCTCTCAGGATGTATGCACCCAAATTGCGTGAAAATGAAATCACATGTCGGTTCTAGTATAATATATTTGTCCGATGAATACCCGTTCATCATCTGCATTTCTTCTTGGTGTGGCAATTTTAATGGCCAGTTAGAGTATATTCGTCATTCTGCGTGTAGTTGATACGAAAATGAGTGAGTGTGGTTGTCTGGTTCTGTTGTGTCGCTGTCTGTGAGTGTTCTCTGTTTCTCTTTTTTAATCTTATTTTGTCGTTTAGCTTTGTGCCACGCAAACTGACTTGTTATTCAGGGAGTGTAAGTTCGACATTATCAGATGGATGGTGGCCGCCGCAGACGTCCCCTGTAGTGCCGGACGTAGCCCCGTCACCACAGAGACCGCCGAGTGAGCGCCCCACGCCCCGCCGCCACTGTGCACGGCCGTCACTTGTCAGTGTGGCGCGGCGGCCCGCAGCGTCCTCCGGTGCGCATGCGCCGGCGTGCGGGCAGCGGCGGGACGCAGCACTCGGCGGCTCTCATCAGCGCCCGCGGCTGCTGAATATGCATGGCCGTCGCCGCCGCCGCCGCCGCCGCCGCCGCCGCGTTATTCTATTAAAGCCACCCGACCCGCAGCTACCTGTCGAACCGACGTTTCGGAGCGACCGCAGTGCGTGAACGGCCCGAGCCGAACTGACAATAGTCGAAACCGTCCAGGTCGTCTCGTGTTAAGCCCCATTCACACCGAAGCGAACACAAGCGAGCTAGAACTCTCGTTGGTGTAAGCGCTAGGCGCGCCTGCGCAAAAGGCATTCTGTGGTGCGCGTTTCGCATTCGCCGTTCCTCGCACGTGTGCCGGTGGGATAGGTTAAAGTTTGATATAGTGGGAATTAGTGAAGTTCGGTGGCAGGAGGAACAAGACTGTTGGTCAGGTGAATACAGGGAAATAAATATAAAATAATGCAGGAGTGGGTTTAATAATGAATAAAAAATAGGGTAAGCTACTACAAACAGCATAGTGAACGTATTATAGTGGCCAAGATAGACACGAAACCCATGCCTACTACAGTAGTACAAGTTTATATGCCAACTAGCTCTGCAGAGGATGAAGAAATTGATGAAATGTATGACGAGATAAAAGGAATTATTCAGATTGTGAAGGGAGGCGAAAATTTAATAGTCATGGGTGACTGGAATTCGAGTGTAGGAAAAGGGAGAGAAGGAAACATAGTAGGTGAATATGGATTGAGGGAGAGAAATGAAAGAGGAAGCCGTCTGGTAGAATTTTGCACAGAGCACAACATAATCATCGCTAACTCTTGGTTCAAGAATCATAATAGAAGGCTGTATACATGGAAGAAGCCTGGAGATACTAAAAGGTATCAGATAGATTATATAATGGTAAGACAGAGATTTAGGAACCAGGTTTTAAATTGTAAGACAGTTCCAGGGGCAGATGTGGACTCTGACCACAATCTATTGCTTATGAACTGTAGATTAAAACTGAAGAAATTGCAAAAAGATGGGAATTTAAGGAGATAGGACCTGAATAAACTGACTAAACCAGAGGTTGTACCGAGTTTCTGAGAGAGCATAAGGGAACAATTGACAGGAATGGGGGAAAGAAATACAGTAGAAGACGAATGGGTAGCTCTGAGGGATGAAGTAGTGAAGGCAGCAGAGGATCAAGTAACTAAAAAGACGAGGGCTGGTAGAAATCCTTGGGTAACAGATGAATATTGAATTTAATTGATGAAAGGAGAAAATATAAAAATGCAGTAAATGAAGCAGGCAAAAAGGAATCCAAACGTCTCAAAAATGGGATAGACAGGAAGTGCAGAATGGCTAAGCAGGTATGGCTAGAGGACAAATTTAAGGATGTAGAGGCTTATCTCACGAGGGGTAAGATAGATACAGCCTACAGGAAATTTAAAGAGATCTTTGGAGAAAAAAGTGCCATTTGTATGAATATCAAGAGCTCAGATAGAAACCCAGTTCTAAGCAAAGAAGGGAAAGCAGAAAGGTGGAAGGAGTGTATAAAGGGGTCTATACAAGGGCGATGTACTTGAGGACAATATTATGGAAATGGAAGAGGATGTAGATGAAGATGAAAGGGGAGATACGATACTGCGTGAAGAGTTTGACAGAGCACTGAAAGACCTGAGTCGAAACAAGGCCCCGGGAGTAGACAACATTCCATTAGAACTACTAACGGCTTTGGGAGAGCCAGTCCTGACAAAACTCTGCCATTTGGTGAGCAAGATGTACGAGACAGCCGAAATACCCTCAGACTTCAAGAAGAATATAATAATTCCAATTCCAAAGAAAGCAGGTGTTGACAGATGCGAAAATTACCGAACAATCAGTTTAATAAGTCACAGCTGCAAAATACTAACACGAGTTCTGTACAGACGAATGGAAAAACTGGTAGAAGCAGACCTCGGGGAATATCAGTTTGAATTCCGTAGAAATGTTGGAAAACGTGAGGCAATACTGACCTTACGACTTACCTTAGAAGAAACATTAAGGAAAAGCAAACCTACGTTTCTAGCATTTGTAGACTTACAGAAAGCTTTTGACAATGTTGACTAGAATACTCTCTTTCAAATTCTAAAGGTGGCAGGAATAAAATACAGGGAGCGAAAGGCTATTTACAATTTGTATAGAAACCAGATGGGAGTTATAAGACTCGAGGGGCACGAAAGGGAAGCAGTGGTTGGGAAGGCAGTGAGACAGGGTTGTAGCTTCTCCCCGATGTTATTCAATCTGTATATTGAGCAAGCAGTAAAGGAAACAAAAGAAAAGTTCGGAGTAGGTATTAAAATCCATGGAGAAGAAATAAAAACTTAGAAGTTCGCCGATGACATTGTAATTCTGTCAGAGACAGCAAAGGACTTGGAAGAGCAGTTGAACGAAGGATATAAGATGAACATCAAAAAAAGCAAAACGAGGATAATGGAATGTAGTCGAATTAAGTCTGGTGATGCTGAGGGAATTAGATTAGGAAATGAGACACTTAAAGTAGTAAATGTGTTTTGCTATTTGGGGAGCAAAATAACTGATGATGGTCGAAGTAGAGAGGATATAAAATGTAGATTGGCAATGGCAATAAAAGCGTTTCTGAAGAAGAGAAATTTGTTAACATCGAGTATTGATTTAAGTGCAAGGAAGTCGTTTCTGGAAGTATTTATATAGAGTGTAGCCATGTATGGAAGTGAAACATGGACGATAAAGAGTTTGGACAAGAAGAAAATAGAAGCTTTCGAAATGTGGTGCTACAGAAAAATGCTGAAGATCGGATGGGTAGATCACATAACTAATGAGGAGGTATTGTTTAGAATCAGCGAGAAGAGGAGTTTGTGGCACAACTTGACTAGAAGAAGGGTTCGGTAGGTAGGACATGTTCTGAGGCATCAAGGGATCACAAATTTAGCATTGAAGGGCAGTGTGGAGGGTAAAACTCGCAGAGGGAAACCATGAGATGAATACACTAAGCAGATTCAGAAGGATGTAAGTTGCAGTAAGTACTGGGAGATGAAGAAGCTTGCACAGGATAGAGTAGCATGGAGAGCTGCATCAAACCAGTCTCAGGACTGAAGACCACAACATCAACAACAACTTAAACATTAACCCACATTTTACCAAGTAGCTTATGTGACGGGGCTTACTGTTTTTCACATTTTATTTATTGATGTGTTCTGCCCTAAGGTAACTTAATCTTATGATCATAAATTATGGATCAAAACAACAAACATAAATAAATTATATAATAATGAAGAGTTTATTTATTCTTCATGTCACCCCAACAAAACTTTAATAAAATCCTTGCAATCCTTCTTCGTGTAAGTCACTATAGTTATCGCAAATAACCCGATATCCACTGACGTGACAAAAATCGTGGGATGCCACCTAATATGGTGTCAGACGTCCTGCTGCCCGGTTTAGTTCAGCAGCTCAACGCGGCAAGGTTTCAAAAAATCGTTGGAAGACCAATGGAGAAATACTGAGCCGACCAGAATCGCGAAAGTGTTGCCGGCGAAGGATTTCCAGTACGAACTGACCTCTCGTTTATCAATACACGTAACAAAAGTAATGTACAATGTGCGCACCGCTAAAACTCAAAAATAGTCCCGGTACAATCAAGGAAGTTATGTGGTGTGGCAGGCATCTGTCCCCCATCGATGAAGAAGGTTCCTCGTTTTTACCAGAAGGGCGTGCTTTTGGAAATATAAGCGCTGGGAAATTTCACCCTCTAGACATTTATAGAACGTTTCAGAACATTCGAGAGTATTCGGGAACATTTCAGAACATTCGACAGTATTCGAAAACGGTCCAGAACATTCGAGAACATTCCACAACATTCCAGAATGTTGAGGAATGTTCCACAATCATCCGGGATGCTCTGAAATGTTCGGAAATAGCCTGGAACATTCGGGAAGATTCCGGAACGTTATGGAACATCCAGGAACATCCCAGATCATTGCGGAACATTTCAGAACACTCTCGAACGTTGTGGAGTGTTCTGGAACATTGTGGACCATTCGAAGCCTTTTTGGTATGTTCTGGAATTCGCGACTGGTGGGGCTACCCATTGGTAGAGGTATATAAAGCAAGAGCCGTCGTGGGCTCGAGAGTCAGTTTCTTATCAGTGACGAAGGGAGGGACCGAAAAAGTAGTACAGTGAGTGAATAAAAAAAATGGCTCTGAGCACTATGGGACTTAACATCTGTGGTCATCATCCCCCTAGAACTTAGAACCACTTAAACCTAACTAACCTAAGGACATCACACATATCCATGCCCGAGGCAGGATTCGAACCTACGACCGTAGCGGTCACGCGGTTCCAGACTGAAGCGCCTAGAACTGCACGGCTACACCTGCCGGCTGAGTGAATAAAAGCAAACAGTGAAGTGTGACTAGACGAAGTAATACGATGACCGAATATAAATTGAAAATGAAGTGTGAGTAGCGTGTAAAGTGTACTTATGTATTTATAATGAAACGTTAATTTGATTAATATTTTAGATAAATCCCAAACGTAAAAAAGGAGAAGACTTACCGGCGAAAACAAAAAGAACAGCGAAAAAACGAAGCAGACGAAGAGCGCGAAGCACGTTTAATTTCCAAACGAACGGCAACGAGCAGCTTGAGAAGCAGAGAAACCGAAGAACAACGAAATGAAAGGAGTGAAGTCTCAAGAATTGCGACACAATCTCGGACGAGGACAAGTAAAGAATACACCCTTACAAATGAAGCATTCTACTATGATAACACACACAAACACGCCGTAAGCGCTGCCAATTTAGCAACGTGAAAAAATTCAGTAGAGAAACAACAGAATTCTTTTGCATGAATGGAAAAATTCGATTACCACCACTGCCAGCACCTCTGCAGGAATTTTTTTATTACATTACCGGAGAAATTCCAGAATCGAAACACTTTCTTCAAAATATAAAAGCGTACAACGCCTGCTTCCAAATGACTTCTTTCGGTGTCACTTCTATCAGCATTAACAGAGATGAAATTGATTATTTTTTTCCATTCGAGGAGGAATTTATTATAACACAGGATAATTACTACAACCACCCAAGGAATTCCATAAAGTTCTGCAAGTATATTTCATCGGAAATGGAGAAACCTAAATTAATCAACGACTCACAAATATCAGTGGATAGAGACAAGAAGTAGTCCAAGACGTTCAGAGGATCTTACGCAAAGACGATCAACTGAATCATACACACATCAAAAAAAGTTTTGCATCACCCCAGTTCTCAGAATTCCTGAACACAGACGTTGACTGTGGATATTGTATCACAGACACAGTCCCTTTGACTGTTTAGAGATGTCACTAAACCCGCCTATTAGAATCAGTGGGTCCTACAGCCGATCAGTTCAAGTCATTCCACCAGAAGGAGGTACACGGCTCGTGTTGTCTGTAGTTCAACCATGCCTAGACGATCAATACCGCTGTTCGATGGCGTGCGCATTGTCACTTTGTGCCAGAAAGGGCTCTCAACAAGGGAAGTGTCCAGACGTCTCGGAGTGAACCAAAGCGATGTTGTTCGGACATGGAGGAGACACAGAGAGGCAGGAACCGTCGATGACATGCCTGGCTCAGGCCGCCCAAGGGCTACTACTGCAGTGGATGACCGCTGCCTACGGATTATGGTTCGGAAGATCCCTGACAGCAACGCCGCCATGTTGAATAATGCTTTTCGTGCAGTCAAAGGACGTCGTGTTACGACTCAAACTGTGCGCAACACGCTGCACGATTCGCAACTTCACTCACGACGTCCATGGCGAGGTCCATCTTTGCAACCACGACCGCATGCAGCGCGGTACAAGTGGGCCAAACAACATACCCCATGGACCGCTCGGGATTGGCATCACGTTCTCTCCACCGATGAGTGTCGCACATGCGTTCAACCGGAAAAACGTCGGAGACGTGTTTGGAGGCAACCCTGTCAGGCAGAACGCCTTAAATACACTGTCCAGTGACTGCAGCGAGGTGGAGGTTCGCTGCTGTTTTGGGGTGGCATTATGTGGGGCCTACGTACACCGCTGGTAGTCATGGAAGGGACCGTGACGGCTGTACGATACGTGAATGCCGTCCTCCGACCGATAGTGCAGCCCATATCTGCAGCATACTGGCGAGGCAATCGTCTTCATGGACGACAATTCGGGCCCCCATGGTGCACATCTTGTGAATGGCTTCCTTCAGGACATCAACATTGCTGGACGAGAGTGGCCAGCATGTTCTCCAGACATGAACCCTATCGAACATGCCTGGGAGGGTTTGAAAAGGGCTGTTTATGGACGACGTGACCCACCAACCACTCTGAGGGATCTACGCTGAGTCGCCGTTGAGAAGTGGGATAATACGGACCAACACTGCCTTGATGGACTTGTTGACAGTATGCCAAAACGAATACAGGCATGCATCAATGTAAGAGGATTTGCTATTGGGTATCAGAGGTACCGGTGTGTACAGCAATCTGGACCACCACCTCTGAAGGTCTCGCTGTACGGTGGTACAACATGCAGAGTGTGGTTTTCATGAGCAATAAATGGCGGAAATAATGTTTATGTTTCCAGAATGCGATTTTCACTCTGCAGCGGAGTGTGCGCTGATATGAAACTTCCTGGCTGATTAAAACTGTGTGCCCGACCGAGACTCGAACTCGGGACCTTTGCCTTTCGCGGGCAAGTGCTGTACCATCTGAGCTACCCAAGCACGACTCACGCCCCGTCCTCACAGCTTCACTTCTGCCAGTATCTCGTCTCCTACCTTCCAAACTTTACAGAAGCTCTCCTGCGAACCTTGCAGAACTAGCACTCCTGAAAGAAAGGATATTGCGGAGACATGGCTTAGCCACAGCCTGGGGGATACTGGCAGAAGTGAAGCTGTGAGTACCGGGCGTGAGTCGTGCTTCGGTAGCTCAGGTGGTAGAGTACTTGCCTGCGAAAGGCAAAGGTCCCGAGTTCGAGTCTCGGTCGGGCACACAGTTTTAATCTGCCAGGAAGTTTCAATGTTTATGTTGATCTCGATTCCAGTTTTCTGTACAGGTTCCGGAACTCTCGGTACCTGTTGTTGTTGTTGTGGTCTTCAGTCCTGAGACTGGTTTGATGCAGCTCTCCATGCTACTCTATCCTGTGCAAGCTTTTTCATCTCCCAGTACCTACTGCAACCTACATCCTTCTGAATCTGCTTAGTGTATTCATCTCTTGGTCTCCCTCTACGATTTTTACCCTCCACGCTGCCCTCCAATACTAAATTGGTGATCCCTTGATGCCTCAGAACATGTCCTACCAACCGATCCCTTCTTCTGGTCAAGTTGTGCCACAAACTTCTCTTCTCCCCAATCCTATTCAATACTTCCTCATTAGTTATGTAATCTACCCATCTAATCTTCAGCATTCTTCTGTAGCACCACATTTCGAAAGCTTCTATTCTCTTCTTGTCCAAACTATTTATCGTCCATGTTTCACTTCCATACATGGCTACACTCCATACGAATACTTTCAGAAATGACTTCCTGACACTTAAATCTATACTGGATGTTAACAAATTTCTCTTCTTCAGAAACGCTTTCCTTGCCATTGCCAGCCTACATTTTATATCCTCTCTACTTCGACCATCATCAGTTATTTTGCTCCCCAAATAGCAAAACTCCTTTACTACTTTAAGTGCCTCATTTCCTAATCTAATTCCCTCAGCATCACCCGACTTAATTAGACTACATTCCATTATCCTTGTTTTGCTTTTGTTGATGTTCATCTTATATCCTCCTTTCAAGACACTGTCCATTCCATTCAACTGCTCTTCCAAGTCCTTTCCTGTCTCTGACAGAATTACAATGTCATCGGCGAACCTCAAAGTTTTTATTTCTTCTCCATGAATTTTAATACCTACTCCGAATTTTTCTTTTGTTTCCTTTACTGCTTGCTCAATATACAGATTGAACAACATCGGGGAGAGGCTACAACCCTGTCTTACTCCCTTCCCAACCACTGCTTCCCTTTCATGTCCCTCGACTCTTATAACTGCCATCTGGTTTCTGTACAAATTGTAAATAGCCTTTCGCTCCCTGTATTTTACCCCTGCCACCTTTAGAATTTGAAAGAGAGTATTCCAGTCAACATTGTCAAAAGCTTTCTCTAAGTCTACAAATGCTAGAAACGTAGGTTTGCCTTTCCTTAATCTTTCTTCTAAGATAAGTCGTACCTAGGTGATGCAAATTTTTTTTGTTATGTGTATATTCGTAACAGCACTAGACCGAATGATTTCTTAAGACTACAACGTTATAATTCGAGCTGACAAGAGACCTTCTGAAGAACACTCATCGTCGATTTAATGCACCTTAGATAGACAGAATCGTCACCGTAATTGTGAAGGATGAAAACACAAGCCGTGGCATACTCGTACAACGAAGAAGAGGACTGCAACGCATTGCAGAGACACGTAGTTCATACGGTGACCTCCAATATGCAACAACATTTCTGGACGGAGAGGACGGGTATCATTCTCATGTGGAACAAATCAAACCTGTAACCGGTGTAGGAACAAAAAAGTCACTTTCAAGGAGTTCTATGCTTACCGCTTAGTGATCAGAGAAAATGAAACATACAATCACATTCTCAACCTTCGCCGTTCATTCCAACAATTCCTGGTAGATATATATGCACAAATCGAAGCGGAAAGGATGCTTTACATAAGAGTGAATAGGAAGAAACTACGCACGGAAGAATACAGTCACCTTCTAGTCGAAACCGTAAATGAGCGAAACATTGACGACATTGGAACAATGGTAATCTTACCCTAATTATACATAGGAAGTCCGAGACATATGTACGAATACACTCAAGAAAATACGGACTACCTTACCTCTTCATAACATTCACACGCAACTAGTCGTGACCAAAAATCAAAGAACAACCAAGATACGGACGAGCCTCCATGCATCGACACGACATAATAGTCCGAGTTTCCCGACAAAAACAAATGAGTTTTATCCGAGTCATCACAAACTTCCACCTCTTTGGAACCGTTAGGTGGTGGATGTACACAATCGAATGGAAAAACAAGGACTGTTTCACTTACACAATGTCATATGGCCACAAGACAGAATCTATGCCACGGATATCGACAAAATCAATTTTCCAATTGAGAAGAAGATCCGGAACTGCGCGACACAGTAGTGAAAAACATGATTTACAGAGCTTGGGCGCCATTAGGCCCAAACCCACAATGTATGATTGATGGAAAATGTACTAAAAATACCCAAAACCGTACTAGCACGATACATAATCCGGGATTGATGGCTATCCCAAATGCAGAAGACGACTACCCAAAAACGGTGGCTTGACAGTAAAAATACGAATACGAGGCAGCGACGAACTGGAAATAGAGTTTACAAAATGTTCCGAGCATATGTAAAAGTAGAACAGAGCAACTCAGTGAAATCCATAAAATATGCCTGTAAGTATGTGAAAAAAGGCAGTAACGCGGCAGTATTTCAAGCAAAGACAGTGAATACATGAACAGTAACGAAGAAGCTGTGCGAAGCGTCGAAACCTTCCTCAAAGTTTAGCATTTTTCGACTGTGTCCTCTCTGGTGGAACCGCTTGTTGTGTGAAATCTCTTTGCAGAGAGGTTTGTGGTGCCCCTGCGGTTCGCGAGGTGGCACGGCTCTGGCAGGGAAGGTGTCTTCAGTCAGCAGCGGCATGAAGAAGGTTGCGAGCGGGGCCCTGCGCGGGAAGCAGTCGATGTATGTGCCGGATAAAGACTTGGCCTCATGTGGGGTTGTAGCGCAGCCTAGTTGCAGTTGAGGGCCGTCGTTCGGGAAGCTGTAACTTCGAAGGGAGCTCGCCTTTTGCGTGAAAGAGCGGTTCGGTTGCACAATACTAGTGTTGCCCGAAGGAGATCGGCGGCTGAAGCGACGGCTGGAAGTCTGTGCAGCCGCCGCTATACCGTCGCTGCGCCCTGTTTGCGTTGACACAGTAATATTGGCTAATTCTGCGTGAAGCTGAGCAGCTTTATTATTGAGTACTGGCCAATGTGTGTGTTCCAGTTGATCGTCTTGCAAAATTGTAGCTAAGTCTGCCCCTGTGAGGCGCCATTAGTTCCACTTCTCTGTGACTGGTAGCAGTGGATGAACTGTAACGCTGCAGATTTGTTCTTGAGCTAACTAATTACTCCAGTGTAGTAACTGAGCAAGTTTTTTTAGTTGTAGCACGAGAAAGTGGCTTGTACAAAACTTGTGATCAAGGGCTTCCGCTTTAATGTGTGTATTTAAAGTGCTTTTGCTAAATTTTTTGTTTTTAGCTTTGAACTGCTGTCAGTTTGTTGTTATAATTCGTTTCAAGGTTACTATATGCATTTTAACATTGCTTTGGGCATTTTAAATTTTTTTATCACAAATAGTTATCAAACTTGAGTTGAAACTTTGATTGAAGTTATAATTACTTTGGGCTCAAATTTGGCGCTACTGTATCACCGGTATTTTACCGTTGATGTTGGATCAGTGTAAAGATTATTAATTATTGTAACTGGAACCCTTTAAAAGAAAGGAAAAAGTCAGACAATATGTTTTCTAATAACTGTGGAGTAAGAATTGTTTGCTAATAAATTTTTTTTTTGGATGTGTGTCTGAATTCATGTTAGTCCGGCACCTTCCCACTCCTCATAACTTCTACCATACCAGCAGCGTAGCGGATTTTCGGTTTTCCCTTACACGAACGCAAACCAACTGTGTAACATCTAGCCGCTGCTAACTCAAGACTCCTTCCCTGCCCGAGCCAGAGAGTTTAACTCACTAAAGAAACCGCAGTAAAACTGCAATCAAACCACCTCAGAACACAACATTATCAGTTTTTTTACCAACTGTGCCAAACAGATCTATTCATGGAAACATTAGTATATGTGGACGTCCCTACCTATTACACGTAGAACACAACCAGAAAAATCTATCAACGACGAAAACAAGAAATCCCAGTAGAAGATCATCCAGGAATCATGAAAACTGGCGCACTAGACAGAGTATATATCGTACATCCACACAACGCCGAATAATTCTGTCTCCGGATGTTCCTACACGGAGTTCAAAAAGTTTCACAGATCTCAAAACTGTTGACGCTTACCTGTGTCAGACATACAGAGAAGCATGCCAACGCTTGGTGGGACTACTGTAAAACGAAACACCACTGGGAATCAACACTACAAAGAGTCTCATTCGCATCCTCATATGAGCAAATGGGAGTCTTACTTAATTCTAACGACATGCAACCCATCGAATCCAAAACAGCTATGGGACTCCTTCAAACAGAGTATATTGATGACATGCTGTACCACATCCGATAGGCTCATCCTGAACTGACCATCGAATTCAACGACATCTTCAATGAAACACTCAATCTCCCAGAAGATAACTGTTTACCCATAAACAGCCAGACTAGTGCAACTTGGGTTGCAAGCACCACGAAAAGATCCTATCAGTGTGCTAAACTTCAAAATTACAAAGGAAAAAAGATATAACAGCGTACTACTGCAATACATTGCTCACAACAAACCACTCCCCAAGGACAATCAGAAGGAAATTTACAACGTTATCATGGACCTGATCGACAACAACACTGGATGAATAATTTATCTGAACGCACAAAGCGACACCGTGAAAACGTTTTTAATAAATCTATTGCTGGCCGGAATACGTGCTAAACCACACATCAGACTTTCACTGGCCTCATTCGGCATTGCAGCCACACTTATGGAACGAGGATGAACTGCCCAATCCTACCTACAACTACCGCTGAATATAGCCGAGGAACAATTCCCGGTATGTAAAACCTCAAGAGCGTCTAGACGGCGTGAACTTCTAAAGCAAGCTAAAATTACCTTCTGAGTTGAAAGCACAATGGCACATAAAAATCAATCGAAGCCCTGGACAGAAAATTATGAGACTTCCGAGGAAATTCTGGACTGATGGAACGAACTCTACTCATACTTTCAGGAGATTTTCGACAAACACTTCCAGTTATCCCGAAGTCAAAACCAGCATACGAGATCAGTGCATGCTTAAAAAAATCACATCTCTGGCCACACATACAAATACTACGACTAACAAAAAATTTAAGAGTTGAACTATCGAAAGACGAAACAACAACACATTTTGCTCAACAACTTTTACAAATATGCGAAGGCACATATCCTAGTGACCAGACGACCTGCCTCATTAAACTTAACAGAGATTTCTGCAACATCGCCACTGCTGAAAACGAACTCATCGATCAAATTTATTCAAACATTGTTCATAACTATACAAGTCCAGACTGGCTATTTAAAAGGGCAGTTTTGGCAACTTAAAGCAGTATTTTCGACCATATCAAGTTTAAAATTCAAAAGAAAATTTCCGGTGGAGAGAGAGTTTACAAACCGACACCATGCTAGAACTTCCCTACAGAATTTTTAAGCTCTCTGCTAGTAGCAGGAATGTGATTACACTGCCTTCGACTTAATACTGCATCTCCCAACATACTACTTAAAAATATCAACTCACTAAAACTATGTAATGAAACAAGGATGATCGTCAAAGAGCTATCGAATAACATCATCGAAGCCGATTTTATAACGGGGAAGTACAAGGGACACATACTGTTTATCCCCAGGTACCACTTATTTCTACTGAACTGCCATTAAAATATAAAAGACGGCAATTTCCAATCAAATTAGCCTATAATTTTACAATTAACAAAGCACAAGGACAAACTTTAGAATATGGCGACATCAACCTCAAAAACTCCTGCTTCTCCCACAATCAGGTAAACGTAGCTAACTCTCAAGTAGGAAATTCGAAAAATTTGGACATATTTAGCCTGGGTAACAAAATGAAAAATATTCTTTGTAAACAACTATTGTAAATAGTTAGAATATGTTTTCGATGATTTTTTTACCTCCTGTACTTCAAAATTTATCCTTTCATTCCAACTACCACACAATCTCACACCAACCCGCTCAGCAAAGCCAGGGCCACAGTTAGTATCGTATAAATGTTCGATGGGATTCATGTCGGCGATATTGATGATCAAACCATTCGCTCGAAGTGCCCAGAACGTTCTTCAGACCAATCGCGAACAACTGTGGCCTGGTTACACGGCGCATCTTCATCCGTAAAAATTCCATCTTTGTTTGGGTACATGACATCCATGGATGGCTGCAAATAATCTCCAAGTAACCGGACGTGCAAAGGACCGTCTGCTCAATGTAAACATAGCCCACACCATTATGGAGCCAGCACGCCACCACCCCACCACCAGCTTGCACAGTGCTTTGTTCACAGCTTGGATCCATGGCTTCGTGGGGTCTGCGCCAGCTTGAACCCTGCCATCAGCTCTTACCGACTGAAACTGTGACTCATCTGGCCAGGCCGTGGTATTCCAGTCGTCCGGGGTCCAAATGACATGGTCACCACTCCTGGAGAGGCGCTCCAGGCGGTGTCGTGCTGCTAGCAAAGGCACTCACGTTGGTCGTCTGCTTCCATAGCCGATTAAAGCCAAATTTCGTAGGACCCTCCTAACGTATACGTCCATCGTACGTCCCACACTGATTTCTGCTGTTATTTCACACAGTGTTGCTCGTCCATTAACACTGACGCCCTTCGCAAACGCCGCTCCTCTCGGTTGTTACGTGAACGCCGTCGGCCACTGCGTTGGTCGTAATGAGAGGTAGGCCTGAAATTTGGTTTTCTCGGCACAGTCTTGACACTGTGGATGTCGGAGTATTACATTCCCTAACGATTTTCTAAATGGAATGTCCCATGTGTCTAGATCTTAACTCGCGTTGTGCGGCCAGAATCACTTTGGAAAGCTTTCCATATGAGTCATCTGAGTACAAGCAACAGCTCTGCTTATGAACTATCCTTTTAAACCTAGAGTATCCCATACTACCGCCGCCTGTATATATACATATCGTTATCCCATTGCTTTAGTCACTTTAGTGTAAAAGCAACTACTGAAATGCGAAACAGTCACTTATGTAAATGTCACCGGTTGCTAATAACCAGAGTGTATATGTTAGCCTTTCTTCTATTGATAGGCGCTAATTAATCTCCTGCTTTTAAATTTCCTCTTCTGTTGTAATGAGAAGCCTGCAATAAGCGTCAGCTAACACATGTTGAAATTTTAGAAGTGATGCTAACGAAAGTTGTATATGCAGGTTAGTGTTAAGTTCACTACCTAATTGCATATCACGTTTGCGCACAAACTGAGACACCTTAATTGTTTGTTTCCTACGACAAGTAGTACGTTTGTGTTCTCCGTTTTGATTACAACGGACGTACGAAATACAAGTTAGGCAACTTTACTGTCACAACGCTAGCGCTATAGAACTATACGCAACTTTTGCTTCGATGTTCACTCCCTCGCGTTCTCTTCCGTTCGCTACGCTATAAATGCTTGTTCGCAGGTACACGTCAGTGAAAGTGCGCACTAGCGAATCCCCTGGGCGTTGTTTGGGAATGCACATTCGCTTGTGTAATATTCGGTGCAAAACAGACTTTAACTCCTTAATGCCGAGTGTCACAAATTCGCTTCATACCAACGCTGTACTAATAGTGGGAAGGTTAACTGTTTATGAATGGCAGGGCCGGCAGATGCTGTTTCTTAATGAAGCTACCAACGCTTCTGACAAGTGCTGCATTCTCCTGAGTGTTTCGTTGACTGGCACTTAAATCTCATACTAATTTTAAATATTAATCAACAAGTTTTATTAGTACAATGAAATGTATTTGTTTGTTATCCAGAATAATCGTTCAGAATATAAAGTTTTAATTCTTGTGTAAGATTTATTATGCGATTTAGTCCTGTTTTGTGAACTTTATTATTTGCGTGACGTATTCCACCTCGTATCTGAGCCGTTCCGAAAGAGTAGGACTTACCTGGAGTCTTCACAGGCAGCAAAGGGACTTCCGCGCCACTCACTCTGTCAAGGAATACCACTGACCAGAAGTTTAAATCAGTGATGTACACATGTATGTACGTACTGGAAAAGCGCTTGTTATTCATTACCAGAAGATTTCCTACAACAAGATACTTATCGTCTAACACGTGTTGTATTTAAAGACGCAATAAAAGCGTTAAAAGATCAGAGACGCTAAGTCTCCATTTTTAGCAAAATTTAAATTGTTCTACAGATAAGAACAATATTTAATAAGTCGGGGGTTCGCAGACTACTCCGAGCTGGAGATCACAACGAGGAAACTTAAAATATGAAAGAACTCTCCCCCCTCCCCTCCCCCCCACCTGGCCCCCTTCTAACCAACACGCGACCATCGCTTGTACCAACGGAGAAACAGCTTCCATCAGAAAACACAACATACGTCCACCCTGCCCTCCAATGGGCTCTCGATTGACACAAGTAAAGTCACAAATTTGGGTCAGAGGGATGCACACTACAGGGCGTATGGCTCGGAACTGTCCTTCAAGTATCCGATTTGTAACAGACCGTTGTGTCCGAGTGGTGCCAACTTCTGCTCAGACTGCTTCAGTGGATGCAGTACGACGGTCCTCAGCCAAACCCCTAACACCATCGTCTTCACTTGGGTAGTGCCACGGGGTCGTCCGGACATTCCAGTCTTGTTGCTCCTTTACATTCCAGCGACCACCGCTGCCAGCAGTCAGGTACAGTGTATACGACCTCGTTCAAACTCAGTAAGATGTTTATAATGGCGTCTGCGTGGCCTTAATGACATTCTTGACTATAGTAAATTCACCACGTCCAATCTCAATGGAGGTAACTGTCGTTCGAGGCTAAAGCCTTTCAGATGTAGAAACACGCCATTTCAACTTTCGTTTATGTCGCACAACTGGTGTTACGATCTTTTTCTATCAGTATATATTCAGGATGTATCACTTACAACGTGAGCGGTGAACAAACAAATGTATATAACGGGACTGATACAACACACGTTATCTGTTATAGCATTTCGATGTTATTCTGATGACAGGAACTATCAACCTCACAACCATGCACGAAATGCAATAGCCAATTGTAGAGCTGAAATCGAGCAAGGTATCTGAATTGGTGTAGCAGAGCATTATCGTTAATTTGTAACGCTCCAGTTTTATTTTCAGATTTTTAAAGGGGAAAGGTTATCGGAATACGATTCGCTTCCTCAAGTGTTTAGAAAACTGTCTTGTCTTTGTTTTACTTGAGAGGAATAGCATCCGAAGTGATTCTGACACACCACGATTCGTTGCAAGACTCCTCACCGAAATGTAATGGTGGGCGTATCTCAGCGACTAGCGCTCTGGATAGCCACACGTTGCATAGATTTGTTCCTAGGAATGCTGAGACAATACCATCGTTGGATCCAGTACCTTCCACAATTGGTTCATTCAAGGACTTTGAGAAGGGGTCTGCGTAACTGCGCAGCCAGGAGTGGGTGATAGCCTACAAACCAGTAACTGCCAACAAAAATACGTTATTAAAATTATGAAACGTCCCCTTTGAACAATTCTACATAACTGTGCTTAACCTGACACACAATATTTTGTTAGCGCAACGCAATCTGACTTTCAAAATTCTCTACAAAAGAATGGCCCTGACTAACATTAAACTATACCTTTCACAAATCACTTACCTCACAAAAATCTTCGCTGCTCAAGCTACTGCAATACAGCGAGCGCCACTACTGCCAGCTAAATAAACGATTCAAACTATGGAAGGCACTAACTACTGATAGGGATAGTTAGCAAATGAAAGATATTAATAGAGAACAAACAATTTACCTTAATATCATCACAAGCCATAATATATATATCAGTTCATGACAAATTACAAAACTCCGCCATCTCTCTCCCCACATCCACCACTGCTGGCGGCTCACCTCCAACTGCCCAACGCTACGCGCTGTTCACAGCCAGCTGCCTAACACTACAATGGCAGACAACAATGCAAACTAGCCACAGACTGCACACAGCACAGCCAGTGATTTTCATATTGAGCGCTACGTAACGTTGCCAATAAGAAAACATAAACAGCCTACTTACATAGAGAAAACATAAACAGCTTACTTGCATAGAGAAAACATAAACAGCTTACTTACAAAATATTTATCTGAGCACGTGTTCAGAATGAGTCTTACAGCACACGAAGCTGCATACGACCAACTTCCAAACGAAGCTCTACTTCTGACGGACTATTTTCTACTGCTAAGCGAGGAGGTAGTTATGTGGGATTGTGATCGCGAATTTGTGTCTATTCGTTGGTTCTCTCGTTACTCTCCCAGCGAAATTTTCAGTCATCGATATTAGTTGAACACAGGTAGACACGTGTATTTTACGGTGGCGTAGGTGCTCTTCAACAACAACGGCGTCATCCACCACCGTAATGCCTGTACTCACTCTTAAAGGTCTTTCACACCGCCCAAGCCAAAACCAGTTATTACCATGAGCATTACGGCGTATCGGTGCTTGCTTTTAAGGCAGATTACGTCTACAGATACTGCTAATGTTTCTCTGCAAAATAAAGGCACATAATTATTCCTGACACGATTAGTGTGCACCCGTTCCGCGAATAACTTCGTGTGCCACTATCTAAATACGATCCAGCACTACAATAATCCTAGTACTTGGGTATTTTCCTATAGCTTTGATAACAAACTCTACATCAAACTATGAGACTAACCCATCCTGCCGAAGTAGAAGCTAGTGAGACGTTGATTAAGGGTCATTGGGGCTCGGCCAAGCCGCTGTTACAGTCGTAGTCTTTTCGCTTCACAGACATCGCATTTGGCATACAACCATTAGGGTTGTCATGTTAGAGTGCAGCTACTGAATATGAAATTGGCACGGAGTGCCACATGCGGGGTGTGACGGTTATAAGAGCAGATATTTTTATTGGCGTCTGACAACAGTGTAGTCAACAAAATGACATCAGTATTTACTTCATTTGCAGACTAATAACTATCACAAGTGGTACGTTTTTACGTCGGGTAGTATCTCCAAGTACATGTGGCATGGACAACCCATTAACGCTTACTTTCTCCTGGGCAGTAGGTCAGGTGTTGAAGTGTGCACGAGTGGACGCAAAACGGTTAGCCTGTACTCAAGTTAGTGGTGCAGTTACAACCGTGGAGAAAATATCAGGTCCTTAAGTTTGTGACGTGTTTGTGGAGAAACAGTTCGATGCAAGAAAAATACAACCAACGCACTGATGTATCTACATGGTAAAGTATCTGAAGCGTTTCCATCTTGAATTTTGAGTACAAGAGAAAGGACTGAGATATTATTATTACGAAAGCTTTTACTAATACGCCAAGCAAACAAAAATACTGCTTGCTATGCAATTCTGTGACGGGCTAGAGAAACGTTCAAACTCGGCGAACCTGAACAAAAAATACATGAAATCTGTAGCTACTATCAGAAGACGTAAATTACGTAATTACCGGGTTACCACCTATTAATATCGTCAGACGCGATACATGAAACCATGGGAGCGTCTGCGGACGTCATTGACTGATCAGTATAGCATGACTCTTGCATAAAAAATATTCATAAGAAATGGAAAGAAGTTATCGGCAACTCGGTCTCAGGGAAGGTTCTGCTTAACGATATTGAATAGGTGATAAGAGAACTCGCAGTGTGTTCGGTCGTTCTTTCCTTGAACAATTCGTCAACGATCCTGTCTTTGCGGCGTTCTGCAACAGCCAGATGAAAAAAGACGCAACAGAATCGTGAGAGTAAGTGAAGTGAAGCATCATAGGTGTTACAGTAAAAGATATATGGAATTCGTTTCCGTTTGGCCTCTTTAGCTCAAACATGGTTCAAATGGCTCTGAGCACTATGGAACTTAACATCTGAGGTCATTAGTCCCCTAGAACTTAGAACCACTTAAACCTAACTAAGCTAAGGACACCACGCACATCCGTGCCCGAGGCAGGATTCGAACCTGCGACGTAGCGGTGGCGCAGTTCCTTAATGAAAAAGGAAAGTATTAGGCTGGTGCCGAAATTCGTAGCGCTTTAGTTTTGGATATGGGTATTCCGGTTACTATAGGTTTATTTATCGACTGCCAATTTTATTTGTAGTTCACTGTCGCTATCTGAATTTACATACTGTCGTTTAGTCATTTAGAGATAGTGAGTGGACCTATGGACGCTATAAAATGGAGTACCAAGTTGAGAAATCGGAGCAATTCTGACATATTCTTCCGTTTGCGTTCAATAGAGCGGTGTCAGTAACGGAGGCAGCGAGAAACATTTGCGCCGTCTATGGTGATAATGCCACTGGACAGCGCGTGGCGAGAAAATGGTTTTCTTGCTTTACGTAGGACTGTTTTGGCATTAGTAACTCCCCTGGTTCAGAAAGGCCTTTGAGATTTGATGGATATTGTTTAAAAACATTAATCCACAACAATCCACTTAAGTACACCGTAGAAGTGCCAAATGTGATGGACTGTGGTTATTCCACCATCGTGCGACATTTGCGTGTAATGGGGGACGTTCAAAAATCGGGTAAATGGGTACCGCAGACTGTAAGCTAAAATCACAAAAATTAGCGAGTGTCCATGTGTGCATCTCTGCTTGTTCGTCACCAATTGGCTCATGAACAACACCGATCGCTGGCCGCTGTGGCCGAGCTGTTCTAGGCGCTTCAAAAAATGGTTCAAATGGCTCTGAGCACTATGGGACTCAACTGCTGAGGTCATCAGTCCCCTAGAATTTAGAACTAGTTAAACCTAACTAACCTAAGGACATCACAAACATCCATGCCCGAGGCAGGATTCGAACCTGCGACAGTAGCGGTCTTGCGGTTCCAGACTGCAGCGCCTTTAACCGCACGGCCACTTCGGCCGGCCTAGGCGCTTCAGTCCGGTTGGGCTCTGAGCACTATGGGACTTAACATCTGTGGTCATCGGTCCCCTACTTCAGTCCAGAACCGCGCGACCGCTACGGTCGCAGGTTCGAATCCTGCCTCGGGCATGGATGTGTGTGATGCCCTCAGGCTAGTTAGGTTTAAGTAGTTCTAAGTTCTAGGGGACTGATGACCTCAGATGTTAAGTCCCATAGTGCTCAGAGCCACTTGAGCCATTTGAACACCGACCATTCCTGTCCTGTACCGTTACTGGCGACGAGAAATTGTGTCTTTATACGAACACAAGGAAAGAAAGGAATCGTTGAGTCCAAATGGAGCAGAAACTCCCGGTAAAATACCTGTACGCATCCACAATAGAAAATGTTATGCATGTAGCGACTGCATGGTGTGCTCCGAATTACTTTTCCAAGGTGTAATCATAGCTGCTGACATTTACTGTCAATGACTGAGACGTCTTGCAGACGCAATCCAAGAACAACGAGCACTAGGTCTGCACGAAGTGATGCTACTCCACGAACACCCGCACGCCCGCATTCTGCTACACTGGCAAAAAAAAGCCACTGTACAGGAGTTGTGTTGATAAATCATTCCGGCACCACCTTATTCGACTGACCTTGCGTCCTCAGATTTTCACCTTTTATGCGACTTTCCTTCTGGATGAATATCTGCTACCAAGATGGCTCGACGAATTTTTCGTGTCAAAACCACGTGATTTCTGCAATTGCGGAACTGAAAAGTTACCCCAGCGTTAGCATATTGTTGTAAACAGTGAAGAAGAATATATTATTGAATAGTGAAGTCTTTGTTATGTCTGTCAGTTGCATTTACTAAACTTAGGGGTAAACGCTACGGACTTACGCACCAGTCATATATGCGGAGCAGATACGAATGGAGATTCATCCTAGCGGCAATAGGGGCCGCAAATGAAGGAGTCCACTGACATAATCCAGTTTTACAAAGGGCAAAGTATGCCAGAAACGGTGAGGCTGGAGGACTTTTCGCTTGCTTCTGTCGTGAGTAGCAATGCAAAGTCGTTGCAAAACGGTGAAATCACGAATGGATAATGCGCTGCCGCCTACGGCTCATCACAGAAGGTGAAGGTCTGAGCCGCGCGGAGTCGCCGCGCTGTTTAAGGCGCCATGTCACGGTTAGCGCGGCCCCTCACGCCGGAGGCTTGAGTCCTCCCTCGGGCAAGGGTGTGTGTGTTGTCGTTAGCATCAGTTAGTTTAAGTAGTGTGTAAGTCTAGGGACCGATGGTCTCAGCAGTTTACTCCCTTAGGAGTTCACACATATTTAACATTTGAAGGTCTGAGGCGTGGACACTCTGTAAAGCAGGATAGGCAGCTGTTGTGTTGGCTACTGTGCGAGTGAGCACCGACACACATAATGAGGAGAGAAATTGCGATAGCCGGTTTCAGGAATCGAAAATGAACTGTACAGTCACTTGCAGATTAACGTAACTCATTGTTTCTAAAAAGGAAACAAACATAACTTCTCATTGTGAAGTGACTTGATGGGCTTCCTGTGCCTCCTAAAGTGCCATTACTTTTAGACACTCTTACTATAATGAGAATGTACGTTAAGTATCGTCTTCCTGCTAGTCAGTACTGGTGCTCTCGAAGTCTGCGGTCGAACTGGGCCGATCAGCGATGGGTGGGTACTCTAAATCAGCGCTGACAGGGAGCCGTACTGGTCGGTGTGCAGTCGGTGCTTCGGGACTGCATAGCGACGATGTGTAACGAATATAACGACGTAGTACAGGATCGAACTTAGTAGGCACGGTGAAGAATTATAAAATGTTGAATTTTCTCGTTATGAGAGTGCTGAAAGGCGATCTGTTTCAATGGTTAGAAACATTCAAAAGCCAAGATCGCGCAATTTTTTAAATTCAAGATAATCGGTTTCAACAGTCTTACCTGTCTTTTTACGTCTTAACATTTTACTGTAGTAAAACGTGTTCATTTTACGCTAAATCTTATGCACAAGATGTCAAGTGGATAAAACTTAGCACATTATTAACGTTTGTTATCGAGTGTTTTTAAATATTTTAGCGTGACAGACGTTTATAATGTACTGAGTTTTATTCACTTGACATCTTGTGCATGAGGTTGAGCGTAAAACGAAAATGTTTAAGATATGAAGAAGACAGCTAAGACCGTTGAAACCGGTTATCTCAAATTAAAAAAATATTTTGTGCGATCTTGACTTTTGAATGGTTTTTAACATTTACAAAATGTATTCATGAATCCTACCGGATTATCTCAGAGGGTGGCTGAATGCTATTTTTTATTTCAGTATCGAAACGTAATTGTGTTTGAATCGTATAGGTTGTTTGCCAGTGACCAGTTACTTGGATGCAAATATGACACTCTCTCCATTCACCGCGTTGGGCAGCTTCCAGCTTCCAGCTGCCATCGTAGTCTTGTGAGATGTCCAGAGCGCCACAACGCCCGGTGTTTAACAATCTCGACAAAAAGACACTCTAGGATAATCTCGCTGATCCGCCCTCGTTGGTGCGCATTGTACTGATCGAGATCATAAGT
The DNA here is from genome assembly GCF_021461395.2 of Schistocerca americana. Taxonomy (NCBI): domain Eukaryota; kingdom Metazoa; phylum Arthropoda; class Insecta; order Orthoptera; family Acrididae; genus Schistocerca; species Schistocerca americana. The sequence continues at coordinate 994,019,368 of NC_060121.1, forward strand.
GTTTTGAGGTATTCTGGGGAATCGAGTTGGTTAGGCACGAATAACAGAACAGCAATAACCTTCAAATGTAACTGGGAGGGGGGGGGGCTTTGTCTTCTAATAAACAGCATTTACAATAGCAATGAATTGATAATTAGAGTTTAAAACGTCTCTTTAGAAAGATTAATGAATTATTGTGCTGATAAACCTCTATGTTATTTTATTTACAAACAGCTGAGCAAAACTCAACGTACTCAGACATTTCTCTCTTTACTTATTCTGATCATCACTAAACTGACACACAATATTTTTTTAGCGCAACGCAGTCTGACTTTCAATAATCCCTACAAAAGAATGGCCCTGACTAACAATAACCTATACCTTTCATGAATCACTTACCTCACAAAAATCTTCGTTACTCGAACTACTGCAATACAGCGAGAGCCAATACTGCCAGCTAAATAAAAGATTCTAACTACTGAAGGCACTAACTACTGATAGGCATAGTTAGCAAATGAAAGATTTTGATAGAGAACAAACAATGTATTTCCTTAATAGTGTTCAAAAGTCATAATATATGTATCAGTTCATGACATCCAGTCTTAGAAATTTCCTTTTTTAGACGACACACGTCCAGATCGTCCGCTCTCAAAACTCTGCCATCTCTCTCCTCACATCCACCACTGCTGGCGCTCACCTCCAACTGCGCAACGCTACGCGCTGTTTAATATCCAGCTGCCCAACACTACAATAGCGAATATTCCAACAGTGGCAAACAGCCACAGACTGCACACAGCACAGCCAGTGATTTTCATACAGAGCGCTACGTGGCGTTACCAACATAAAAACCTAAACAGACCACTCACAACCGTTCTTCCAATGGTGCTGACTTAAAGTAGCCCTACTTTATGTGAATATCTATAGTAACACAGGATGGTCGTTTTCCGTATTTTCGTATTTCTGTTTGTGAACAAGTTATTTGTCTACTGAAAAGCTTAGATCATGGAGGTATTTTAGCACACACCAGCAGTGAAGCAGTTTCTATCAACTGCGCGTATTTTATAGCGCGTTTCTTTCACAAATTCTCATATGCTTGTTCCATTTGTACACCTCCTAGTCGCAGTAATACGACCACCACTTGTGTTCGACGTCAACCGTCCACAGGTGGCAGATGACAACACTAGCAGTGGAGGGCACATAAAGTGTTTGGGGAGGGGAGAAGGGGGGGGGAGGGGGGAAGAAGGCGGGGTGTTTGAAGGGGGGGGGGGACACGCGGAATAGCTGTGCAGTCGTTGTCGTAATGCGGACACCGAGAGATTTGTCTCACGTCCAGAATGGCATGATAGTTGGCTTTCGGACCAACAGTTAAAGCATCTCCGAAATGGATACGTTTGTAAACTTATCAAGTGCTACTGTGGTTAAAGTACGCCGTGCATGGCAAAATGGCGCCATCCAAAGCCGACGGAGAGGCAACTGTGGTGCGCCACGGGCCGAAGAAGACAAGCGTGATCCACGGAGGCGGAGGTGTTCAGCTGTTGAGCAACTGGCCTCCCAGCTGAACCGAGGGACTACCAAGAGTGCGTCCTCAATGACCGTCCGCTAATGTTGCTGCATCTGGGCCTCCGCTGCAATCGCCTGGTTCATGCACCATGAAACGTCTGAAACCAAACACTTTGAACTAGGCGGAAGCGTTGTGATCTGAGGAATGTTTTCGTCGGATTCCTTGGGTGATTTGGTCATTTGGTAAGGAACAATGGTTTAACAGAAGTATGCTTCTATCCTTGGGGACCATCTCCATCTCTACATGCAGTTTGTTTTTCGTCGGCACGATGGTATCTACCAGCAGAGCAGTAGAACGTTGTAAGGTGGTCACGTTATTTTAGTTTCTACATGTTACCGATGTGCACGAAAGAGGAAGAGCAAATTAGGTTACTGTTAGACAATCTCTGGGCTTGTTGTGACATAGCGTTTTCTTCTGCGCTGTCTGATGCATTCTTAATCGAAATGTGGCAGATGATGGACGTATTCCGCAGTGCTGCGTTCACTGCTGAATGTATATGTTAGATGAAGAAAAACTAATTGTCAAGGACAGCAAGGATGAGTATGATGTATACATTGAAAGGTTAAAGCATTATATTACTTTCGAATAATGTAATTATTTTTTGAACAGAAGAAGTTTGAGGTAAATCTGCAGCATTGCGCAGCTAGTTTGTCGGAATGATTATTGTTATTTAGTTAAATTGCTCAGAGATGAAAGGAAGACCACCCCACATCTGTGAGCCATGCGTTAACATACTAACCGATTAAGCTGTTTGAATTTTATAGAAAATTCTGTTAACACTGTACCCTCTTCAAATCTTTGTTCACTTTCTGAACCATGGTATTATTCAGACCAATGTCGTGTCTGAAGTTCACGCGAAGTCTTTTTGAACACATACTTTATTCTAAGATCGTTGTCTTGGAATATCATTTCATAGTAATAGTTACTCTCCCCATCGCACTGTTTATCATTACGCACTATCACATTGCGCCATGTGGTACGCAACGGTTTGAATATAGTTTGGAAATTTTGTTTAGAAATAGAAATTTATCTTAGCGCTGCCTGCTTGCTGTTTGGTGTTGTGCTTCGAAGAAATCTGCAGCAATGTTGTCAAGACGCGAGGTAAGTGGAAATTTTGATTGGGACCAGACAATTGTTTTACTTCAGTTGCGCATCGAATATAAAGACATGCTGTATTCAGAGCAGTTACAGTTCAATTCAAATTAGGTTCTGTTTAGTCAAAGGTCTGCATACGAGTTTCAGTTGGATAACTGTTTGTGGATGCATAGTTTTGGTAATACGTAGACTTTTGCAGAGTGAGAGACAAACTTGCGCTAAATCTCATACTGAAATAAATACAGTGGGGACATTACAACGTGTCGCACAGCTCACAGTGTTCGTGCGTGATTCGAAGAGCTCCAGCATGTGTTTACCTTACTCCCCTGTCCACCAGACTCCCTGGATTTAAACCCAGTTGAGAATCTGTGCGACCATCTTGATGATCCGACAAATCTAGCGCAGCTGGCCGCGACGCTGGAGTCCGGGTGGCTCCAGACCGCAGTCGGTGCCTTCCAGAACCCCAGCCGACTCTCTTCCTGCGTAACTGACAGCGAACCGCACTTCAGCCTTTCTGCAGGCGGTCACACTAATGCGACGGCAAAATGTATAACAACATAGCTCCTTCAGGTACGCCCGCTTGGCCAAGTTAGAACGGAAAAACCTCGAGTAATTCTTGGAAACACTGAAGAGCATTTGCTCTGAAACACTTACCGAAAAGAGAATTTGAAAACGAGTAACAGAGTCAACACACTACTATTCATAAAATATATATTTTTCGCTTCTCCATGTGTAAAGTGAAACTATTAAGGGTTCTTTAAATAAAGTAATTCTGAGCAATCCGTAATCGAAAATAAAGCTTCTGTAACAGTGTTCAGTAAAGAGAACGCTGTCGGTATGAAATGTAATTCAATATCGGAGCTTTTTTGCTAGCAGATTTACGGAGAACTGCATACTAGTCGCTCTGTGCATTATGAACACTGATTCCTATCGCTGTGAGATGTAGCTATTTGAATTATCTCTCGAATCCAAATAAGCCCGTCGTTTGAACAGAGCCGCTACTAAACCCACAGAATAGCTAGGAAAGGATAAAAGACCGCAAATTAAAATTCCACTGCGTGACATGAGTCGGGTGACGAGATTTTTTTTTTTTTTTTTAGTATTCTTTTTATCGCTGATAGTGTAACATGGCCCTATTACCTTCGCAACAGAAGGCAACATGATGAAGGAAACGAAGATAAGCCAGTACTTTCGGAGACTTGTGGCGCGGAAAGGACGACTACGGAATTTAATCTCCCTGTAATTATGGAAATTCCGTTACTCGCCCAGACTTGCAGTAAGCAGCGGCCCTTCCCTCACTGAGTCTGAGTGAATAAAAAGCTGTATACAATTTAGCTGGGCGTATATCATGAAGTTTAAATATGAATGAAGCTTCATTTCGTTGAACGAGGCCACGCGGGGTTAGCCGAGCGGTCTGTGGCGCCTTGTCATGGTTCGCGCGGCTTCCCCCGTCGGAGGATCGAGTCCTCTCTCGGGCATGGGTGCGTGTGTTGTCCTTAGCGTAAGTTAGTTTAAGTAGTGTGTAAGCTTAGGGACCGACGACCTCATCACTTTTGCCCCATAAGACCTTGCCGCAAATTTCCAAATTTTTTCGTTGAGCTAAATCCTTAGCTGGAACATGTTCGTTTGATTTCTACAAGTGATGTAGGTCTTCCGGCTCCGACTTGATGAAAACGCTTCGTTTGCCATCTGAAGACTAGTTTCGGTGAATGCTCGCCACTGTCAGTGAGTTGTGTGCTACGACACACAAAACACAGAACTGACTTGTAGTGGAACATGTTAATTTTTAAATATCGTTTTGATTTTTTTGGCTAAAAAATGGTTCAAATGGCTCTGAGCACTATGGGACTTAACATCTGTGGTCATCAGTCCCCTAGAACGTAGAACTACTTAAACCTAACTAACCTAAGGACATCACACACATCCATGCCCGAGGCAGGATTCGAACCTGCGACCGTAGCAGTCGCGCGGTTCCGGACTGAGCGCCTAGAACCGCTAGACCACCGCGGCCGGCGATTTTTTTTTTTTTTTTTTTTTTTGGCTAAAGTTAAATACAACGTAAATGAAAATTATAACATTGTGTATGTTCCAGAGAATAAACTTGGTTCGTTAAACTTTTTCGGCTTAGAAGGCCATCATCTGACTTTTACTGAATATCGTCATCAAAGAAGTTACACTATTTTTAAACAACATTGCAAACAATATTACTCATCTACAGTGAGACACGGCCACAGAGTAAACGTTGCCATTGACACGGAGGGGTAATGCAATTAAAAAGTTAAAAGCTGAACAATAAATAAATATAGAGGGAGCAAATCAGGAAGAACATTAACGAAACTGCAAAAACAGTGCCTCTATAACAATTTAAATTAAATTACAAATCCCGAGAAAGTGTAATTAGTAGTTGAAAAGAGTGCTGAAAAATTGCTTGAGGAGGTGTGACGTATGGAAAATGATACAGAGACAGAGCAAAAGATAGAACTCACATATGTAATTACAGAATATATGGCGTACGAAGGAATTCGCAATAACTTACATAAATGCAGGAAAATGGAGCGTTTATTTGTTTGTTATTTCCTTTGTACTCCGCATATTCTTTCAAAGAATAAACCACCTTTCGGCAGCGTATTACCGCATTCATCTTTTGTACTATCTAGATTTCAGCTTCTATGTCATTATCGAGAACAATACTAAAAGTTCTTAGACCATTAAGGTTTTGGATTGCCTTAACAGTTACGATGTGTTAATAGTCTAAAAACTTTTAGTATTGTACTCCATAATCGCATAAAAGCCGAAATCTAGATAGACAGAAGATAAATACAGTAATGGTTCAATCACACACATCCATGCCCGAGGCAGGATTCGAACCTGCGACCACAGCGGTCGCGCCGTTCCAAACTGAAGGGCCTAGAACCGCTCGGCCACAGAGATCGGCTAAATACAGTAATGCACAGTCAACTGCGGTTTATTCTTTCAAAAAATATTGCCTGGCTGTGGCTTACCACCATCGAAATATTCTGTTGTTTTAACTTTTCAGTTCTATTTTTAGCTCTGTTTTTGTATCACTTCCCATATGTTGTACCTCTTCAACCTATTATTTAGTACTCTTATCAACCACTAATTATATTTTGTTGGGATTGTTAATTTAATTTAAATTTTTATGTAGGCACAGTCCGCATCGCTTGCTCTCGTGGTAGCGTTCTCGCTTCCCGAGCTCGGGATCCCATGTTCAATTCCCGGAGGAGTCTGGGGTTTTCACCTGCCTCGAGATGACTAGGTGTCCTTGTGTCGTCTGCATCATCATCATTCATCCCCATTACGGTCGGAGGAAGGCAATGGCAAACCAGCTCCACTAGGACCTTGCCTAGTATGACGGTGCGGGTCTCCAGCGTCGTTCCCCTACGCTCTGTCAATAAGCATGGGACTTCATTTCCGTATAGGCACTGTTTGTTGAGTTTAGTGTTAACGTTTTTAGAGGTTTTATCCTGTTACGTTACTTACCGCTCTACTTTTAACGCTTGAATTGCAGTACAACGACTACTCCGTCAAACGTGAAATTTACTGTGTGTGGTTACCTCGCTCTAGATGAGTAACGTCTTTTCCAATGTTGTTTACAAATATTGTAACTTTTTTGATGACGATAGACAGTTGAAGTTTCATGATGGCGTTATAAACCGCAAACCGATTAACTTAATAAATTAATCCTGTACAACATACACGTATTGTACTTTTCATTTCTAACTATGCTGTAGTACTAAGCAGCGACGAATGAAACACTTGACATTAAAAAAATACCTTCAGCTTTTGGTACCTTTTAGTACTGAAATTTAATTTACAACTTTGCATAACGTTAACATTCCGCACCTGTGAATGTACTGCCGGAAAGCGAAGATTTGATGAATATTAAGAGTGTATACTATCTGTTGACGCACGTGGTGTCCTCAATTTTCTATGTGAATACTTTGCAAAATGGTTCAAATGGCTCTGAGCACTATGGGACTCAACTGCTGAGGTCATTAGTCCCCTAGAACTTAGAACTAGTTAAACCTAACTAACCTAAGGACATCACAAACATCCATGCCCGAGGCAGGATTCGAACCTGCGACCGTAGCGGTCTTGCGGTTCCAGACTGCAGCGAATACTTTGCAAATATCATTTATACATAAAAGCAATGCTGTGCACTCGTCCACGTATGGTAGTTGTTTGCCGTTTCACAACCTGTTTACGGGTTGGAAAATTTCGTAAAGTTGGGTAACACTGCGCGAGGAAAAAGTGTCTTAGCGCGCGCGTGTATGTGTGAGTGTGCGTGTGAAGTCTTATTTTTCTGAAAAATTTCAACAACGAAGAATGAATAGAAATTAACATCAGTAAGAAGTGATTGAGGATGAGTGAGAAAAGGTGTCACTTCTTTTAAAATTTTAATTAAACGTTTAATTAATAATTCATATAAATTGACACTCTATTTTCGTGGCAATGGAAAGGATTTAAATTGGAATAGCCATATCAGTGCGTTCCTAAGGAAAGAGAGAACTACCTCTTGGGTTTCCGTGCAGTTATCATTTCAGTTTCAAGTACTTAAGAAAATAAAGAAGATAAAGATGACGAAATGTTCATTTCAAAAGATTTGTCTTTCTTGGACGTGCCACAGCACACCAAAACGACCGTTTTGTGGAGTTACGTCTCAGCAGATTTCCGTCAAAAACAAGCGGTTTGGAGTCCCTTAACGAATACTGCTCCTCGGCTGCTCGCTCCGTCATTCGTTTCTGGCGACTTCAGAAACCAAACTCACCCCATTTCCCGTATAGGAAGAAACAAGGTTGCATTCTCTGTATTAGACAGCTCTCTTGTCATCGAGACGAATAGAAGGGGAGGACTCTTTACGTCACTTCTTCAAGGCAAAGGTGACGAAAGGACGAAAGTAACCTCGTTAGTTCTCAATCATTTCACTCAATTAGCTCAGATTTCTCACTGTCCCGGGGCCAGTAACGTACTTTCTGCAGACACGGTTTCACCTTAACACAGTATTGTACACCACCCCGTGGCGTTCCGCTATCATAGGAGTATCCAGAAGGCAGGTAATAAAAAGGGCTGCTTCCCGATTCATCACACTCAACTTTTGCTGGACGGTGCTGCAGACAGCTTATGAGACACCAAAACCACCGTCACCTACTTTATTCAGTGAGAAGTCTGTATTTGCCATCGTATCAACCTCACCCCTCTCCCTTCCTGTATATAAAACTCTATCTACGCAGGATCAAGCAAATTCTCTAACGCTCGCAGTCCAGGAAAGTGAAGAAAATAGAAACCGGATCTCCGCGTGCGTATGTGTGTATGTGAGTGTGTGTGTGTATGTGTGTGTGTGTGTGTGTATGTGAGTGTGTGTGTGTGTGTGTGTGTGTATGTGAGTGTGTGTGTGCGCGCGCGTGTGTGTGTGCGTGCGCGTGTGTGTGTGTGTGTGTGTGTGTGTGTGTGTGTGTGTGTGTGTGTGTGTGTGCGTGTGCGTGTGCGTGCGCGTGCCATTTTGCAATTCCTCACTGTAGTTTTCATTACAGGTAAAGTAATAGTTCTGCGTTTGATGTTTGAAAGGTTTTAAGTGCGCTTTATTATAGGCTGACGATCAAGTGAACAAAATTTATTTAGAATTTATACTGCCCGTCATAGGTATAAAAAATCGAGAAGTTTCTCTTACAATACCAGGGACAAACAAATTACGACCTTCATGAATAGCGCCACCAAATAACGTGGACCATTCAGTACCGAGGATCCGAAGCGTCACTGTAGTTCCATTTGCACTTGGCTAAGTACGGGACTTCACTGAGTCTTCAAGCATTTTGAACTTCTGTTCGGGGGAACGTTGATCTGAGGCTTACTGAAACGAGTTCAGTACAAATTCAGATGTAGAGTTTATAAGAGCAATTTACACTGTGTGTGATTTATGTTCGGCCAGAGAACGAGTAGCAGAGCATGATTATTAAACAAGAAATAGATCATCATTAGCTTCTTAATATTGCTCACCTGTCGATCTTCACTTGCTAGTAATGTCGTACTGGTGAATATTGAATCTCCATACGGGAGCTATTAAATAAAAGTAATTTACATTTTTCCAACACAGGTTTGTTAAGTTTATTCAGTATCTTTATCTGTGTCGTTATATATGTACATATTTGCTTACAGGAGGCTTCATTTACAGGTTAGGGCATCGTAATTTTCCATTGTTAGAAGTGCTGTCACTCTCAAAGCTGAGAACATAATACATAACTTGCAAGGTGTCTGGATGTCGCACTGCTCTGTGCTTGCTCCACACCTGCTGATGGTGTTTTTCTGCTTTCAGCGCTATAAAAACTTACAAGATCAGTAAACAGATTGTGTATCCAGTTTTCCACCACAGTGTTATGATTCATCCTCTCTACCGGGGTAGTTTGTTGATCGAAAAGGAAGGCGACATAAACAGCTGGCTAGCAAAGATACTCGTAAAAGGGGAATTCCTTGCCAAAACAAACATTACTAGTCTCAAACATTGGCGTTAATTTGAAGAGAAATTTCTGATAATGTACGTTTCGAATAGGTAAATATGTGGAAATAAATCACAGACTTTGAGGCAAACGGAAAAGAAGAGGCGTTTTAGAGATGTTGCTACAGAAGTATTTGGAAATTAGGTGAACTAATAAGAACTGAGGGATTTCTTCTCAGAACCACCGAGGAAAGGAATTTGTGAAATCACTGAGAAAAAGAAGCGGCAGGATGACAGGAAAGGTATTAAGATACTAGAGTATAACATCCATGCCACTAGAGGGAGCTATAGGCGGTACAAACTGTAGGGGACGGCAGAGACTGGAATAAACCCAACAAATACACCGAGGTGACAAGAGTCAGTCAAACGATACCTACTAATGTCATATCGGACCTCATTTTTCCTGGCAGAAAGTGTTGACAGTGCAGGGTTTTGTGCACAAACTTACCTCTCTATAAGTTCCTATAAATTTTCGGTGGGATTCAAGTGGGGCGGCTTGGGTTGCCAAACCATTCTCTCGAACTGTCTAGAATGTTCTTCGAACCAATCGCGAACAGTTTGTAACACGCCTGGGGGTACAAATGGGTGGGTGGGGGGACCTTAAAAAGTTTTCTCTTGCCGCTTCTCTTGACCATGCGCCCTGTGCACACCACGTACCCGATAATTCCGCGGCGGTCGTCCTGTTCTGCTCCACAGAGCTGCTGCCTTGCCTGAAATTATCCATCGAAAAATGCCAGCGGGTCTAGGGGAGCCACTCAACGTTAAAACACAGCACTAGTATGAACAACCGTATTCTGAGACGATAAAAGATCATCGCAGGTGGCAGTGTTCACACCGTAATTACTAAGTGTTTATACCAGTTAATGGATGAGTAGCAGTCCGCAACGTCACTCACACGAGCGCACGCGTAACCGACATGACGCGGGTGATTGCTGACGACGCGGAAGCCGAATGATAGAACGAAAGTTGTTACGCTCGTCACGCTCACACAGACATTTGGTGCCAGTCCTCCTTGACACCAGTAACGATACAACTCTCTCGGTAAAGTTAATTGTTCAGTTCTGACTTGTACGAGCTTGAGCGTAACCATTGCAACGCGGCTGATTATGATGATGTGGAACGCAATGACCGAATGCGCGTTCTCACGCTCGCTACAAGACACTGGCACTTAAATGCTCTCTTTTGTGGTAAATAGTATTACTGATTCACATTGGTTCACTCTGGGAGACCGAACACGGCGCGGATGATTGATCCTATGCGGCACGCAACGAGAGGATACACAAATACGTTATCTGCGGCACTGCTCAATTTTCATTACATCATTACGCACTTTCCTCTGAATCACTTTAATATTCCATCACTTTACTGTAATAGCACTTGTAGCAACGCTTCAACTTCCGTACTAACAATGCCTCTCACATGCAGAGCTACACACTACACAACGTAACAGTCCCGTGTCCAGCGCTCGACTCTGTACAGACGCGGCTGCCCGCAAAGATACTCCACAACTAAGCCAGAGATATGACAATACGCTTACAAGTTGTGGCCCGGTGACATGGAGTATTGTTATCAACAAAAATTCCATCGCTGTTTTGGAACATGAAGTCCATGAATGGCTCCAAATGGTCTCCAAGTGGTCCATTCCATGTAAACATAGCGGTCACCAATTTGCAAAATGCCCAGTTGATGACTGAACTGAAATCGGGACTCATCTAAACAGGCCGCGGTGTTTGGTCGTCTAGAGTCCAGGAGAGGCGTTTCAGGCGATGTCGTGCTGTTATCAGAAGCAGTCGCGGCGGTCGTCTGCTGACACAGTCCGTGGACACCAGATTTCACCGCAGTGACCTGACGGGTACGTTCGCCCGCCGTGCGTCCCACGTTGATTTCTGCGGCTGTTTCAAGCTGTGTTGCTTGTCTGTCAGCACTGACAACTCTAAACAAACGCCGCTGTTCTCCGTCATTAAGTGAAGGTCGTCGGCCACCGCGTTGTCCGTGGTGAGAGGCGGTGCCTGGAATGTCGTTTTCTTGGCACACTCTCGACACTGTGTATCGCGGAGTATTTAACTCACCAACAACTTCCAGAATGGAACGCATCTAACTCCGAATACCACTCCACGTTCAGAGTCTATTAATTGCTGTCCTGCGGCCATATGTCAGAAGCCTTTTGACGTGAATCACAAGTGTGACAGCTCCGCGAATGCTGCGCCCTTTTATACCCAGTGTACGCAATACTGCCGCCGTCTGTATACGTGCTTATCGATATGCCATGACTCACGTCACCTCTGTGTAATTGAGGATTATAGAGATGAAGGGGTTGGCACACGAGAGGAAGCGGGGATGAGCCAGAACAACCCAGAATAAATAAGGTATTTGGTCATTTATCTCGTGTTAGCTTGACCACCAAATTGAACGTCTTTCCTGTGCCCCGTAACCTCCAGACTGAATTATTTTCGGGCAATGGTCATTCGGAATGGAATATTGTAATGTTGATGCATTAATTTGTTCTGAAAGCGGTGCTGATATTCAAGACAATAAAAGCAGGTTAAAAGCTGTGAGCTATCTTGCTTTACTGAGCAACTGTTTCACCAGGTATCCAGTCTAGCTTACCAAATTCCCAACCAGACCAACATTAATTATAATCTTTTAGTACTCATCTTACGATAACCGGTGATATATATATAAAATGAGGCCGCACGGCATTAGCCGAGCGGTCTAGGGCGCTGTAGTCCTGGACTGTGCGGCTGGTCCCGGCGGAGGTTCGAGTCCTCCCTCGGGCATGGGTGTGTGTGTTTGTCCTTAGGATAATTTAGTTTAAGTAGTGTGTAAGCTTAGGGACTGATGACCATAGCAGTTAAGTCTCATAAGATTTCACACGCATTTGAACATTTTTTTTTATAAAATGAGAATTTAAATAAAAAGAAATAAATCAGTTTGTATTTGGACATTTATTTTAACACTGATCATTGTTCCGTTAAACTTTCAGCATATTAAACTTGATTCATAACTAAACTGGTGCCTTATTTAGGATTGTGAAAATGTGAGTTTGTAATCTTACGGAACACATCAAATATGGAGCCAACATTGGGAGACTGCATACAACACTGCATTCATAAAATAACACACGAAGAACGTTGAAACATATCCAAGAGGAAATTAACCACAACCAACCGATTCAATTTTCACCCAAAGAAGTTACGTTCCTAGCGCAATCCTGTCCGTCATGAAGTTACCACACACTGGTGTACTAAATTCATACTAACTCTCTCTGAAATCTTCCCGAAAAGAATAGCTGAGGGCTACTTTGATGCTTACACCACATGCTTCACGTGGTCAATTTGGTTTACACAAAGAGTGTAACTCCACAATAATTTTGTAATTACAGTAAATTACATCGAAACGCAATTTACAAAAGAAAAGCCTCGAACTGGTTACTATCGTCTTATTATTAACCTGATGGGTCGAACAATTGTATAAGCACGTGGTACTGGTCCCACAAAGTACACCCCACGTGAATTGAACATAAAGAAAAGTTGCTATATTGAAAAATATTGTCAAGACGAGACGTTATAATCTCACGCACATTCGCATTTAAGATTGATGATCTTAGTTAGAGTTACTGATCAACACGTGGTTCCACTTTACTCACAAAGTAGTGACAAAGCAACTACCGGAAGATATTCTGAACTTCACACTCGAATGACACTGCGTTGCAATTTAAGATTAAATTTTCAGTTAGGCTGAACTTAAGAAATCCATTGTCCTACGGACTTAGCAGACACGCGCTTAGCCGGAGACCTTACCACTTCAGACGCTCGCCGCGGACAGACTGCCGTGGTCCCTTCCTGAGGGTGGCTCACAAATACAAACGGAAGTGGCCAGAGGGGCACCTTCCTATACCAACATGACAAGGAACGGACAGGACCATACTAAGGATAGAAACCTCTTTGCTTTTAGAAAGCGTAGCTACCTGTTCCGACGTTGGTCCTACTGTTCTCTAGCAGACAGACTTGTCTGCTACCATCAAACATGCAACTAGAAATACATTTGCTCATTCATCCTTCCACACAGAAGGGAAGGGGGATGACAGTATCTTATCATATAGCGTATATAAAAGAAAGCGGATTTAGGTTCCATATGAGACACTGTGACATGAATTACACATAAACTGTATTTTAAAGTGTAGTAGTGTGACAGATCACTCATGTTTATGTGTAAAAGTTACACGTTCCACTGCTCAGTATCCTCCCAGATAGTCAGAAACACCACAGTAAATTTAGAAGTGGAATGTATGCCGTAAATGACAACAGTTTTAAAAAATTAACATGAAAGGAATCCAACAGAGACCTTTCAATATCAGAAGAGCTTTATCACCACATTACCTTAAAGAGTAATTATAAGACATCTCAGTGATCTCTTTATACCTGACCAGGCTTTTTTGAAGACCACATGAATCACATTATTTATTCCAGATACGATACATTCATTCTTCTGGGATACATTCAGAGAAAGAATGCAATGTGGAAATAAATCTTAATGCAGTTCAGTTGACCCGGCGCCGCTTGCGGTGGCTGTATGTTGGAGTTAGGATGCTGTTACGAGGTCTGTGCTGATGGAAACATGCAGTTCCACACCCTTCTTTTGTTAACACTAGTCTACTCACTACCGCTGCCGAAACACAGGCACTGGAGCACACCCAAACAGATACAACAATCAGATAAAGGCTGGCAGTTTCGCTGCTGCCAGTCCATCATCCAGTCGGGCTTTAATAGAATTCCGCGTGACCAGCAGAAAGTTCCAGCACGCAGCGCCGGCTTTTGAAGCTTTGATACCCCGCCGCTGGAAATTCTCCCGCCTTCTCGTTGTTCCCGGACCGCCAATTGGCGTTTTACCAGTGGTGGCTGGCATTTAGCAGAGCATTTGCTGCCAAACGCAATTGAAGCGATGCAATAGTTCCTTGTTCGATACAGTAACAAATCTATGTGCCGTCCCGTAGATTGAAATATGAAATAAAAATGGGAGCAAGCAGAAAACGGTTGCAATTTCATAAGAACGTCAATCGCATAGAATGACACTGATCCTTCAGACCGGTAAACTAAGTCATAAGCAGTCCTTAATTCTGATCGCCGCACACAGTTTCAAAATGGTTCAAATGGCTCTGAGCACTATGGGACTCAACTGCTGTGGTCATAAGTCCCCTAGAACTTAGAACTACTTAAACCTAACTAACTTAAGGACATCACTCACATCCATGCCCGAGGCAGGATTCGAACCTGCGACCGTAGCGGTTGTGCCGTTCCAGACTGTAGCGCCTTTAACCGCTCGGCCACTCCGGCCGGCGCACACAGTTTCAGACATTTGAATCAGTACAATAGGTTAAATGTTTCCCGTCATAAATAGCACCAGTCAGTACTAACCATAACTAATACTATTGTCCCTGACGTCTACCTCGAGTTTCTAACTTATATATATACATAGCACTGAAACGTGACAAAAACTGGCAAAAACAAATTTCCACTGCTGTACATCAAGCAACAGACACTCAAGAGTCAAATGCGCTGTAACCGGCAAACAACCGGACAATCAAAAATAATAAATACTTGAAGAGTCTTAGTCTGGAACCGCGTGACCGCTACGGTCGCAGGTTCGAATCCTGCCTCGGGCATGGATGTGTGTGATGTCCTTAGGTTGGTTAGGTTTAAGTAGTTCTAAGTTCTAGGGGACTGATGACCACAGATGTTAAGTCCCATAGTGCTCAGAGCCATTTGAACCATTTTGAAGAGTATTACAAACTTCTTTTCAGAAACCAAAACAATCTCCAATTGCAACAGCACCGCAACCAAGTTGTAATTCTCTTCAGAAAAAAATACAGGTATTCTTAATTTGTTTGGACATACTGTCTGTAGTTGCTTTATAATTCTTGAGGGTATTTTTGATCCGTCGTTGCAACAACAAAAATGCGTGATTTTTTCAACAGACGCGTTTCGCTTTATTCAGGTAAAAAATTATCAGTGGTCTGTAATTAAATTTATTTACACTTTGATTTGCCATTTAAATCGAAAAACAGTTCGTTAAGAATAGGTTGGTTTGTACTTACGGTTATTTTTCGGCTGCTTTCTCGCTTACATCGGGAAATGTCATCTGCTAGCACGTCGTCGTTTTTCTGTGTTCGACACTGATAATTTTCGTCTAATATTTAGATGTTCTGCAGCACTATGCATTTCTCACAACACACTTTTATGCACACCACTGTTGATGTTTGTGTTTTGTAGTGTTGCCAACATAACCTTTCCACTACTTTGTCTTTGACCTACAAATATTCTTTTTTAAATTAGATTATTGTCTGTGTGTAATTATATTTAAGAGCCTTTTCCATCCTTCACCCCCTCCCCTCATAGTTTCATTTCACCTCTCGCTCCGCACCTTCTCGTCTAGCCCAGGCTCCATCACACTGCTATATAGTACTTACGTCCACTCATCATGGTTTCCCGTTCCAAATCTTGGACGCAGCAGAGACCAACGAGGAAGCGTTACCTCGGAAATCACGCAGGCTGGGTTATTCCCCAGGATTTTTACTCTGAGAAGCGTACCATTGTGTGAATTCCTAATTAACGGGTATAGGTTATTTCCTCGCAAACATTCCGCGCTGAACGACAAAAGACTAAAATATGGTTGGTCGACGTTCGGAAGAATCTGTAGAGGGGGAGAATATTCCGTGGTTTCGAGAATATGATTCGCCTTCTGCAGTTACGAGGGAGGGGAACCGAGCTTTTCTGGGAAGTCAGGGGTGGAGACGAAGGGGGTCTTCCGTTTTGAGCGCCCGTGATTGATGTTCGCTTAGTATCAGCTTTTGTTGGTACAGACGGACTTGCTGTCTTTGCTCTCGGGAGATTTTTATAGTTAGAACGGTTAGGCTCTGTGCTGCTGCGAACTTATACGATTCGGGGCCTTCGCCTCAGGATAAAGAGTCGTTGTTGTGTACGCAGCGTTCAGTGATTGAGAGCACTTCCTCTGTCTATACTCACGTAGAGACGTCATCTTAATTCCGTCCTTGTGGCTGGGAACTCGCGTTTCTTGTCTGTAGGACACAGAGAGGAGGAGACAGTCTTAGATGATACTAGTCAGAGGACCGCCATCTACCGCCCTAGTGTTTCAAAGGTTTTTTTTATTTTGTGTCTGAAGTTCTTCCACCGTCCCAAACGTGTATAAGAATCATCACTCCGACGCACCGGACGCAGGACATAATGTGATGTTGCCAGTTGCTTCGGCTTACTGGGGCTATAAAGCTAAACAGCTGTGATCACGTAAACTTTATTTCCACTGAGGTTGCACACCACTGCACATCATCTTTGAAGGTCGTGACTTCCAGCGCTTTGTATGTAGATTATGTCAGCCACCGCACGTTATTTATATTAACTTGCATAGCCATAAAAAGTGGCAGATTTGAGCAATTGATCAATAATATTAGTTAGGAAATGCATTTGTATGTCATCATGTCCATTGGACATTGATATATAAACATTTGTAAAATATAAAGGGGTTTTAATCCACAATAAATGTATAAGCGGAAACATGTATCATTTTGCGGTTACTATTCCCTTAATCATTCATTTAAGTTTATGTTGTAATTTATATGTTAAAGATCAAGAAGGACGAGACAGTATCACCATTAAAAGATCCTAAGATCTGCTTCAGGGCCAAATCTTCATTTTCGCATTCAGTGTTTTCCGTTGCGCACATTCATTTTACACCCGCCTGGAGTAGCGTCTTGGACACTGGTTTGGGTCTCTTTTCCGTATGTCTTGCAGTTCTCGTGCAGTCATCTTCTCAAAACCTGAAGATACTTAAGAATAACGGTGTATAATTCGAGTCAGTAACGAAGACGTGTTCTCCTAGGTACAGTTACAGCTGGTCACTTTCATTCTGCAGTAGGCTTTATGTATTGTCAGAAGCTCAAGTACCAGCAGGCATCATACTTTCATTTCTTTAAATTCAAAATATGACTATAGTAAAGCCAGATCTGAAGACAATTTTAACAGATAGTCATAGTCATAGTTACAGCACTTCAAAATGCTGTTACTGGCATGTATTTCACTCACCAAGCTTCTCTTTTTCAACTCGCAACTAGTCTGAAAGAGCACTGGATAAAAAATAAACAACGATCCTCGTATGGTCAGAAGCACCACAGGAAAATAAACTTACCACTCGTAACAATAGCATGGCTATGTGATAACTAGAACGGACAGGACCTCCTCTCCACAGAACAGAAAAGCTGTAGCCACAACACACGCATTACCTAACAAACAGATGTCGCTGAGGACACAGGACAATACCTAGCGATAAAATGACTCCAAACTCACTTTGTTACTGCACTGGCTACATGCGAAAAGAAAAATGCTCTTCCCGTTTGGCTGAGGTGTTCCTTTGGGTAGCATCATGACTCCGCTGCATTTGGTTTGCTGTTACACATGCAGAACGCTGCATGAGTGATGTCTCAATGAAGATGATACAAATTGTGGGGGATGAACTTTCCTTTATTGGTCTGGCAGCGATTCAACCGGAAGTAGTTGTACAATATAAAAGTATGCCTGTTTGATAAATATGCACATGTTTGAAAAATAAAGCAGGTGGTTGAACAATGGAGACTACAAATAAAATTTTCTTTTAAAATACATGAAATTGACAGCCTTCACACAAAAAAGAGAGATAAAAAGACGGAGATATTCACTTTGCTGGACTGAGCCCACAAGAAGTGAACAATAGGTGAGGAGGGTTGAAGCAGGAAGCGAGCTTTAGTAAAAATGTCGCTTGGAAGAGTTCAGCAGGAGGATCTCGAACGCGGGATGGAGAAAAGTGGGGGGAGGAGGGGAGAAGAGGATCCCGGATATTTCAGAGCAGTGTTCTGTTAAAGCTGGAAGGATGGGTAGATCTATCGGCGGTTTTAGTGGTCACTTAGGGACAAGCGGTTAAAGTTGTGTTAGGGGGAGTTGTGGAAAGCGAGCAGGTGTAATCTCCAAGGGGGGGGGGGGGGGGGGGGGGGAAGGAGGGTGTGTAGCGCAAGCGCGGCACCTACCGGGGCTTAATGATCAGGCACGAAGTGATAGGGCGGTTGGTGGCAGGTTTGCGGGAAGCGCAGGAAGTCCAAAGGCGTGCAATGTCAGAGAGGAGAGGGAAGGTGGGAGAAATTAATAAATTTACTGAGGATCATAGCGGCAAAGAGTAAACGGATAATAAAGGCAAGATCAGAAGAGTTCTACGGTTTGGAAGGGCAGGTAGAATATTGGGGTGCAGTAGACATACAGTCGACTTTGACATAAGCGAGGCCTGATGGGATCAAGCCCATGTCGGTGTGGAGTTTGGATGAGTAATGCCATCTCCACGTTAGGATGGCTAGTAGTTTTAATAATTTCAGTCTAGAGTGGGCTTTCTCTTGTACTGTTAGAAGTTATGGTTTCCATGCTAGTTTGTGGTCGGGCGTTTGTTGGTTGGTTGGTTTGGGGAAGGAGACCAGACAGCGTGGTCATCGGTCTCATCGGATTAGCGAAGGATGGGGAAGGAAGTCGGCCGTGCCCTTTCAGAGGAACCATCCCGGCATTTGCCTGGAGTGATTTAGGGAAATCACGGGCGTTTGTCCGAAGTATTTTACTGCTTTAGTGGATTGGCTAGTCCGAAGCAGTCAACCGTTCGTGTAAAAGCTTTCGATTTTCGTATATGTATTCATTACCATTCAGCTGCCTCTCAGTGTTGGAAGTTGGGAATTGGCTTTCACCTGTTCACTTGGTACGCAAAGAAAAAACAATTCATTATACTTAGTAATGTCTTTTCAAAAATACTATTTTATCAAAAATACTTCATATCTTTCATTAAAATACTCGTAGCTCCATGAAAATTTCACTAACAATTCTTCCATTAGTTTTCAAAAATGATTTTGAAAACACAAATCGACTATATATTTTGAAACTAAGTTCTGGTGGAAATACTAAACTTATTTAATTTTCAGTTTACTTCTACAATTACGTCCAAAATTGCATTTAAAATATATGGAAACAGAAAAGTAATACTGGTGAAGGTTTCTCGTGTCTCCAGCCGGGTCTTCGCCAGAAGATGGGTAGTATGACACTTCTCGAAACGTCGCGACATATCAACGCTACCACCTGGCTGGAGACCCGAGATACCTTCATCAACAGTTTACGCCGGGAAACCTACAGTCAAGAAAGTAATACGTTTATTTTCTTTACAAAGAAATGCATATTAACTTTCGGTTTAAATGAACATTAGCGGCTATGGGAGTTCCTGATAGCAATTGTGTCAATTTCTTTTGCCCTAAACTAAGCGAAAGAACCCGCTTTTTCCAGAGTAATTCCTCAAAATGGCATAAGAGAGACTGAATAGCGGAGCAAACACTCTAACCATAAAACAGTGTTTTTTTATGGAAAACGTAAAATGTACCAGAAAAACGAAGTTCGGAACTCAGTAACCTTTGCATGATATACGTAAAAAAATTATCTCAGATGCGCAGCGGACGTCATGAAGTCCTACGTTACGTACGTGGGAACACCAGATACTCATGTGATACCCGAGATCTTGACGAGTATTTTCAGGTGCGTGGATGAAATATCCGAGGCGGTGCCCCTAACTGCTGTGCTGTACTTAAAGAGGATCTCCAACGAAACTGGAAAACAGAATTCTCGTTCCCTTGAAGTACTTGATTCTGCCCATATCTACTACGATGCCACGGTCAGCGCTGATGCCCAGGGCTACGACTTCAGTGGGTGTAGAGTTGATCAGAACAGCATCGTACCCGCTTAAGCAACTATCTAGAACGATTTTCGTCTTCTGACGAGGAAATGGAAACTGTAGAGAACGGAAGATGTTTCATCAGGCCAAGTACCCGCGTGGGACGATTCCGACGCACTCCATGTTCGCAAGACTGTTTCATCGATCACGGGAAACGAGATACCACAATACTATGTACTAGCCAAGGAGGAAAACGAAACTATTCCAGACTTGGAGGAAGTGGTTACTGCTCGCAAGCATGAGCAACCTTTAAGCAGCACTCGATAAGAAATGTGTGACGCGAATGTTTCTGTTGGAACCGTAGCACTGGAACAGCAGGTACATCCCTATTTATCGACGCCCTGTTGACTTTGAAGCTCACGCCTTTCTGGGCCAATTGGTGCTACAGAGCCGTACGGTCGATCATCGCTATTCTCCATAAGCAGATTACTCGGATGAAGCCTGTATCAGCAAATATGGAATGATGAATAGTCTGAAATGCCAGGTATAGATTGTTGAGAAACACAACACTACACTCCTTAAATATCATCAGCATACTGTTCTTCGGAACAAGTGGTCAGATTGATTGCCTGGTAGTCTTATATCTGCTTTCGACCAGGTTGACTGCGCCTTTATTAGTGAGAGACATCCACTCCAGGTTAATGGATGGCATCTCAATTGATTTTCTCCATGCACGTATGTGGTTCCAGCACAATGGAAAGCGAGCTCAGTTTGGACCACTAATTTATGAACATCTGCGTCTGAGCTTTGCTGACACACGGGTAGGTCATCGCGGCCCTGTTCCACGGATATTTTGTTCACCTGATCTGATTCCACTTGAGTTCTTCTTTTTTGAACATGTGAAGATTCTTGAGTACGAAACACTTACCTGTTCCGAACAGGATAGTCTGAGAACAATTCTCGCAGCCTGTGTCATCATTCGAACATCAGACCTGTTCGTAAAATTACTGCAATAACTTGTGCGATTTTGCCACACAAGGATTCTTCAAAAGAGGTCTTGTGCAATTCTACTATTTCCGTGTCACAATGCATTGCAGATATGAGTAGTCAATAGCAGCCAAGTAAATGCCATGTTTCTTGACTTCAGGAAGGAACTTGATACAGTTTTGCGCGTTCTTTTAACAAGCAACGCATGAGCCCACTATCTGACCAGATTTGTGAATTCATTGACGACTTCCTTGCAGGTACAACTCCACATACCAGAGACGAGATCTACAGATGCAAAGCTAATTTCAGGAGTACCCAAAGAAAGTGCGGTGTACATGAAATGTATTCACAGTTGCGAACACAAACAGCCAGCAGCTATATAAGGGAATGATGACAATGAAAATTTCTGCCGGAGCGGGAATCGAACCCGGATTTCACGTTTTACACGAGCTTTCGCCTTAACCTCTTTGGATGTCCGTGCACGGCTCAATACCAGACTCAAACGTGCAAGCAGTCGTCGTTCATGTGTCACAACCTAATCTCGCGCACATTATGTAAGTCCTGCACATAGGGAGGATATTTTTATTGAAATTCCTGCCTGATATCGGCGGATAAATATCGTATTACAGTCAGAGTGCTGTTAAGAAGTACGGCGCAGTACTTCTTCGGACATGCATGCAGATCCGAAGGAACAGACACTGGGGCGCTTACAGGCGCTGTGAAATACATGAAATGTATTTGCAGTCGCGGATACGGACAACCATAATGTGTATAATGGAATGAATACGGACGAAGGGACGTTACATCGTGCTTTTTAATAACACAGGCACTGAAATGTCACACTTATCTGCCGACACCTGGCAACGACTTTCAAGTAAAGTGTCTTCCCCTGTACAGGAATTACGTAAAGTGTAGGAATGTAGGTGGTGATGCATGAACGACACGGGTCTGGCCGTGGCCGTGAGTCATGCATGCGTTTGCGAAGGAACATTGCATTGTATTTATTCGTTGCACACACTCACTATTCGTGAATGGAACAGAGAAATCGGGAGAGGGTAGATAGTGGTACCACAAGTATCCTCCACCACACACCATAAGGTGGCTTGTGCACTACAAAAGGATGATGCACAGGCACTGCAATATCATAGAAGCGTGGTGTGACCGGTGCAAATGGTCAAGAAGACAATGTCGGAAACTATGCGAGGTAGTCCACAGACGGTAAAATTTCCTTTAAGAAGGTTGCAGCGCCAGAATACTGTGAGAAATTACAGAAAAATTAGAAGAGGATTGATGGCTGCTGTAGGGACTATCAGTTGACCGTGAACGTAAGTAAATATAATGTACTGTGAACAGACAAGCCAATAAATCCTCTTATGTGTAACTACAGTGACGGCACCAAATCATTGTATAACAGAATCTACCGTAAAATACCTATCATTAAACATTCGAAGCTGTCTAAATTGGAATTGTCGCACGAAACGAACAGTAGCAAAAGCAAATGCTAGGCCGAGCTTCAGTGGGAAGATCATAAAGAAATTTAATTCTTCCACGAAAGAGGTGATTTAAAGAAGACTTGTTCGAATAATTCTTCAGTATTGCTCATCAGTGTGGGACACTTATCAGATTATATTAACAGAAGAACGACAGCATATCTAATAAACAATGGCGCGTTTCGTCATGGTGTCGTTTAGTCGACTGGAGAGCTTCACAGAGCGCTCAACAAATAGTTGTGGCAAGCGGTACAAGAGAGGCTTTGTGGGTCACGGAGAGCTTTACTGCTTAAGTTCCGAGAGTACGTTCCACCATGGGTCGGGAAACATACTGCTTCCCCTCTCACTTACGTCTCGCGAAATGGACGCAACGACAAAAACAGAGAATCAGAACTAACACTGTGATTTACAGACAATTATTCCTCCGACGCACCATTCGTGAATGGAACACAGAAATCAGGAGAGGGAAGATAGTGGTAACATCAGTATCCTCCGCCACACACCATATGGTGGCTTATGAATTACCTTCAGTAGACAAAAGATAAAGTTTGTAAACGCCGATGAACTGCGCTACAGAAATTTCAACGCCTTTGCTTTCTATGAGCAATTTAACTGCGCAAAGAAACCTAAACATTCAGAATATGATGGAGAATGCCTCACCTACGCATGGCATGCTAATTGGAGGATCAATATGACGTCGTCTTAGTAAAACTGTGTGAGGGATCGGGCATCGAACCCAGAACCACGACTTTCGCAAGCGATGGTCGTGAATAACTGAGATAGCCCGCTACTCCCGACTGCCAGCCCTGACAGCTTCCCTTCTACACCAGTGTCTCATTCCTACCTTCCGGAAAGAATCTTTCATCGTTCAGCCGTCCATAGCTCATGTTCAGTAGTTACTGTTCAGGCCTCTAGATTAGATCGCTGGGGTCCCGGGTTCGTTTCACGGCCGGGTCGGGGATTTTCTTCGCTTAGGAACTAAAAGTAGAGGCGGAAGTGAAGTTTTGATTACGTGTCGTGAGTCGTGGATGGATGGCTTTGTGGGCAAGAACATTGTCCACGGAGGTGAAGGTTATGGGGTCGAGTAACTGTCTGGCACACAGGTGTAACTAGCCAGACAGTTTCAAAACATTCCTTTTCACTGCCGAGTGAAGAATTCATCGTGGTTTCGTTTTATTTGTATGTTTATTAACCAACAGTGATTTCAATTTTTTTCTTTTTTCCATAGAACTTATCGAAACATAACAAACTCGTGAGGAAGTCTGTGTATAAAGTAAGCCAAATGAATCAAATGTCCACGATGACAGGACTTTTTAAACGTATCATATCTTCGAAATCCAGTGCAGTCTGTCTTGGCGTCACGCCTCACTACATCACGCAGCCACTGTGGCGCCTGCTGATGTTTTACTGCCCTCTGCTGGTGGCAGCGCTGCTGTCCCACGAAGAGCGGCTGTGTGAACGCAGCTCCGCCGGATAGCGACGCGGACGTGCCGCGACAGCCGCACCGCGGCTCATGCAGCCGCTGTCCACTTGTCAGCCGCGCAGCCCGTCAGCGCTGGCCTCTGTGTCCCTCCCTCCGTTCCAGCTCACAGGCGCGTTGTCGCCGTACCGCCGTTCCCTGTTCACACCGCAGCGACCACTACACGTCGTCGCTGCTCACTATCCAGGCATCTAATTCTTTCTCGCAGTCTCATTTTTGACAGAGTCTTAAATTGCAGTATTAGGTTTCTCATTCCAATGAAAGTATGTATGTACCAAACTGTTTCACTCATTGCTACTTTACTTTCAGCGTGTCACTAAATATACAGCTCAACGAAAGTTTCGAATATCATAGAATTTACTAGCACGATTTCTTTTAGTACACACACTGAGGTTTCTACAATACCTTATTAAAAAATAAACATAATTCTCGTGAAAATAATAACGATTATGATTAGCTACAAAAAATCATTACAAAACAAAGCAGACTTTCCCGTAAGTGCACATCTTGAAAGAATGAACAGTGAATATCTTTATCTCATCACGATGATTACCAGTCTTTAGTAGTGAGTAAGTCCTCCCTGCGAGACATGCTCTCGATGGGGACATCAAGTTTATTTTGTGGTATGAGGTCCCACTCCACAATGGCTGCTTCAGGGAGGTCCTGAAGATTGTCAGATGGATTCGCAGGCTGTGCAATGGCCACCTTCAACGGGTCCCATGCAAGCTCAATTACATCTGGAGACTTACGTGGCCAGAGCAATCGGTTAATCATCCATCTTTCAATGTACCGAGACACTACGAGAGTACGGTGCGGTCTTGCTTTGTCACCGACTAAAATAAAGCTGTCACCGACTTCACGTCAGTAGGGCCTTACAATCGTTTTAGGACCTCTTAGTGGTATCGGGGACCAGTCAAATTGCCGTAGACAGGATTTAGATGGGGTTCGCCATCCCATCATTATTGTCACCCAAAACAGTAAACTTACACCTGCAAATAGATGGACTTCCTGAACATATCGGCGTTCCTGGTGTCGTCTAGCGCTTCTACAAATCCTAGCGCGCCTAGTGTTTGGCCGCAAACTAATCCTTGTCTCGACAGTAAACTTGCCATTACTTCATGCTTTCTTTCTGCAGTGGTGCAATGTTGATGTGCAAGTGCCCAGGTCCTTCGATTGCGTCGTTTCGGTTGGTTCAGTGCAAAACTTGTCATTGGTCTTCTGCACTGAAGACCACCCTGATGCAATCTTCTACGAACGTTTTGGTCTGAGATACGAATTTCTTTTGCCCGGGAGAAGTAATTTCCGAAATTGCTGGCAACTGATGTAGCACACCTGTCAGTCGACAGTTGGAGGAAACGATCCTGTATTGGTGTTGTGATACGAGGACTATCACTGCGACTTCTGTCTTTCACATTTCCCGTCCCTCAGTAGTTTCTCCACCCCTGAGACATATTTCTTTGAGTGAGATGTAATCGATCGGCAACGTCTTGCTGTGTATTATCTGCTGAAAGTAAAGCCACTATCCTGACACTATCAAAGCAATGTATGCCTCTAGGTGGCGTGTTACTACAGTGCTGAACACAAAATGAATGAAAGTACTCTTGACACTTACCGCTCGAGGTGTGCCAGTGCGTCAGCGGTATGTTTACATGACTGGGAAACGGCCACCGAGCGTACCAGTAGTAAACACCGTCCAATATGTGAGCTCTAATTGGATAATGCACGACGTGCCTAGGTCAATGAGACCTTTTCAAATGCCTCTGAGCACAGACTTAACTTCTTAGGTCATCAGTCCCCTAGAACTTAGAACTACTTAAACCTAACTAACCTAAGGACATCACACACGTCCATGCCCGAGGCAGGATTCGAACCTGTGACCGTAGCCGTCACACGGTTCCAGGCTGAAGCGTCTAGAACCGCTCGGGCCAGTGCGGCTGGCCTACATTTTCAACAGTAGTCCAAACTTTTGTTCAGCAGTGTATGTGATGCCAAATATTTTCCCTTCGTTTCAGTTACATTTGCACAACCGTTCTGGTAGTATCAACGATATTACTAAATATTTGCATGTACATCTACATGTGTACTCTACAAAGCACTGTGGGGTGCATGGCTGAGGGTACTTTCCATTGTACCAGTTAATAGGGCTTTCTTCCGTTCCATTCACACACGGATCCAGGGATAAATGACTGCTTAAATGCATTTTTCCATGCTGTATTTAGTCTTCGAGATCATTATGGTAGCAATACCTATATAATTCTAGTATATTCCAATATTTGTCACATAATGTTGTTTCTAAGTAGGTAGGGACAGTTTTCGTCTATCTTCAAGTCTGCCGGTTCAGTTCTTTCAACACCTTCGTGACCCTCGCCTATGGATCGAACAAAATTCTTACAATTTGTGCTGCCCTTCTTTGTATCCGTTCAATATGCCCTGTTATTCCTGTTTTATAAGAGACCCACACATTCGAGCAATATTCTAGGACGGGTCGCAGGAGTGTTAAGTATGCAGTCTGCTTTGTAGACTAACCTCATTTCCCTGCCACCACAATAGCCACTAGTGAACCTATATGATCGTTCCATTTCATATCCCTATAGACAGTTGCACCCAGGTACTTGTATGAGTCGACGGATTTCAATTGTGACTCGTTGATATTGCAGTCATAGAACACAACATTTTTTTTGATCTGTGAAGAGCACATTTTTACTTTTCTGAGCATTTGAAGCCTGTTTCGAGTCTTTGCGCCACTTTTAATTCTTATCAAGATCTGACTGAATAGTTGCGCATAAACTTTCAGACAGTACTTCATTATATAAAGGATGATCAAGATGTTAAGCCCTACTGTCCAGAATCGGTACGTAAAGCGGGGAAAATCGCCGTGAGCATTCGAGCAATCATCCGACCTAGCGTCACGCTGAAGATACCCGGCTGGTAAAACACCGTGTCCCGCTCCGTGAAGAAGTCCGTAGCTGGCTGCTGCCCATCCTCGTCCGACGGGAATCGTCGACCCTTTGAGGTCTTTTTTTAACGGACTGAAGGCGTAATAGTTACATGGGAAGACGTCATGGTGCTCTAGTGTCTCCCCTCTGAGTTGGCGTAACTTCTGCATTACGCAATTTGCAATATGAATAGGTGATTTATCATGATACAGCACGGAACTTGGCATACCAATCTATAAGGGTGGTTTTCGACAGACATGCTGCCCCACACACGTTCTTCATTCTCCGGTGTACGTCTACTGTTGTTTATCGTTCGGCAGCCAAGAAAAGAATAACAGCACGATGGTCTCGTTTGGACACATTTGGTATTGACGTCGTTCCTCATTTACCGCATACACGTCGGAAAGACACGAATGGCACCCTAATCCTTTGCAATCCTGTCGGTGTTTATACACCAGTATCGGAGTCGAGCTGTGTTCCATATAAGTTGCAGCAACACCCTCAGACGGGTACTTTTAGATCACCTCTTATAGGTAACTGCATCGTCTGTCGAAAGTCTGAGGTTATTATTAATGTTTTGCAAAGTAATTACTATAAAACAAGTAACGTGCATTTACACAGGCTGGTTGTAATATTACGCCTTCCCGCGAGAGATTTCATTTCTTAATCTGTAGGTACTTTGTCCATTAGAAATATTTTTTGCCTCACAGAGTGATTCCAGAAGGTACATTTGATTGCACAAAGTTAACGCTACTTTGAAGTTTTCTGGCAGATTAAAATCGATCGCTGGACTGGAACTCCAGGTTCTAACCATTGCATGATTTTACAGTTTTCTTCTAGACCGTAAGTTAACATAACTCCAGTTGTTTTGCTCAAAAGGTTTAAGTGTACCACATTCAATGTGGTTCACGTATCATGAAAGATGTTCTGCGAATATATTTGCCCAAAAATAACTGAAAATTTGTGACAACGAACTAACGAACTCATGCAATTTATTTACAAAAGACTGTGAAAAGAAAAGAAATATTGAGCAGATATCACATTAATTAAATACACATATACAAACTCAAGAGTACTAGCTGTTAATCAGTGTTCATATTCGTATTTATGGTTCCAAAAGCTATACTATGCTCTGATATCTCATAATGTTTTATCCCCCTCCTTTCAAGAAACATACGATTTTTGTCGCCTATGTACAATACTTACTTCGATATTTTCTTCTCATTTCTTTATAGTACTCCACTTCAGTTTACTAATTACATTTCTGCATGTTGTACATCCCCATTATGAATAACGTAGTTTAGAAAATTGCCGTATTACTGGATAATATTACGTTTTCCCTTTGTGAACCAAGCAGTGCCCTTGTAGTGAAGGAAACGCCGATGTTTCTTCCAAGAAAAGTACCTAAACATTCGAATCCATGTAGTCTAATCTGTTTTACAACTAAAACGGTCGGTTGTCGTAATAGTTTCTCAATGTTGGGACACAAATTTGCATCACTCACTCCTATTAATCCATTTCCGAGATGCACATCTGCACCACTCACCTCTAATGTAGCCTCATTCTGCCCTTCTGGGGTAAGTTACTCGTATTTGAGTGACATATATGCTCCCGTGTTGAAGTTGCTCCCGCTACACTAGACTGCCTGTAGATCTCCGTCTCTGTCTCAAGTATTAAGCTTACTTTATTGTGCCTCTGTTTGAAATTGAGTGCCATTTTTGACGTGTTTTATTCTTTTAATTTCAACTTGTTCAGCGTCTGCTGATCTTGTCATTTCGGCCTGAATTTGTGTCATACGTTCTAGGCCGCATTGTGTATCAGTGACCACTGCGATCTAAATTGAGTTTTATTTGTATTGGAAGTTGTCGCTTCCCTGATTGATATAAAGACTACCAAATTGCCAACGGCCGCGGTACGCAAACGCTAGCGGCCCAGTAAATATTGCCCGTTTGGATAATTAAGTTCCATAACTCTGATGAGATTCTACCCCTTTCAAAAACAATTTTATATTTTTGTTTCAAACACATTTACTTATGTAGTTATTTGAGTGTTAAGCCTCAAGATTTGCCTTTACTTTCAAGTCAGTTAAGTTCAAATGGTTCGAATGGCTCTGAGCACTATTGGACTTAACTCCTGAGATCATCAGTCCCTTAGAACTTAGAACTACCTAAACCTAACTAACCTAAGGACGTCACAAACATCCATTCCCGAGGCAGGATTCGAACCTGCGACCGTAGCGGTCGCGCGGTTCCAGACTGTAGCGCCTAGAACCGCTCGGCCACCCCGGCCGGCAAGTCAGTTAGGTTACTGTGTTTTAGTAGCCCTGTGATTTCTTGGTTATTACTTTAACTTATTGCTGTATTTTATTATAAGATTAACCCGTTAATCCTCATAGTAATTCTTATTGTAGTATTTGTTTGCTTGGGGCCACGCTCACATTGAGTTTCTTGCCTTGATTTGAGCATTTTCATATATTCGATGGTTATTATGAATGAACTATATGTTTGCTTGTTTGCTCTCGGCTTTCCGAACAGTTAGTAGCGTTTGGAGGCACTGACCCGGGATCTCTGAGACGTTTCGGCCTGCTGGCATGCTACAGCGTCCCTCATAACTTGAGTTTCTGTCTCGTAGCAATCCCTCGTTACTGTAGCCTGAAATGCCGATTACACTAAACCATCTTACTCAGACGTGACCGGCCACACCTGCACCTGTCACGTTTTCCCTGTTTGAAGATTGGTTTAAACGTGATGGTTTTAATATTGGAGCGATTCTAAATTCATTAAATGGTTTTTTATTATTTTATCTCGTCCGTATCTTTATTATGCCCAAGGAACGTCTCTGATTGATCAAATATTGGATATTTGTGTTGAGAATTGTTCCTATGCTCATTTCCTAAAACACACTGAAGAGCCAAACAAACTGGCACACTAGCTTATAATCATGTAGGGCCTCCGAAAGCACGCAGAAGGCCGCAACACGACGTGGCATGGAATCGACTAATGTCTGAAGTAGTGCTGGAGGGAACTGACACCATGAATCTTGCAGTGCTGTACATCAATCCGTAAGAGTACGACGCAGTAGGGATCTCTTCTAAACAGCACGTTGCAATGTGTCACAGATACGCTCAATAAAGCTCATGTCTGCAGAGTTTGGTGCCCTGCGGAAGTGTTTAAACTCTGAAGAACATTCCTGGAGCCATTCTGTAGCAATTCTGGATGTGTGGAGTGTCGCACTGTCCTGCTGGAATCGCCCAAGTCATTGCACAATGGACGTTGACAGAGGACGATTACGTAATCGACACCTGTAAGAATCGCATCTAGTTTATCAGGAGTCCCATATCACTCGACTTGCACCCTCTCCACGCTATTACAGAGCCTCTATCAGCTTGAACAACCCCTGCTGACATGCAGGGTCCATGGATTCATGCGTCCATCCGTCCGATACAATTTGAAGCGAGAGTCGTCCCCAGGCAAAATGTTTCCAGTCATCAACAGTCCAGTGTCGGTGTTGACTGTCCGAGGCGAGGCGTAAAATTTCGTGTCGCGAAGCCATGAAGGGTACACGAGTAGACCTTCGTCTCCGAAAGCCCATATCGATGATGCTTCGTTGAATCGTTCGCAAGTTGACTCTTCTTGATAGCCTAGTATTGAAAGCTTCAGCAGTCTGCGGAAGAGTTGCACTTCTATCACGTTGAACGATTCTCTTCAGTCGTCGTGGGTCCCGTTCTTGCAGGATCTCTTTCAGGCCGCAGCGATGTCGGAGATTTGATAATTCACCGGATTCCTGATAATTCACGGTACGCTTGTGAAATGGTCGTAAAGCGAAAATTCCTACTGTGTTCCATCGCCCGTGTGCCGACTAACACCACGTTGAAACTCATTTGAGACTTGATAGCCTGCCGCTGTAGCAGCAGTAACCGACCTAGCAACAGCACCAGGCACTTACTTGTTGTCTTATACAGGCGCTGCCGACCGCAGCGCCGTCTTCTGCCTGTTTACGTATCTCTGTATTTTAATACGCCTGCCTATACAAGTCTCTTTGCAGCTTCAGTGTATATTTGCTTGTACTACTTGCTTGTTCGCCCTTCCTCAATTGGAGCATCTTATTCGTTTAAATTAACTAATTAATGATATATTGGTTTAACTCAAGAAATTCTGGAGTAACTGCCCGAATGCTTCTCCTAATGGCTGTATCTAAAGCTCTGCTGAAATCTAAGCTGCTGTTAACATTTTAAATCAGTTGCTGGCGCTAATTATTGTCACTCATTAGTTGTGCCTTCGTAATGACATTCATTGCAAGCAGCTGTTATCATTTGTATTTTACTAGTATTTTTGATATCTGTGCAATAAAAGATTACTGGACTGTTGTGAAATAACAAATGATTTGTGATAAATGGCCTGCACATTTGCCAGGCCCATTTTCTTGTTCCTTTATGCTGGGGCGTCCCATTCCAGAATGATTTCATTTGTATGAGTACCTGCATCTGGGTTCCAGGCTGGATCCCCCATTTACGTTCGATGCCGAGGTGCTATTCCAAATATGGAGAACCCCGGCAATTCTTTTCAGGTGTGAGGGGGCATTTGGATAGAGGATGGAGGCATGCCAGGGTAGTCCGAGCAGTCGTGTGGACAGTTGTGCCGAGGTAGCTTAGTGGCTAACGTACGTGACGAGTAAGCAGGAGATCTGGGTTCGATTCCTAGTCCTGCCGCTTCAGTCTCCATACATAAAGCCATATCTGTATGGGACCAGTAATGTGTCTGAAATTGTCATTTGATTTTTATAAGCACTACAAGTGATATGGTTAACAGCACTACATTCCATCTAGCATTGAGTCTGACTATGCAGAGTACAGCAGGCAGGCTTTGATGGAGGTTTCCTCACATCACATAGTAAGAGTCCATGTAAACATGTCTCCGAAAAATCTTTTGTTTTTTTGTTTTTAATGAAACAATGTTTGACAAAGTGTGGAACCCAATAGAGCACAAAAATGTTCAAAATGTCCAGCACAACGAACGAATTTCTGACGTAAGTATATCTCATATTTAGTTGGTGTGAGGTATCTGCCCCATTACTTTGTAAAAGCATCCAATAATACGCCCTGCAGACAAATGGGATACTCCCTGTCAAAATTTCCAGTACATCACAAAGGAGTCAAGACTGTAACTCTCAGGTCATGTGCCACTCAGTAACTCGTGACCACGTCATCTGCACGACCACCGCTTCATAATTCGTCCAAATTCTCTGTCACAGATTTTCCTCACCGGAACAACTCGTCTGTAGTTTAACTTCCAAATATGTGGTTACCTACTTGCATATAGATGAGGCGAACTGTTTGTTGCCTCCACTACCGTATCATTACAGACGGACCACGACGACCTTATGCCCCGAATGTTATCCGGTCGAGAATGCATTTATTCCGTCATTAGAAACGGTGCCGGAACCAATATCAGTCCCTGAACAGCCCCATAACCGACGGAAATGAAATTCTAACATTCCTTTTTTTTTGTTTTCTGTTTCTCTGTCAAGCGTGAAAGATATTCGTGTCGCCATATGTGCTGCTCTTTTTCTTTAGTGTTATGTTTGCGTCATCTTTCATCGTATGATCACACAATCACGAATCTGTAACTTGGAAGAGAGTGTTCGGCACCGGTAATGCTGGCAGGTCAGTGACTTTGGCGGGACCAGACGTATTGGAACCATCCAAATGTGTGGTAAAGCTAAGTATCTATTATCGTTTTTTTTTTCATTCTTCCAGAACGCCATAGTTCATTTTATATTCGTTAAAAATGCCCTGTATGAATACTGGTCTGTGCCAGACCGTGTGGTCGTTCAGATCGTTGTCCTGTGCAGGAATGTGTATAGCTGGCACAGGGGGCTGATTGCTTCGTTCTTTACCTGTCTGTGTTTTCCAGTATAAGCGACTGCAGCTAGCGCGGGAAACGGCTGAAACACTTTCGTTTCGGTGTCAGTGGGTCTTCCCTTGCGTGCTGAAGTTGGAAGTTCGTTAACGTTGGGCGTAGCCAGTCGGCGATAGTACGCAAACACGAATCTGAATCACTGAATGTAATGATTTCTTTCGGCAGAAGATACCAACGGATTGCTTTTGGAGAGCACGAGAATAACTTTTACTGATATCGTAATTACCGACACTGATTTTCACACCTTTAGTAAGCACGACGCTTAAGTTAGGATGGAATATGACACTCTTGCTGTAAGCTGGCAAAGACAACGAATGTGAGTGGAAAAAATATTCATGGCTGACAGACCGACGTGTAGCGTAGCTCGGGTGCTAGGTTCGGTTATAATGTGGCAATCTGGTTGTGAATTGGAGAAGCCAACGTATCTTAACACCAAAATAGGTTGCCGTAATACTCTTATGTGTAGTGTAGCTAGGTATATACGTTCGCCACTGAACTACCCTACTGGCTTATTTCATTTTCCATTTTCTCAAAAATTACAACTTCAAGAACGAAATACCAGGTAACCTCATTCACGAACCGTAGTACATTACGAACGAGCATTCTGAATGACTACCGAGACCTGACTCACGATTCATCAGACAGTTTCCGTCGTTCATCACGCGAGATGCAAACATCGCAACAGCCGTCCACACCGCAAGTACACTTCTAGTAGAAAAATATTTTCTTTCGTTTCAGCATAACTCTTTCTCCGTCCTTCTTCTGATAACATACAGATGGAATTAATGAATGAACACTGCACATAATAGAATGAATATTAGCTAACATAGTCCACACCAAAGCATTTTGAACGCCATCGATTATTAACGAAATGTGCTACAAAGCGTACACGCCTCTCTTTTCGTGAGTTCAGCTCAGCTCAACTTTCACAAGGAGAAGACGAATCACACCTGCTTTTGCATTTTTCATTGATTTTAAGACAGTAAAAAATGGGATGGCATCAAAAGCAAAACTGCGCAACTGAACACCTAAGCAGTAGTTAAGGGTTTAAAAAGATATAAAAATGAAAAACGCCGCATAAAACAGCGGAACTAAAAGAGATTTACGTCGCAGCATGAGGCAGCTGCGATATTAATTATTAATGTATGATTTAATTGAAACGTAAGTATCATTTAGGCATCAGCCAGCTTCCACAAATCAGCATGCAAAATGAGCGTATTTCAGAATAATATTCCCAATCAGCCAATGTAATGCCCCAACACAGCGTCAGTTACAATTTCCTTTTTTTTTTTTAATATCAAGTAGTATTCAGAGTTTAATCGTTTCCTGTGATTTTTATGAAGTTTACATAAATACTCAATGCTTCTTCATCATCATCATCTTTTTGTTCTTATCATTTTATGGATTAGATGATTTCACCTGTTCCGATCAACAAGGTCCAC
This sequence comes from Schistocerca americana, assembly GCF_021461395.2. NCBI lineage: Eukaryota > Metazoa > Arthropoda > Insecta > Orthoptera > Acrididae > Schistocerca > Schistocerca americana. Next base: position 994,053,501 of record NC_060121.1, read on the forward strand.
TTATCCCTTTTGTGGTCTTCTTCCCTGTCTTGCTGCTCTCGATGTGTAGTCAATATTTTGTCTTTGAAGTCCATTTTCATGCACTCTGTCTGCATGTATGTTCTTGAACACTGAATATCATGTTACTCATTTTATTGTCTTCATTTTCGAAGCGATCTTGTCAGATGCGCCTATTAACACTAAGGAGGAATTTCATTTCCTCAGCCTGGATCCTGTTCATATCCTTTTGCGTTTGTTTCAAGTATACAGATAGTAGGTAAAATTTCATCTGTCTCTTTCATGGCATTTTGTAAGCATTTCTAATTGCACTACAAACTGCGTTAAATTTTAGGACTTTGTTATCAATTTGGCTGTCAAAATTCCGGCCTCTGTCACAACTGAAATGCTGGAAGTGGGTTACCTGTTCCAGCATTAAATTGTATAATGTTAGATTTTCAAGGCGGTTTTCCCTCCAATGTAACAACTTCCGCGGAGATGTTCGTGTTATATTTAGAGGCCATCACATTAAGGTAGTAAAAGGCTCTTTGTAAGTTATCTTCACTTTTTTGAATTATTATTTGATCATCTGCTTATAGAAAAGTACTAAAATTTTTCTTCTTGTTGATCTTCATGCTGTAGGTAATACTTTGTTTCCAAGCTCTTACTATCTCACCTGTGTAGATGCTAAACATTCTTGCCCACCTCCTTTTTGAGGCACGTTTCCTCCATCATGTTTTTTGTCTCCATGTAATGAGCTTCTACAGAGTTAACAAGCAGCACCGAGAAGCTTTTTTTCCATAATCTGTCAAAAAATGTGACTACTAGCTTTGTCAAAAGCTTTTCTCATAATCCACAAACAGGACGTGCGTCTCTTACTTAAATTCTCTACCAACTGTTTTAGACTAAAAATACCATCAGTGCAGGCTCGTCCTTTTTAAAAACTTGTTTGTTCTTCTGATAACACTGTACGAGAGATAGGGGGCAGTCTATTATCTATGATAGTGCTACAGGGGTTAACGAGACTTTTTTCCCTGTAGTTGTGTAGGTCACATCTGGCACCTTTCTCGAACAGGGTAAGAAAATTAGCCAGATTCCCCACCTGACTTGCCTTTACCCGCGGTCCAGCACAGGTTAATGAGATACAGCATACCTTCCTTCAGTGAGAGGCTTCCGTATTTAAACTATTCGACCCTCATTCCGTCTGTCGGTGTTGCTTTCCTATTCTTCAAATTTTGGGTTGTTATACCTGATTCAATCATTTCGATGAGGTCTATGCGTCTGTTGATCGGGCATTGTTCACAGTATTCAAAGCTTACAATATTATTACTATTGAAATGCTGTAATCACTGAGATATAATAGGATAAAGAGAACTGTGGAGGGTAGAACTTGTACCGCTCCCTAATCGGTGACTTTGAAACTTGGTGCGTGCAAGAACATGCCTAACACAGAGGGGGGAATTCGCACCACTGGACATGTCGTTAGCAGCAGTTTTAAGCCGAGAAGATTTCTTTTAAGTGACAGACTCGACTCGAGTACATTTTCAAGTTACTGTTTGACAGCATGATGGTTTCTTGCAAGTGTGACACTCGTGGGCTGCAGTAAGCAGAGACGGAAACTTAGTCAGGAGTTCATGCCACTGTATATTACTTACAAATTGCCACAACGTAGCATATGGAGCAGTTACAGACTGTTTTTTGGCACTACCGACCAACCTATCCTCAAGATTACGACGTTAGACGATGCCAGCCCAGCGTCATAAAACTGTAACAAATGGTTAGAGTGGTTGTCAATTTAAATCTCGACTGTCAGTGACACACAGCAGTTTTCCATTAATAAAGCATTTTGTATCACTCTATACTGTGTGTGGTAAGCTACATTGTTGACCTAAGTTGCTATCATCTGGGATACGTTCTTGATTCGAAGATTCATATTTGCATTACCGAGAATCATAAGCGCGAAAAGAATCTAATAGGCCTATATGAAATTTAAGTAAACTAACCTTTAGTGTGTGTAGTAACGGATCTTCAACTCAGTACTCTTTTATTTGAAACTAATTAATGTAATTTAAATACTGGCATTAAACAAGTTAAATTTTTGAAAAAAAAGTCTTGTTGCTCTATTGGTGCGCAGTATTAGAGCGTTGTTTCAGCGGTTAATGTTTCATTGTAATTTTTACTTGCTTGAATTTTATTCCTTTCTGTTTCATGAGTAAATAGATTTGTGGAGTAATGGCTAGTGTCTACAGCATATGCATAATATTGATGTGTTTAACGTTATTTCAGTGCTTTAGCAGTCAAATTGCGTCCTATTATATTAAGAGCATTCCGTCAAAGATATCTAGCAGAGTCATGCTGGTATTCTAAATTCAGTAATTACACGGAATATTTGCCTCTGCAAACACGGCACAAAATTGTGTGACCGACTTGAACACACAGTTGTAGATTACGCGCGCCGCTGTTGTAACAAACTTCTTTTGCAGTGAAGTGCTTTCAGTCGGATTGGCGAATGAATAATATCAGAATTGTTCATTTCAAGCATTTAAGTTCTTCAGCCAGTGTAATCAATTGTTCCGTCGTTTTATTCGTAAATAATTCCAAATGAAAAATGTAGTTGTAAGTGAGAGAGTTGTCATTACCAAACTCGGCAGCATTTCTCCCGATTCCCCTTCGTACGCAACTACACGCACGCGAAGTTGCAATGTGGGATGTTACAGTAGTATTTGGGCAGGTGAAAAGAGATGATAGCTTGCACAGTAGACGTTTTCTGAACAAATTCATTCTGGTATTGTTTGTGCACACTGCGAAGAGTAGACTAGTTCCATTCAACAGTCCATAAAATGTGCTGTCCTCCAGAAGATGCAACACACAGCCATACACATGGAGGGCGCCACATGGCAAGGCCAGCCTACAGAGAAGCGAAACTCAGTTGTGGTCAGACGCCAGACAGGCACACACAGCACTGACTGTGTTGTGCTTTCGCCTTAAGTGACGCAGATAGTTTCCAGGTGGATATCCATCCGCCAATAGCGGCTATAAGCAGAAGCTTGGCTCCACACATACAGCTAGTTCGACAGTATCAACACCTTGCCTCTAGATACCGTGAGGAATTCTGTACAACTACCATCCAGAAGATATGCTAGTCTCCATTAACTGGATTCCAGACTACCGCCCATCCTCTGCTATGCATTTGTGACTTGAACTTCGGCTCCTCCCTCCTTTCACCACGTCCTCCAGATCCTCAAAAGCAATGCCCTCCAACTAGGATTTCGGATCCTCTTATCGTCCTATACTTGAATTCTCTACCCTTTTTAATACGAGCACTTCGTTCTTGGTCGTCCACTATTGGCTGTTGTACACATTGCTATACCCGTCTCTCCGTATATATTACTCCTACATTTTTCAGAATGTCGAACATCTTGCACCATTTTACATTGTTGAACACTTTTACCACGTCGACAAATCCTATGAACGTATCTTGATTTTTCTTTAGTCTTGCTTCCATTATTAACCGCAACGTCATATTGTCTCTCTCGTCCTTTACCTTTTCTAAATCCAAACTGATCGTCATCTAGCATGTCCTCAATTTTCTTTTCCATTCCTCTGTATATTATTCTTGAAAGCAACTTGGATGCATGAACTGTTAAGCTGATTGTGTGATAATTCTCGCACTTGTCATCTCTTGCCGTCTTGGAAATCGTGTGGATGATGCTTTTAAGAAAGTCAGATGCTATGTCACCAGACTCATACACCCTAAATACCAACGTGGATAGTCGTTTTGTTGCCACTTAGAAATTCTGATGGAATGTTATCTAACCCTTCTGCCTTATTTGATCTTAAGTCCTGAAAATCTCTTTTAAATTCTGATTCTAATACCGCATACGGTATCTCTTCTAAATCGACTCCTGTTTCTTCTTCTATCTCATCAGACAAATCTTCCCCCTCATAGAGGCTTTCAGTGTATTCTATTCACCTATCCGGTCTCTCCTCCGCATTTAACAGTGGAATTCCCGTTACACTCTTAATGTTACCACCCTTGCTTTTCATGTCGCCGAAGGGTGTTTTGACATTCCTGTATACCTAATCCTTCCTTCCGACAATCGTTTCTTTTTCGATGTCTTCACACTTTTCCTGCAGCCATTTCGTCTTAGCTCCCCTCCACTTCCTATTTATTTAATTCCTCACCTACTTATAATTCTGTATTCCTGAGTTTTCCCGAACATTTTTGTACTTCCTCCTTTCATCAATCAATTGAAGTATTTCTTCTGTTACCCATGGTTTCTTTGTAGTTACCTTCTTTGTACCTATGTTTTCCTTCTCACCTTCTGTGATGGACCTTTTTAGAGATGTCCATTCCTCTTGAGCTGTACTGCCTACTAAGCGATTCCTTTCTGCTGTATCTATACACCTAGAGAACTTGAACCACCTCACAACAGCATGTCAATGACAACACCAGGCTTACTGTTCTGAGGAAGTGCAGTGGCGTCTCAAGGTGAGCCCTCGTGGCTGCAGCAGCAGCGCCCGCCTCCCGCCCTACGTGCAGCAGACTCTGCGCCGTACAACGCCAGGGGCCCGTCTGGCGACGCGCGGTCCTCGTCCACTTGTTCTGCCGCGGACACAGCGGGCCGGTCCCCCCACCATGACCCCCACCACCACCACCACTCCCACACCCCCCCCCCCCCACCCCCACCAGGGACGCCGCACTACTGATTAGCGCGGCCGCCCTGTCAATACCCGTCGCCAGACCTCGCCTCCACTCTGGCTGCTCAAATGTCAGCGTTTGTCGCCGCTGCCAAATTACATTGGGGCATTCGCGACGTCTGGTGGGTTTTAGCAGCCCGAGCTAAACAAAATGTTCGTTCTTATTTTTCAGGATGCGGCAGCTTTGTCGATTGGACTTCCCCCCCCCCCCCCCTCTCTCTCTCTCTCTCTCTAGCGCACACACACACACACACACACACACACACACACACACACACCCCTCTCTTTCCACCTTTTATTCTCTTTGTCTCTCTGTTGGTCTCCCTCTTCCTATTAGTCTCTCCCGGAGCTTACGCGCTCGTCGCCTAGCCAGTTTCGTAGGTATTAGGACTGTTGACACTTTTAAAAATATCGGGAATCCATTATACTGATAGGTAAAAAAAGAACGTTATTGTCCCTGATATATCGAAAAAAGTATCGATATATCAGAGGAGGAAGTGTCGACATATCGGCCTCCAAAAATATCGGCTGACATTGTAAATATACTGCAGATTTTAGAGTTATGTATTTAACTATTGATTCATTATTAGATATACTCTACATCATAAACTAGCAGCAGCCTGCCTGCCCCCCCCCCCTCCTCCCAGAACAACAACTGAAAGAAAACCACTTCATTCAAAAATCTGTAAGTGAATGATGGGATTTTGGGCAGATGAAAAGCTTGTATTACACTCCGTTTTTCGTCTACTGTTGTGTTAGTTGACTAACAACTGTGTACATGATGCATTGTCATGCAATATTTCATTCCAGTTAACCTCTCATACCTCCCTTTCTTAATTTGTCATTGGCTACATGTCAAAATACACCTGATGAAGCAAAACTACATGCTAAAGCTAAACGTTGTAGTTTTTATTGGTATCGCCGAGTGCCGATTGCATCAGTATTTCCCCTCACATATCTTCACCGGCCGTAAATACCAGTCTTAACATTTAGACTTTTCATCATCATTTTCAGTTATTCTATTTTAGGAATGTCGATGTGAAGAAATAACACACCAGACGCGTTAAAATTGCTTTTTTAACGTGACTGGTGTGCTATTTCTTCGTATCGGAAATCTTGTTATTCCATTCACACCGCCACACACACCCCCTCCCGCTACTGCATTCGAATTTCTCCCTTTGTGCCACCTTTACTTGCTTCACACAGCCAAAGAGAAAGACTGGACAGGATGAAAGCTCAAAAAGTTGTAAGACTCATGCACACAGTGAAAGGAAAACTATGTTCTACATCAATTTCAAGTATTCACCGAAAACTGCGATGGCAATATAACATAAAATTAAAATATCGGCTCTCGATATGTCCATTTTGATATCGATATTTCGATATATCGTATCAGAGAAAATGTCCGCTATATACCGATATTTACTGTGGCAGATTCGATATGTCCATATTTTATTTACAGCCCCAGTAGGCCGGCCGGGGTGGTCTAGCGGTTCTAGGCGCTCAGTCCGGAGCCGCAGTGACTGCTACGGTCGCTGGTTTGAATCCTGCCTCGCGCATGGATGTGTGTGATGTCCTTAGGTTAGTTAGGTTTAAGTAGTTCTAAGTTCTAGGGGACTGATGACCATAGATGTTAAGTCCCATAGTGCTCAGAGCCATTTTGAACCCTAGTAGGTATTTCGAAAGCTCAATTTCATTTTCTATTTTTTCATTTTAATATTCTCCAGGATGTCCTAGTAGACTTTACCATATCTCACTTATTGAGATGCTTAAGAGACAACAGTTTCCAGATCAATGAGAGAAAGGTCTACTACCAAAACAATAACTCCTGACAAAAATTAGTATAAAACTCTCTCAGTGTTCTTCCGCTTCGAGAAGAAAGTGGGTTGCGACGACAGATCGTACAGACTAATCCAAAGAAGGTTCCCAAGAAGTAGAGTTTACTCAACGTGAGCTGGCCGAAGATACTTCTCCAGGGCTATGTTGAAGAGGTTCGAAGCCCCGTCGTCTACCACATTCGATACGACTGTCGCCTGCGGCCGAAATCCTGGGAGCCGACGCCTTAGAGCTATGTATGTACGCCATACCACTCCGTCCAGAGGGTTGCCGATACGTCAGGCGCATTGCTGTTGTGGGGCACACTTGGTTGTGAATACGTGACGATTAGGATATTTCCTTCAGCGAGGATTGTTTGTACCTACTGCACTTGATCTGCTGACAACAAGCTCACTATAGACGTGTCCTCTGTAACCAATAAGGAGCGTGGGAGGGAAATCACGAGTTAGGTACTGGCCTCCATGTAAAACGTCGGTTCCAGTTTGGACCCTCTCTCTCTGCCACTGGATTACAGCTAGAAATGACGTGAATTATCTCCAACACCCTTTTTATTCGGACTTTGTACCCGCATCGAAATTAACATCATGTTCGCCATGACTGGCTGAGAGCCTCACAGGCCGACCTCGCTTCATTCCTATATACTCTTTTACTGAGTCCAACGAGCTTATTAACTTTTAACTAACTCTTTCACAGGAAGTTTCATGAATGTTAATTACTAGGCCTAGTTTGCATACTAAGGAGAAAACTTTGCAACAGAGACTTAATTAGTAAATCTCTAGATGACGGATCAGAGTCTGACTTTGCTAAAGATACAAAAAAAACTTCCTGTCATACGTTATAAGAGGTTAGAGATTACAGGAGGAGGGAAGGCGTGCTTGTATGCAGGTTGTGGGGAATTTTTACGAAATAATTAAGTGCACAATGAACAGATGGAGCGTACTCCTGAAACTGCATTTACATGGGACACACATAAAAAAATACTAATCTTATGGTGCCATGCAAGCAAACGGTAATAAGATACTTATTATCGTTTATTAGCAAGGACCGCAACATGGATACACAATTACCCACGCACTCAGAAAAAATCAAATTGTCAGAGCAATCGGAAACAAAGTTCGCCGCTCTTCATCAGAGACTGAATCGTCAGAGCCAGCTCGTAGCTCACAGTGGAAAGAATCATGGAAGCTAACTGGGTACTGGATGCATTAAGTGAATCGTGACCGATTAAGGACTAAGTCGGCTCCATCTGGATTTACATAAAAAGATACTAAATTCGTCACTCGAGAGAGTCCCACATACTGTTGCTAACAATTGAGTGTAATCGTTATAGAGCATCCTAACTCAAAATAGAAATAGCTTCCATCCGAAAAGCACTGCTCACGTGTGCATGGGGGCAAAACTTTACGCTTACTTGACCAAGGAGCAGCGCCTGACTGCTGCTTTCCCTGGTCACTCCAGTTCAAAACGAAAACTGCGTCGCCTCTGGTTAAAGCAGAAACTTGGTGGGAGAGGAGGGGGCGGCGGGTGGCCACTGAACCATCATAAAAACGACTTTGCCGGAGGTTCCAGGAGTTTCCTCCTATCAGAATATAGTGAAGGAAGCGCCTCGTTATTTCGGCTTAATGTCTCAAAATCTGAAGACGGTGTCCCTGCGCTTTAAGTGAAAAAGACCAATAGTGTGGCCTCAGATCTAGGCAAGCTCAGCCGAGTGTCGCGACAGAGTGTCGGGAAGGACTGTCGCCACCATTACTAACGATGAAGATTACAATCAACTGCCTTCCCCAGGATGCTACTGCAAAGTTGAACCAAGAATTTCCATCGGCATTTACCCAGCTGCATGCGTTTGTAGTAATACATTAATTCACAAGGAGCTTTCATGCTTGTTCAGGAGAGGTGGTTATGGTTACATTTTGTGCTGACAATCAAATGCTGCAAAATAAATACTACACACTCTCAATTTAGTTCCCAGCGGCGTCTTCCTATCTCACAGAGAATATCAGCATATGTAGGCAGAAAAAAATACACTGCCAACCTCGACAAAGCAAAACCAAAAAATTATGTGAGAGGTGGATTGCCTGACGTCTTTTAAATAACCAGGATACAGACACACGGTAATGGTTCAAATGGCTCTGAGCACTATGGGACTCTACTTAAGAGGTCATCAGTCGCTTAGAACTTAGAACTACTTAAACCTAACTAACCTAAGGACACCACACATATCCATGCCCGAGGCAGGATTCGAACCTGTGACCGTAGCGGTCGCTCGGCCAATCCGGCCGTCTACACTGTAATGTATTTTTGATGCCACATCTCATTTTTGACCCAGTTATACTGCAGGTGCCAGTATGCCCTTTGATGATTTCTTTTGGTCTATCTTGCGTAGATCAGAATGCGCAGACGAGAGTCGTGGAGAGCCGTAAAAACGCCTCCTGCCAGAGGTGGGTTTGTATCGTCGGCCAGGCCTTTTGTCGAGGCGGCCGGCTTTGTGTGGCCCCAGCCAGGCTTTCAACTGTTGCCGGCTGCTGGGATAGCCGGCGGGACAAACGGTGAGGTAGGCCGGACCCGGCCGCCGTAACTCGAGCCGCGGCGCCGCGACGCGTTCATTCCGGTTAGGGCCGCCACAGCCGACCATCGATCTGCCGCCCCGCCCTCTCTCTCTCTGCCACCCCCTTCCCTCCTCCCTTATCGCCAACCCCCATTCCTCCAACCACACAACAGTGTTAACCCTAGCAACACAAAGGCAGTTTCCATACGGGGACATTACCAAGGAATACTCGATGCCCAACCACAAAAAATAATTAAAAATCAAAATCGTTAACTGTTGTTGACTTATATTAACAACATAATTTTTAAAGAAATATTGATGCATAAGTAGGGCCCAGAGCCTGCACTAATATTTTAGTATAATCTTATCAATATCGATGTACTTTCAATAACTTATTCTACCGACTTCATGGCCACCAAAAAATAAATAGATAAATCACAGATGTAGCTAGGAAGAGACGTCTAGCATTTTGTGGACACGTTAACAGGATGAATCGTGACAGATTGACCAACCAGCTTCTCTGTTACTGTCAGAAGAGGAAGACCAAGTGACGATGGTTGATAGAAGTGGAGAAATATCTTCAGGAACTGGGAATAACAGAAGGAAACTTGAAGGATCGGACAATACTCAGGAAGAAGCTTAGACAAAAGTTCTAGGACAGACTACCAAGATAGAAGACTGATACCCTCTGGACACAGGAGAGGAGGCAACAACATAGCGAGAGGATGCGTAACTACTGGGCAAAATGCCAAAGCCCACTTCAAACACACCAGTTGAATGCCGTGGTCCTTAGTTGGCCTATACGAAATAAGAATAAGGTGAAATGAAAAATAAAAAGATTAAAATGCATACTCCCGAGATGCTAACAAGATCTGAACCTGGTGGGCTATGCATTTGATGAATTTTACTCTCAACTACTGTTTGAACAGATATTGGTGTGTAAGGAAGGCCACAAACCTCGAAAAACTGGATACGATGTTCAGTAGGGAAAGTGACGTCTACTAAACAGACTTAAATTTTTGGTTTAGGTTTAACTGAAAATTTTAAAACATATATGCAGTCTGGTAAAATAATTCATTAAAAACAATAAAATTTTCTTTTACCAAAATTTTACAATATAAAGTAACTGTCTAGATTATAATTTTTTTCCAAAAGTGTGCATACAACACCACAGCCCCTTCCCCTCGGTTGTGCGAGGGCTAAGCCGGAAACTCGAATCGTGCGCATTTTTCCGATTAGTAGCAGGTTATGTGGACAGAGGTAAACACTATGAGCCCAATTACCTGGAGACGACATTGCTGCTCATGTTGGTCAGGATTCCACGACTACTGCGAGTACAGTCGATTACTTAGCATACTCCTGAGATGGTAGCAAGATCTGAACCCGGTGACTCATGCAGTGAACAGAGCGCTCCCGGTAAGTTACATAGAAAAAACACCACGTTATGGATACTACTGAACATACGAATTCAGACAATGGGGACCCAGTTAGACATGAAATATTGGTACCATAAATTAGATATTTATGTTACGGTAAAGGTGTCTCATCCAACTACAGAATGCAACTTATATTTTGTGTTCTGCTTTCCTACACACAGGTTGCCAAAGAGAACAGACAATAACACTGATTAGCCCAAATACAGAATATACTATTTGAAGCGAAAAGTAATACACTTCTCTTTCTCCCCACGGCTGTGACTGAATGTTCACACGTGCAATGAAGTGTGCAGTTCAACGTCTTGGCCTCCAAACATAGCAAGCAGTCGAAAACTCTGAGATACGTGAAATCGCAATTCTATAGAGATATGAACTCTGTCTACTTCAGACACTATGGAGACATGTCCGCTGACGCCACGTGACACACTGTGCAACAGTGGCGGAGCAGAGCGCGGCGACGCGAAGTTACCCCGAATGTCCACCGGAGGCGGAAGCAGGCCTCCTCTCTTGACGGTGGACAAAACAGAACTGCCGCTCGCGTCCTGTGTCGTCGCTTATCGAGTCGCGGCGCGGTGGTTGCGTCTCGCAATGCTCGGGGGAGGCAGGGGGGCGTTTCTATTTCCTCTTTCTGATTGGACGTGCAGCATCTTTGCGGTGGAGGACGGCTGTAGCGTCGACATTTACTAAGGTGCAGTAACTTGATTTCAGCCATTGAATAGACAAAACAAATAGTTATGAAATTTATAAGGTAAAAATGAATTACGTAAGGTATGCGATAATACTATGTCACAGGTGGTTGGCATGGCGAAGGAAATGATACAGTTAGTTACGTACACACAAATTACCAATTAGTCATCAGATAAAGAACTGACCCAGAACGCACCAGTTCCTTGCCTAAACGCATGCTGAATTGAACTGACTGAGTGTCTGAACTAATTTAGAGAAAATAACCCCCTGACTTGAAACAAACGACTTCGCAGTCCCCTTATTAGTGTGCATTCGGTTCCACGTTACACTAACCATCGAACTCAAACGTAAAGACGGCCGCGGTGACAGCTGAGAGTTAAAAGTACAGCCTCGGGATCTAATCGTATGACCTGCTCTTGGACTACGTCCCCGGTCTCTGCAATTATAAACGAAGGCATCTCTCCCTCTGACGGTCTAGGATGAAGAAGTTCCCTCTCTGGCAATCCAAGGCGAAATGTGTCTCTGCTCTCCTTCTGAAAATCTTGTTGGTTCTGCCAGCACCAGGTCCTCATTAGCCAACTGCAGTATACCTTCCGAATGCCGACTAATGAAAAATTTGTAACATTAACAACAATCTTCCTCCTCCTAATGAATCTACTGTCACTCACCAGTAATACAGTACACACTAATCTCACAGGGTTGCGTGGAAAGCGAAACGTCTCTCCCAACATAAAAGTTGATGTGTCCGCCACTGGCAGGCAGACGAAAACAGGCCAGCTTCTACAAGCTAACAAATATTGAAGAAACAAAAGTTTCCAGAATGAGATTTTCACTCTGCAGCGGAGCGTGCGCTGATATGAAACTTCCTGGCAGATTAAAACTGTGTGCCGGGCCGAGACTCGAACTCGGGACCTTTGCCTTCCGCGGGCAAGTGCTCTAACAACTTTTTTTTTGCATTTTGTTCGTTATTTATCGTCATGTTTGGTCGTTGCGGACGTCGCAAGACATCCTGTTCAAGTTCTGTGGTTGATCCTTCCACTCAGTTTTTTATTACAGAGGCCAACCGGCTCTCTGACCGAACACGCTGAGCTACCGTGCCGGCAACTGAGCTACCCAAACACGACTCACGACCCGTCCTCACAGCTTTGCTTCTGCCAGTACCTCGTCTCCTACCTTCCAAACTTCGCAGAAGCTCTCCTGCAAACCTTGCAGAAAGTTTCATATCAGCGCACACTCCGCTGCACAGTGAAAATCTCACACTGGAAGCATCCCCTAGGCTGTGTCTCCGTAATATCCTTTTCCCAGGAGTTCTAGTTCTGCAAGGTTAGCAGAAGAGCTTGATTGCAGCGTTAAATGATGAAAGCTGTGAATGCCAGCTCCACTTCACATACCCCATAACGGCATGGGTTCGGGTGGATTCCACGTGTCGCATGACTTTGATGTTTTTTCTTTTTTTAAAAAAAGAAAAAGAAAAAAAAGAAAGCTGAGCATTGAAAGAAGTGTGCGCAGTCAGAGAGATGTGAGGGATATGCGCATACGAGTAGGACAAATCAGGAGAACTGTACGATAACTGTGCACACTCAGCTTCTACAAGCTAACAAATCTCCATAATCTAAACATTACATTGCCAAAGTCAATTCCTTGGTTTAAGAAAAATTTAATATACAGCCACTGTCTCGTCGTAATGGGATACTGCTGTCAAAGAAGCAGTGAAGTACACGACTCGCAGGTGAGCCGATCAAGCGACGCGAGGCCTACCGTCTCGAAAATTAATTCCACGTTCCACATCTGATAGGAGATTTAGTTCTCAGGCTTCACTGCCTGCCATTCCGACACTTTCCATCAGTTTCAGTGCCCACCCACGTGGTTGGATACGAAACCGAACCTAGTTAAACACGGCGAACACACACAAATGCTCATACCACAAACAACTGACCTACCTAATGTAATGATATCCTATAGCCATTTCAGTTTCAGTGGAAGGTTTTAACTAACAGGATATAGGTCAGCAATTGATAGCTCACACATCAGCCTCATTTATGACGTATTTGTCAGCCGCCTAAAAAAAGGAAGTATTGAATAGTAAAGGCAACACAACGAAGAAAATACTACAGGGGATCCACCGATTACACGTTCTCAGTGTTTAATGGGTATCTTGATGATATGAAAACATTATTTGACTTACTCAATGACTGGCACAATAATACTAAATTCACCATTAAACGTCCCAAGTATTACGTTAACTAGTAGCAATCATTGGGTAGCTATCGAAGTGCACAAGAAACACAATGGCACTACCATATAATAAAGCTCTACATATCGCAGTTACCGTAAGAAAGCTGCTTTAAGAGACTTTAAATACCGTGCACATAAATTTTCTCTTAACAAACCAGATTTCCAACAGAACATAGCAACAACAAATGGGTAGAAGTCTCTACAAAGGTCAGCTCTAGGAAGTAAAAACACTGATACTTTTGTTTACACCAAAATGTCAGGAAGACACTTACCCTTCTTCATGTATAATCATTTGTTACTATTTAGTTAGAAAATATACCACCCCATCTTCGTTGTTCCTTATCGTATAAACACGCAAGTACAGTGAGATAAGTGTTGTATATGTGATATGTTATTGCATTACTACATCGTACTTCACACAAGAGGAATTAACAGCCGACAGACAGCAAAATTAAATTTGAAAGCAAAATGAAATAATTTCTCCTTGACAGGTCCTTCTATTCCGTAGAAGAATTTGTTTTTTGTAATGTGTAAAAGACGGTGAGTAGGCACTACTAGCGTCCACCTGTGTTAAGAATAAAACCTTGTGCATGGTCAGCGTGCAGTCATATTTAAAATGAATGTGTATTGTGAGGATAAAATGGCTCGTTTCTCATCATTGCTATTAATTATACAAGGAATCCAATGCACGTGAACTAATTAACTAGGTAAATCATCTCTACCAGTCTATGAGATCAAGATGAGAGCAACTGGTCTTTATATAGCACCCATCTCTTATTCATATTGTCATGCTCCTTGCGTATATAACATAGTAATATTACGCACTGAATATGTATATTAAAATATTATGTACTAGTATACTGTACAGTTTTAGTCTTATTTTACTAACAGTGTGGAAAGTGGAATGTGACTTAAAACATTGCGGGATAGTATTACAAAACGAAGACAGATGCTCGACCAACGCAACACACATTGCTCACAGATGCAGTGAGTGGACAATATAATGACACTGATGAACGTTTACGTTAGCAAGCCTTTTTTGGCAACAAATACACCACACACTAGTTTTCATTTTCTATGGAGAGAGGCGTATTATCTTCTGGAACTGAAGAAGACACTGCTAACTCAAAAATTGCGATAAGCTCGTTAATAATATTAGTAACGTAATTAATATTTGTCTCATATGCGTTGGTGAGTACCAGTGGCTCAAAACACGTGACAGATCGTTAGAAAGTCAAGAAATCATAAATATCGTTACTAGTTGTGTTACATAAATAAAATCTTTATTACACACAGTCACGGAAAACAAAAGTGCCTATACGGCTAATGTCTCTGATAGAGGTTATCATGCAGTCACTTAACAATGGAGATGGTTGATGAATACTCACTGCATTTTTCTGTGGAGGTCCTCTGAGTCTCGCCACAACTGAGACATCCAGTGCACAGTGTGACAACGAAACCTCTCTACTGTAATGTGCAGTCCGTTTCTTACTCAATTACAGAAGGATCATACCTGCAACAAAACAGAAACATTCTTCGATAAGGTTGCGTCTCTTCCGAACATCCTGTAGCACACGGACGACTACGTCAAGGTATAAACCAACCTTTACTAGATAATTGTGCCAATACGTCTGAAAAGCAATCAGCAAATGATTAAAATATATTCATCATTCTGAGGCTGACAGCAAGGAAAATAGGTATAAAAATATCATTGGTATCATAAAACACGGTGACAGGCCGTAAGGTGTCGTGTATAATTTGCGTGCGTGTCTTTATTAACCCAGTGACTGTTTTTAATGAATAATGAATGATTCTGGAGTGGATGTGAATGTGCAGAGCAGATCAGTGACCAGTGGTCGGGACGGTGGCCTGGGTAGCATAAGATACTTCGAGGTGAGGTCGGCCCAGAACCCACAGGGGACTCCAAGCATTGTCCTCCCTATCGATTGCTTGCAGCTTAGGTCCGGTCAAAGGCAGTACGGTGCCATAGGTAGGAGTCCGGGGCACCTACTCATACAGGGTGTCGTGCTTAAATCCGGACAAATGAAACTTTTTAAAAAAGCAAATTTATGAAAAGAAAATACAAATGAAAATGAAAAGCAAATTTATTAAAAGGAGATACAAATGAAAAGGAAAATTCATTTACATATTAAGTAGTGGTACCTTTCAAGAGTAACATTATTCGATGTAGCCCCCTTCGGTCGCAATGACCGCTTCCAGTCTTGTCCTGAGGCGATAGCACGCACTCTTTATAACAGCGCCGTCCATATTCGCGGATGCTGCTTCGATAGCGGTGCGCAGGGATGCGACATTAGAGTGACTTGACTTATTAGTGGGAGGGGCTCAAATCGGGGCTATCCGGGGGTCAGAATTCCTTTGACCACAGCTTGTCAACGTTATCTGAGAGCCAACTTTGGACTAAATGGCTCGCATGAGATAATCCTCTGGCACCCGAGGCGTTGTTTGCCCGCTGACATTCAAGAATGACGCCAATTTCCTCAGCGATTGCCCCGGCTCCTCCGAAATCAGCGCCTGAGCTTTTTGATGACTACCGCAGTTCGTGACACGCGTTTTCTCGAATAAGGTTTCCTCGCCGGGTTAGCAGAACCTCCCCATACTTCTCCGAAGCCTTATACTTGCCCACAATATCGTAAACTGGTGATCTCGGGTAGGGAAGAATCTAACTACGTAAGTGGGCGATCGCCCAGCAAGAACACTTACGATAATTTCGGCTCTTCAGTTGTACTCAGCACTTGTCCGTAACACCCCGGCCATTCTGACAGTTTACTAGGTGCATCTGGTTTTCAAGAACGCCAATCGCGACCTCCGGCGGAACTACGATATGGTGGGAAATCCGAATTGTGATTTAAGCTCCGCATCCAGTATTTTCTGACTTCTTTTGAAGATCAGCATCTGCCGCTTGCATAAAGTGCAGGCCACAGCAAAAAAACTCTAGCTTCGTAGTGGTTGTCTCAAAACATCCATTGCCAACTGTCAGGCTGTGGACTTTGGCTGATGAACGTGCGTTTGGTGTAAATATGATCGTGTTATGTCGGATCGGAGCATTCAAACGAATTCGTTGTGGGAGTTGGGCAGAGTTTCATGCTGTCACTTGAAGCTGGAAAAGACGCCCTATTTTTGGCGGGATTCTCTGATGGAGGGAATCCCCGTGATTGGGCAGCAGTTTTGCTATTGTCTACTGGCACATATGCAGGGCCTAAGTGAGCGCCGCAGGAGAAGCACCTGGCGGTAGGACCCGGAAGTGTCTGGTTCGACTGTGCGGTAAGACGCGAGAGTGTCCGCTTCCACATTCGGGTAGGAAGCGACGGTGTCCGATGGACTTTGCATAGCAGCACTGTAGAGACTGCCACGTCTCGGAGTCCCACAAAGGCGCTGAGGACTCCGTCTTTGCAAAGCAGCCAGCACGTTCGCAGCGCAGAGTTCGGCGCAGCCCATTCGTGCTCACAGTGAACAGAATTCACACCAATAACAGAAAAGTTCAGTTTGATCTGACTCCTGACAAATACAGCACGACATCCTGTCTCGTCTCCTTTTCCACTGGCAATGAATGTGTGGACTTCTCAGTTTGAGTCACCGATTTCCAGTCACCGTTCAGATTGAAACTTACAGGATAAAGCAGTTGTCAGTTATCGTGAACACTGAGCTAGTGAATTCTTAAGAGGCCAAGAAGTAATTTAACTCAAAGGAGAGTGACACTGCTTTTCACTTGATCTTCATGTAAATTTGGATAGATGTAAGTCTACAGATTTTTGATGATTCATTTTCTATGTTGATCCCATAAATGTGTTTATGAATAAACGTGATTACTGAATTGTATCACTGTTTCTGTTCGACCGCTTCACATACATTAAGTTGTAGGCTTAGCAATCAGGTCTAAGTCAAAAACCACATAGTACTTCAGTCACATAGTGCAGTCAGGATAAAATTTTGTGCGAATTCTCCACATTAAGAGCTATGCCTAGGGCCGTAATTTCCGTGCCACCCATTTAACTTTGTTCACCAACTTCTAGAAGCTGGTTCTGAAAGCGGTGGCCTCCCCACAGTTAGTTCTGGAGTGTTAGGGGAAATTACACACCACAGGGTCTTCCACAGTGGGAATACGTTTGGAAGGAACAGCCCAAACTAATTCAGAGGCGTCAAAGTACTGCAAGGTCTCGAAGCACTGAAGGAAATGGAATGCACGTACGTCGTAAAAAGAGAGTGGGCCAGAATGTTGAACGAACAAACAGAATTATGTTGTACAAGACTTTTACAGAACTTCATCCGAGTATTTGATGAAATGGAACGATATAAACGTTGCAAGTAAATGCCCAAAAAATGTGCAAGTAGGTGTGTGTTGTTACATTACAATCTACAACCTCTTCAACCTTGTGAAATTATAATTTCAATCCTTGAAACTGTTTGTATTTAAAGTTTTGACTTAATTTTATACAATGATTTACTATATCACATGACATAAGCGTCAACAGATTTGTGTGTTCGAGGTAGAGTGCTTAAATGATAATTTTAAATGCACCGCCGAAAGATATACTGTATAATAGGCATCCTGCCTCCAGTAGATGTGTATGGGTGGGATCAACTGTGCGCTGTTGGCTGTCGGTATTCCTCTGAGCCGCTGTTCACTGTAAACTGGATCGCGTCGAATCAACTCGGGTAGAGCAACGTTCTGTATGATATATTATGAATTTTTTTCTTTACATGCGTATGCTACTGCGGCAATAATGTTACTTCACAGTGATTACCAATATAGAACGTTACGCTGGCTCGTCCTTACTGCGACAACAGTTAGGTATTAAAATGATACATGTCGTTTTGTTTACACCCACAAAGGGTGACGGAATAAATTTAAAAGTACAGTGTTGAAAACGGTAAAGAGCCGGAATAAGCTGATGATATATAAATGACAACAATTACATAGCAGCCAGCCTTACCGAGCGAGGTGGCGCAGTGGTTAGCATACTGGACTCGCATTCGGGAGGACGACGCTACAATTCTGCGTCCGGCCATCCTGATTTAAATTTTCCGTGATTTCCCTAAATCGCTTCAGGCAAATGCCGGGATGGTTCCTTTGACAGGGAACGGCCGACTTCCTTCCCCATCCTTTCCTAATCCGATGATACCGATGACCTCGCTGTTTGCTCTCTTCCCCCAAATAAACCCAACCCAGCCAACTTTGTAAATGGAATTTTTTCAGTAGATTCGTGGCTACGGCACACGAAATGGAAAAAAAGCTTACCTAACTGCAAATTTTTGCGAAGGATAACAGTTCCGTCATTTGCCTTACAAGCAAAGGAAACCTCCATGAAACTATGGTGAAAACCGAATGGACTGGATATCCCCCCCCCCCCTCCCCCTGAAAGCCTTGCGTACATTTATGCTCTTTCTCGAGAGTTCCTACTTACACGGGATGGAAAAAAAATGAAAAATCACAAGCAGTACACATTATCGTGCCCAATACCGTGTAGTAGCGGCGTTATCTTGGAAAATAGCTTCTTCCACTTGTCTCGGAATGGATAAAAACAGGTCCTGTATGGTTTTCAGATGGAAGTTCAGGTTGCGATGATAGAGTTGGATAACGATCAAACACCCTTCTCTCCATAGTAGACTAGAAAGGCTCAGTAGCATTGAGGTATGGTGACTGCCAGGGGAGTACTCACAAAACCAGTCCTGGAGGATGCGAGTTGTCGTCTTGGAGCACAGCATCATTGCTGGGGAATAAATGTTGTATCATGGGATGGACTGATAAGCCAAAATGATCACACCCTTGGCAGTAATGCGGCCCTGCAAACTAACCATGCAGTTCATGGAATATCACGATATGGCTGTCCAAATCGTCAGTGGAACCAAGTTTTACTCTTGGGGCGTAAACTCGGCCAGAAGTTAGAAACCATTTCCCATTGCTCTATGGTCCAAGTTTTATCGCTTCGTCACCAACTTTTCGTTTTGCGGGCTGTTACACAACTGATGACTGGTTTTGGAATTCCAGCTCATCCTGCAATTCCCTGCTTATGGAGTTTCTTTCGTGTTATTTTGGTACTAAAAGGGATCGCACGCGTGACATTAAGCTTTGCAGTGAATTTTACAGCTGTTTTCCTCTCTTTTTTCGTCACAGTCCTCTTCAATGACCGTCTATCACGATCACTCAACATACACCTCTGTCCGCGTTGTCACTTATCAGATGGCGTTTCTCCCCTTCCTCTGTATGCGGCAAGAAACATCGATACAGCACCTGTCGAAACACCAATCACTTCGGCTGTCTTGGTTACGGGAGCACCCACCATACTACCACCAACAATCTACCCAGATTCTAATTCACTTATCTCCGACACGACTGATACTTGCAACGAATTGAGGAGATAGCACAGGTACATTTAGTGGTCCAGTAGGACAGGGAAAGCTGCAGGCTTGCCGCATTTCTCGCGGTGATTTCATATTTTTACCCGATGCCTATACCTCACTGTTCGATTTCTCCTGAACATTTCACATTGTCTGTATATATATAATCACAAGATTTATTTAAACTGCATGAGCCACGAAACAGATTTCGTCTTACGGGATGGTATCGTAAGTAATTTGATGATATGTTCGATCGTCACATGGACTTAAGTGGCATCAAAGCTTTAACAATCCAGATGAACTTCTGCACTTCTTCGTCTTGCGGCAGGTTCGTACTGATTCATTTCCAGGAACGAATTCTAATCACAAGTAATTAATTCGTCGATCGCACGTTCCCTGTTCAAAGTTTTTAGATGAAGCTGCCGCCATAGTTATTGCGTTGACCCCACCTACGCGCATGGAATAAAATCAATCTCGGAACTTTCTGGATGGACGAAATATTTTGCCTCTGTAATATTTTAACAAAGATATCATCAAATGGTTCAAATTGCTCTAAGTACTACGGGACATAACATCTGAGGTCACCAGTCTACCTAGATTAAGAACTACTTAAACCTAACTAACCTAAGGACGTCACACACATCCATGCCCGAGGCAGGATTCGGACCTGCGACCGTAGCAGCCGCGCAGTTCCAGACTGAGGCGCCTAGAACCGCTCAGTCACAGGTGCCGGCCCGAGATATCATCATCATTAAGCCTTGCAGCAGTGTCGAATGAACCCAGGAAAAATTTCGACTGTAATATACCTTTGCTTTCAGATTTTGAAAAAAATAGTTGACTATATTAGGCATGTCGATTGGTTAAGTGTGAAGGCCTAAGAGTTTACTACGATGCTGTCGAGTCACATTAACGTGACCACTGTCTATGCTCAACGTGCAGTAACCCCTCACAGACTACGGGTGAAGCACTAGCAGTGGGGGGTATGGAGAGATTGTCAGGTTTGGGGTGGGGGGGGGGGGGGGGTGGGCAACAATGCAGTCGTCTAAAAGGGTATCTCACTGGCTTTCGGGCCAAGGGTGGAAGCATGTGCGAAACGGCTAAGATTGTAAACCGTTCGCGTGCCGTCGTGATTAAAGTACACCGTGAACGCCAAAGTGGCGCTTCCCAAAACTCGGGTCGAGTCAATTCTGGTGCACCATGGGTCAAAGACGACAGGGGTGGAGGACGCTGGGCCGATAGACGAGCAACATTGAGCAGCTGACCGTCAGATGAACCAAGGGGCTACCAACAACCCCTCAACGAGCGTTGAGCGGATGTTGCTGTGTGTGGGCCTGCTCAGCAGGCTTCTGGCTCACGCACCCACGCCGACTGCTGTTCGTCGGCGACGAAGGCTGCAATTTGCACCCCAATACCGCAACTGGAAGTCCGTTGCGTGGCGACCAGTGGTCTCTTCAGACGAATCACGTTTTCGCTCCATCGGACAGATGGCCATTGGCGTGTACGACGTGAAACGTCTCAGGACAATGGGTCCAGGCTTGGACGCGGGAACACTTTGGTCTGGGGAATGTTTTCATGGCATTGCCTGGTAATCTTGCCATTCTACATCTACATCTACATTTCTGTGAGACTCTCTCCCATATTTCGCAATAATACAAAGCGTGCTGCCTTTCTTTGAACTTTTTCGATGTACTCCGTCAGTCCTATCTGGTAAGGATCCCACACGGCGCAACAGTATTCTAAAAAGAGTCCGGACAAGCGTAGTGTAGGCAGTCTCCTTAGTAGGTCTGTTACATTTTCTAAGTGTCCTTCCAATGAAACACAGTCATTGGTTAACCTTCCCCACAACATTTTCTGCGTGTTCCTTCCTATTTAAGTTGTTCGTAATTGTAATACCTAGGTATTTAGTTGAATTTACGGCTTTTATATTAGACTGATTTATCGTGTAACCGAAGTTTACGGAATTCTTTTTGGCACTCATGTGGATGACGTCACACTTTTCGTTATTTAGGGTCACCTGCCACTATTCGCACCATTGCGATATTTTTTCTAAATCGTTTTGCAGTTTTTGATCTTCTGATGATTTTAGTAGTCGATAAACGACAACGTCATCTGCTAACAAGCGAAGACGGTTGCTCAGATTGTCTCCCAAATCGTTTATATAGATAAGGATCAGCAAAGGGCCTATAACACTACCTTGGGGAACGTCTGAAATCACTTCTGGAAGGCACGATGGATCAACATAAGTATGCGTCCACCCTTGCGGACTACGCCCGCCACTTCATGCAGTCTGTTTTCCCTCGGCATGATAGCATCTACCAACAGGAAAATGCAACGTGTCACACGGCCTGCAGCGCATCGTGTTTAATTCGAACTACACAAGAACGAGTTTACCGTACTCGTCTGGCCTCCAGACTCCCCGGATTTAAACCCAGCTGGTGAGATCACCTCGAACGGGCTGTTCACCCATGGATCCTCAACCGAGGAACGTAGTGCAGCTGGTCACGAGACTGGAGTCGGCATGCTCGAAATTCCTGTCAGTACCTTCCAGAACCTGACGGACTCTCTTTCTGCAGGTCTCGCAGCGGTCGACGCTGCGAGTGGAGATTATTAAGGCTTTTGACAGGTGGCCTGGACAGTGTGTATACTGTCTAGGACACTGTCATCAGACAAGAGAGGAAAAAGTGTAAGAACAGGAAGTGTGAAGGAGAAAGAGAGAGAGTGAGGAAGCGTGCCGGGGCATCGGCGCCTCGGCTCGTGCTGCGGTCTGGCGCCAGCATTAGGCGCGCGTTTAGTGGCGCCAGTACAGCACGGACTGGCGCGGCGCTGTGCGTCGGGACGCGCTGATTAGAGCGTCGGCGGGCGCTCGCAGGCGGGCAAAGCAGAGCAGAGCGGCGCGCCGCCGCTGAATATTCATGGCGGCGACGAGGCGCGGCCGGCCAAGGCGGGACAAGGCGGCCGCAGCCGTGGCGGGGGCGGCGGGGGCGGCGGGGGCGAAGGCGCGGCCGATCGCGCCGGCCCGGGCTGCGCCTCGCAGAGGCAGGTAAAAACAGGCGTCTGCCGAGCAAACACGGTTAGCGCTCCGGAAATTCGCCCTTCTGCATTTCACAAACAAATCCTGCTTATTTCCTTCCTTTCTACTTGCCGCACGCAGTTAGTAAACCTCCTTGTGGTTTGTCGGTAAAGGATAGCCAGTTGTGGGAGGATAGGGCCCGTCAGGTGCGGGGCCCACCCGAGTGTGAATAAACATCGGATATTTTTGTCCACAAATTATGTAAAATCGCACGAGACCTCTATCGTTATCACTAGTCACTAGTCACTAAAATTGTCTGCCTTGGTCGCTGTTTATACACTTGAAGAAAAAACAGAAAAAATGACGCAAAACGAAGGTATTATCCAAATGGGACGAAAATCGGTAGATGTGATTTGCATGTGTAGACAAACTAACGTTTACAGTCCCAGGAAATTTGAACGATTTATTCAAGAGAAAGGGCTTCACAAATTGAAAGAGTCAAGAACGTGTTGGTCCACATCTGGCCCTTATGCAAACAGTTATTCGGCGAGGCAATGATTGATTAGGTTCTTGAGTTATCTTCTGAGGGATATAGTGGCATAGTCTGTCTGACCTTTTCTTTTTAGGGTTCAAATGGCTCTGAGCACTATGGGACTTAACATCTGTGGTCATCAGTCCCCTAGATCTTAGAACTACTTAAACCTAACTAACCTAAGGACATCACACACATCCATGCCCGAGGCAGGATTCGAACCTGCGACCGTAGCAGCAGCGCGGCTCCAGATGGAAGCGCCTAGAATCGCTCGGCCACAGCGGCCGACCTTTTATTAGGGTATATTTATCAGGATCACTACTAAAATCTCCGTACACATAACCTAGTCTATGTTACAAACGTAGGGGACAGTTAGTAAAACCGGACATGTGGGTCCTTCTGTATACCGGTACGTCCAGACCATTGTGACTGGTGCTGACATTGGTCTGACAACGCTCGAAACTACTAGAAGCTACTGTACCGCGGAGCTGTAATTTATCGTCATTAGAAGATATCTACTGCTTCGCCTTCTTGAATTTTTAAATACTTTTTACAACATTTTACCCGATGTTAGCGCTTCTTGGACAATTTTTTTGAATGAAACATTATCTGATAAAAATAGTAAGTCATTAATTCGATTAAGCATGTTTTTCATGTATTTAAAATTTTTTATGATGCGCATAATGCGAATCCAGACTTTCCGAAGCCATTTCGTTCACTGACGCATTTTTCGGGCGGCACACCTCTCTTCAATTCGGCAGAATCTTAGTGTCACTAACTGTTTAGCCTTCGCTATTTGTTGGCGGCATTTAGGACGGTTGTACAAAGGCCTTTAAAAGTGAACGGAAATGACAGAAGAGGGGGATGAGAATTCTCAGTATCTATTACGCAGTTGCATAAGCACCGAGTACTGCAGATCACCTATAAAACGGCCGAAATCTCGATTTATAACAATAAAATAAAAATTATTACTGTCAAATGGCATCAGCATCATTCAGTTTTCAATCGAACCGAACGTGAGTATGTAGACATAACATACAGAATTACTGAAAAGTACATTGTTTAAGTCAAGGGGTACGCTGGAATGATTTTTCGATTTAAAACTCGCTAGTGTTGAATTTTTGAAGGAAAAAGGAATGTAGGGACGAAAACAAGAACATCAGGAATGAATTGCAGACTTCTGATTTCAAATGGACTTTGACTGCACACTGAACACAGTAAGACATTGCAAGGTGAGATCTTTCTCGTTTGCTGGGGATACATTTAAAAAGAAAATTGCGTTTAGAAAGGAGACATTCTGACAAACACAGTCTTGTTCCTTAAGTCCGCCGCCATTAAAGAAAATGATAGGTTCGAAGAATTCATTGAAAGAATTACAAGGATAGTTTCCGGCAGTTACCGGCGGAGAACTTAGGGAACAGGACTGCGTTTGTCAGCATATCTCCCCTCTAAAACGCGATTTTCTTTTTAAATGCATGCAGAGAAAATCAGGAAGAAATTATCTTACACTGTCTTACTGTAGTTAATGTGCAGTCAAACCCCCATCAAAAGCGAGGTCTGCAATTCATTCCCGATGTTCTAATTTTCGTTTCTACACTTCTTTTTCCTTCATAAATTCAACAGCAGCGGGTTTTAAATCGGAAAACCGTTCCAAGCGTCCCCTTGACACAATCAACGTGCTTTTCAGTAATATATTATGTCTCCATACTCATGGTTCGGTACAGTTGAAAACTGAATGATGCTGCCGCAATTTGACTGTAATAATTTTTATTTTATTGTTATATAATCCAGATTCCGGCCTTAGGCCATTTTCAAGCACAACATATGTGTAACTTCAGAAATTTTACTATTCTCACTACCAATTTCTTCACGTACTGCATACCTATAAAGTCAGCAGAAAGTGTTCGACTTGGTACTACTGTAACAGTTGTGATACTAAATGTAACTGGGTTTTCCCTTTTGATGCTAGTCAATTGTCAGGATGAGCATTCTAAAGCATTATGTCAGGGTGGAAATACTAAATTAATTAATTTTTCTCTCTTAACAACATGTGGGCAGGGTGGGTTCTTTCTTGGCTCGGGTATGAGGTCGAATGAAACATCATTTTTACATAAGATAACTTTTATTGAAAGTTTCGTACAACTGTTTCCTTACTGGATGTTCTGGCTCGGAGAGTGGCAGCTGTGTCGTTTGCGAAGTCTTCTGCTACTGCGGCGGCGGCGGCGTCTGATTACGCGTGGCGGTGTGCATCTCGTGTCGCCGTCTCGCCCAGCTGACTGGAGACTCGCAGCGCGAGGTGGCCCGTTTAATTATTGAGAACGAAGCCGTGCATCGGATGGTGATACCTTGGATGTGGCGTCCCAGTGTTTCTCTTCTCTAAGCGGCCGCGTGTGTTGTGGGTCGGCCAGCGGAGCGGCCCGGCGGGGGAAGGCCAGTCTCCCGGACTCGAACAACGGACTCCCGCTTGCCAGTCTTCGGCTGTCAGACCTTCATCACCAGGTCACAGGTGACTGCTGATGTGAGGCCGTCTCCTTACCATCCTCACGAGTCACCCGGGTAAGTAAAAATCAGACTTCAAATACCTTTTAACTTCTGTCTTCTGGCGCCGCGGCTGCTGCTTGCTATTCCATTACAGCGGCGGACTTGGTGCGTCTGTGCATGATGCAGTCTCTTCTTGCATGACGGTCCTCAGCACCGAAACTGACTGAAAACTACTGCTACGCTCCTTCACTTCTTCGTCTCTCGTCTGTCGGGCCCACTGCGTCTCGCGTATTTATTCACTTCAGTTTACTGGAGGTGAACGACTTCACGGTCATTGCCTCTTCTGTCACTTTGAGAAGCTTCTCGAAGAATCTTCTTAACGTCGGTCATTGGCTCTTGGAATGTAGGCGAGGGCCTTTGCTCACATGTGACAACTGAGAAACGCGTGAGCAGGTCGGGCGATGCCCCGACGGCTGAATCGACAGCGTCCGCTTATGCGGAACTTGCTGACTTCATGGTCATTGTCTCTTCTGCTCTGCTGTTCTGCCTGCTGTTTGCCCGTGTGTAATTCTTCTAAACCAAACTAAGTTTTTCATTTATTTTCTGATTTCTGCTAATTTATTTACTTAAGTACCACTCAACATTCCTCCACCCTTTGGAGAAATTCGCCCTCGAATTTACCACTCAACACTACTTCTTCGGCACATGTGATTCGAAATCCATTTCAATGATAGGCATGACAAACTTCAACATAGCTTACGTTATCTTGAATAATTTATTTATTGAAACTTCGTGACAGATTAAAACTGTGTGCCGGACCGAGAATCGAACTCGGAACCTTTGCCTTTTGCGGGGAAGTGCTCTACCAACATTTTTTTGAATCTGATTTTGTTCGTGATTGTTCTTTGTGAAGTTTGGAACGTAGGAGACGAGGTACTAGCTTGGGTAGCTCAGTTGATGCCGGCACAGTAGCGTAGCGTGTTCGGTCAGAGGGTTACCTGTCTTCTGTAATTTAAAAAACAAATCTGAGTGAACGGATCAACGTTGAACTTCAATGGGTGTCATGAGAGATCCAGCCCAAACAAATGCAACGCACTATAGCGAACATGAAGGAGATCAACAACAAAAAAGTTGGTAGGGCACTCGGCCGCGGAAGACCAAGATCCTACTTATTTATTCAATGTGAAATATCATTTTTGTAGTGTGTTTTTAAATATAATGTATAGGATGAATTTAAAGTTGTTTCATTTCAGCATGTGAGCAGAGCACCAGGACTTGATTCTGTTTTCAGTTATTGCTTCACTAATTTAATTTGCCTATGAACATTCATTAACGCATTTCGCAATGTCCTGAGACATAAACTTGCTATGTCGTACGGGATGCAAATTAGAAGTTTGCATGAAACCAAATGTTCAAATATGTGTGAAATCTTATGGGACTTAACTGCTAAGTTCATCAGTCCCTAAGCCTACACACTACTTAACCTAAATTATCCTGAGGACAAACACACACACCCATGCCCAAGGGAGGACTCGAACCTCCGCCGGGATCAGCCGCACTGCAGAGCCTCAGACCGCTCTGGTAATCCCGCGCGGCCTGCATGAAACCGTTAAATGAACTTAGATGATCCATAGAATCTGGTATACATGGAACGCATTGCACTAGCATGTAAACCTTTGATTATATTTTTCGTAAATGATTTTCAGATCGTTAGGCAACATTGATGGTGATGTAGTTTCCGCAAAAATCATTAGGCCGCGGAGACAAACAGCTTGCGCTCGTAAATGTCAATCAAGTAACAGATTTTCAGGTTGCTGAATTGCAATGAGCAACTGATATTAAAACATGTTTTAGGTGTTTACGGAACCTACCTACATGCTGTTCGTTAGACTTTGTGGTACTGAAACCAGGAGTTCACAGTTTACAATTGATGTTTAATGTTCAGAAATGCGTTACCATGAAATGAGTTTTCCCCTGTTGTTGCCATTTTGAGTCAGCTTTTTCTCCTTTTCAGAATTCTGCTCAGATCGCGTTATGGTCTAAAATCGTTTCTTCCATTTGGGGGTAAATTTCAGGGTATAAATAATTGTTTCAAACTTGTATGAAAACAGAAGCTCTATATCTGAAGTTAAGGGGAAGCTTACAAGGTTTTAATTATTATTCAGAACATTCATACTGAGGAAAATAATAAGCTATTATATCCGTGCGAAGTGTTAAAAATGAAAACCTTTCTTGTTATTATTACAGTATGATTAACCAGAAAGAAACTTATAAAAGCCTCAATGTCTTTGCGCCCTTTTGTCGGGCTGAAATGATTTTTGGATCTGTTGGACGACAATTTTGTTTTATGAGCTTCTCTAAATAGTAAAACATGTGTAGACTTACATAAGTTTAATCTATACTGGCCTTCAGATCAGGTAGTGATCGAACGGGTCCTTGGGAAACTCTTTCTTTTAGGTACCTCTGTAGCCAAAAGTCACACGGACTCAGATCAGGTGGCCTTTCAGGCTATTGGCCTGGTCAACGTCTGGAGGTAACACGTTCGTGGAACATTGCATTAAGCAGATCTTTTATTGGGCGAGCGACATGACGTGTTCTCCCTTCTTGCATGGCAACAGTGGTTTTCAGACAGTTGCGCTTTTCCAGAGCAGGAACCACACGCTGTACATGAAGGTATCGATAACGTGCAGACGTCACGGTATGCCTGACAGGTCCTCTGGGTCTATTCTCTTCAAAGAAGAGCGGACTGAGAGTAAAGCTGCCTGTGAATCCACACCACACAGACACATGGCTCTTCGTATACAACATGCGGTTTAACAGTGCCCCATATTCGGCAGATCTGTATATTCACTGCACCCTCTAGCGTAAAATGTGCCTCGTCACTCCAAAGAACATTTCCCGACCTCGTGCCATCAACTTAGATCCGTGCAAGAAACAGAAGATCAAATTCAGAACGTTGCCGTGGATCGCGATGTTTCAGATGCTGCACCGTCTGTATCTTGTACGGCTACCAATGTGAAATCGACCACAAAACTTTCTGTGCTGCTGACCATGGGGTGGACAGTCCCCGTGACAGTGCACGACCGCTATCACTGTCCGGTGCTGCTGGCTGGGCAGTTACAGCAACAGCTTCCACCGCGACAGGTCGCATTCCTCCTCCACGTGTCACACCAAGCTCACCCGTGTTTTCGATTTTAGTTGTCATCTTCTGTAAACTGTTTATCCTCAGACCTTTCAGTCGATGATAGTTTCTCAGTGCAGCTCTGTAATTGTTAACGTTCACATAAAACAGTTTCACTCGAAGCGTACCGTCTCTCTTCTCGATAGTCGTGTATTTTTCTCACGTTATGGCTTGTCAAATGACACATGGACGTCACAATGTCAAACAGACAACGTAGAGCACCATATTTGCAACTTGTGGTCAAAATTGTAACATTTTTTTCCAGTGTTTATCTATTCCGCATTAACGCATTAGCATACCTATCAAATTTCGCTGCCATACTGGAATGACAGTTCACACTGGACATCAGAGAACAGTTGTATTTTAATTATAACCATCCAGTGTAATTTATCTCGAAAGTAACGTGCTCCTAAATTAGAGTGAACACTTCGAACTAATTTATGAGCATAACATGGTATCATAGGAGCAACGACGTATGTGGCACAACCTGTCACTAAAAAATCATCCATAAAATACTGGAAAATGGCTTAAGGCCAATCGTACAGGGAATAAAGAAAATGGCAGCTGAAGGCTTAAAGAAGTCATTCAAAAAATTCATCGCTGGCGCGGACTCTATCGCTTTGAAAATTACACTCCTGGAAATTCAAATAAGAACACCGTGAATTCATTGTCCCAGGAAGGGGAAACTTTATTGACACATTCCTGGGGTCAGATACATCACATGATCACACTGACAGAACCACAGGCACATAGACACAGGCAACAGAGCATGCACAATGTCGGCACTAGTACAGTGTATATCCACCTTTCGCAGTAATGCAGGCTGCTATTCTCCCATGGAGACGATCGTAGAGATGCTGGATGTAGTCCTGTGGAACGGCTTGCCATGCCATTTCCACCTGGCGCCTCAGTTGGACCAGCGTTTGTGCTGGACGTGCAGACCACGTGAGACGACGCATCATCCAGTCCCAAACATGCTCAATGGGGGACAGATCCGGAGATCTTGCTGGCCAGGGTAGTTGACTTACACCTTCTAGAGCACGTTGGGTGGCACGGGATACATGCGGACGTGCATTGTCCTGTTGGAACAGCAAGTTACCTTGCCGGTCTAGGAATGGGTTCGATGACGGTTTGGATGTACCGTGCACTATTCAGTGTCGCCTCGACGATCACCAGTGGTGTACGGCCAGTGTAGGAGATCGCTCCCCACACCATGATGCCAGGTGTTGGCCCTGTGTGCCTCGGTCGTATGCAGTCCTGATTGTGGCGCTCACCTGCACGGCGCCAAACACGCATACGACCATCATTGGCACCAAGGCAGAAGCGACTCTCATCGCTGAAGACGACACGTCTCCATTCGTCCCTCCATTCACGCCTGTCGCGACACCACTGGAGGCGGGCTGCACGATTTTGGGGCGTGAGCGGAAGACGGCCTAACGGTGTGCGGGACCGTAGCCCAGCTTCATGGAGACGGTTGCGAATGGTCCTCGCCGATACCCCAGGAGCAACAGTGTCCCTAATTTGCTGGGAAGTGGCGGTGCGGTCCCCTACGGCACTGCGTAGGATCCTACGGTCTTGGCGTGCATCCGTGCGTCGCTGCGGTCCGGTCCCAGGTCGACGGGCACGTGCACCTTCCGCCGACCACTGGCGACAACATCGATGTACTGTGGAGACCTCACGCCCCACGTGTTGAGCAATTCGGCGGTACGTCCACCCGGCCTCCCGCATGCCCACTATACGCCCTCGCTCAAAGTCCGTCAACTACACATACGGTTCACGTCCACGCTGTCGCGGCATGCTACCAGTGTTAAAGACTGCGATGGAGCTCCGTATG
Organism: Schistocerca americana; assembly: GCF_021461395.2. Lineage (NCBI taxonomy): Eukaryota > Metazoa > Arthropoda > Insecta > Orthoptera > Acrididae > Schistocerca > Schistocerca americana. Next base: position 994,084,312 of record NC_060121.1, read on the forward strand.
CCACGGCAAACTGGCTGACACTGACGGCGGCGGTGCACAAATGCTGCGCAGCTAGCGCCATTCGACGGCCAACACCGCGGTTCCTGGTGTGTCCGCTGTGCCGTGCGTGTGATCATTGCTTGTACAGCCCTCTCGCAGTGTCCGGAGCAAGTATGGTGGGTCTGACACACCGGTGTCAATGTGTTCTTTTTTCCATTTCCAGGAGTGTATATTTCAAGAACCATTTACGAAATCTTAATTCTGCTGTCAGTAGGATTAGTTGTAAAAAAATCACGTACAGTCTCTTTCCATAGCCACTTCCAGTTATCAAAAAGACATTATTTGCGTCTCATTGTACTTATCAAAATCCGGTGAGTGGTTTCGGAAATATTTACAATATTTAGAACTTAAGATTAATCTGTTTTAAAAACGAAATCAACTGCTGCCTTATGGGAGAGTTCGTGATTTCACACCCCAATAAGGAAGTACATAACGTTGGATAAGAAGGAAATAGCATTGCACAGACGTGATAACGGCATAAAAAGGCCAAGAAGTAAATGTAGATGTCTATTCTGCCTGTCTAGTCCACGTGTATCGGACGAAGGTCACTTCGAAAACAAAAAATCTATTACGTAAGTCAAGGGGATCTAGATAATCTACTTGTACAAGGAGAATGTAGAAATAACGCAAAGAGAACACATGAGATGTACTCACAAAGTTATCCCTCCAGACGGTGCTCAAAACGAATAAACGAATAATATTTCAACGAATCCTAAAAAAAAAAAGAAAAGAAACATTATTGGAGTGCATTTGAATACTACACAGAGGATAAGGAGCAAACATGCTACGAGTGGAGCGAACGAAATAAATTTGTTGGCAGCTGTTGCTCCTAACCCCCATACCATCTTCAGAGAAATTCCGAGTGTCTCTGCAATAATTCAGTCGAAGTTGTGCTCGTTTTGAGTGCTAACAGTTTCCATCCGTATAATTTTTCACTTCACCAGCAGATTAACCAGCTGTATTGGAGAAGTGGTATGGAATTCTTTGGGTTGACTCTGATGTGCCATCAGGGAAATAGCTTCTCTCTCCAATGAGTTATTTTTATCGATGGAAAAACCTTTACAAGCAATTTCCGTATTACTTTCCCGCTGAGAATCCGCACTAGCTAAGCAGGTTGTCCGCATCTATCATGAAGATTTTCAGAGTAGGCGTAATAATGACTGTACGGTAGATTAAATGCAGGTGGGTGGGATGTGTGGCGAATGAACGGTGAACAGGCAACTTTATTGATGGATTCTAATAGATCGAGACGATGGCCTAATGCAAGTTGAGTAGATGAACATAAAAAAAAATTGCATAAGCGAGGTGTATGTTAAATGTCCACTGCTTCTTGATTTGGTGATGATACAAACACGTACTACGAGGATAATAATTAAGGAAACAGACGTACGACAACAGTTGTACATTCTCAACGTGACAGTACTTAACCACGTCATTCCCATACTCATTTACAGCACGCAGTTTTCCTCAGTGTCACGAGAAGTAAGGGAGCAGTTCGCAAAAGACACTCTTAGACGGTTTAACCGGAGCGTTAGTGTACAGGTCCAACTATACGCGACTGTTTTTTCTAACAGCGACCCCAATGAAGCCCTTTCAAGATCAATAATGTACGAGGAATTACAAAGCAGTAAGTACTTAGAGCTGAACGCTTACCAAAGGTGCTACGTCAGCGTGAAAGTTTGTAGCACTTCTCCGCTGTCTGTAAAGTGACTTAAGCTTCAGTTGTGTTTCGGTATACTCGTCCACAATAATGTCTAAATTAATCTATCCGACTTCATCCCATTACTCAGTCTTCCTGCCTGCCGTATTTATCACCTGACATATTTTCAAAGTTAATTCAGAGTTCGCGCCAATTACGTAAATTACTCAGTAATTGCTTTTGTTATCTGAGTTTGTCAATATGTTCACAGAACAAAATTTACTTAATTGAGCCCTGATTAGACACGTAATAACTGGTTCAAGTTACCATACAAAATTATTTCGAGCATCCGTGCAAAAGTTATGCCAATTAAAGAAAAATATAAACTGTTTCGCATGGCGTATGACGTAGGTGGGGAAAGCTAAGATTTTTGGTTCAACAATTTCTGATTCCGTTCGAATTTAACTCGAACTTAGTTTGCGAGGAAAACGATAGATCTGACGCGTATGGTATCTCTAAGTCCCACACAAAGACATCTCACCCACAACTTGACTGTTGTTTGTGTGTGCGATAGTATGTCGTAAATGAAAGTCATTGACTACAAAGTTTATTTCAGTCTGTGCTCACATAAATGTTAAATGGCTATACCGTTTACAACAGATCAGTTATATGAACAGCTAACAGACACTTCTCAGTTCGTGACAGAGTCCCAACATGCGAAGAGTCAAAATTTGTTTGAGACTCCTAATGCCATGGTTTTACCGCTGGTACTGGATAATAAGTGTTTGTAGACTATTAATACTACTAGTCAGCTAAAACCGGTATTTTCATTAAACAATGTATGTGAGCATTGACTGAAACAAACTAAGCAGTTTAATATAATTTATTCACTGTACTCTGTCTATTACATGGCAAATATTTAGAAGCCTTTGTTTTCGGATAGCAAGTGTTGCGGCGTGCTTATTTACAGGAATGAAGGTAAATAATTTGTTCTCTCGATATCACACAGTGACATTACGTCTGTTACGTAATTTTATAGTACTCGGTGTCCATTCAACGTAAGTTTTCGAGGGAAGTGTCGCAAAAGTTTGAGGCATTCTGGAAAAGCAGCGCTACGGTCGCAGGTTCGAATCCTACCTCGGGCATGGATGATGTCCTTAGGTTTAAGTAGTTCTAAGTTCTAGGGGACTGATGACATCAGAAGTTAAGACCCATAGTTGTCAGAGCCATTTGAACCTCTTTTGGAAAAGCAGCGTGAAATTCTTTATGCTGGATTTTCCTCAGTTCATCACTATTGACATTCACAGTCTGTAGACAGTGCAATGAGAAATAAACTTACGCCCATTTCTAAGCTTCTCCCCACCTTTCCTATTATTCCCTTGTTCATACTGATAATCATATGGAGTTACAAATTAAATTGCTAGTTAAAGTATTTCACAAAATATTTCCAGATTAAATGTAACTAGTTTCGCTTCAGTGTTATTCATACGACATTGGGGGCCTTCTTACAACTGTTACGTGTATTCATTTTGGGGGTATTATCTTGTTCCAATAACTGGTGTCCTCAAATTAATTCGTGGGCGCCATGTTTTGAGTGAGTCCTTCACAGCAGCCTCACGTCTTCTCACCGTGTCTCTGCCTAACTACGCCATATGTTGTCTCATCGCACCCATACGGTTCATATGCGTCACCTAGTCGTCCATACCTACATTATCCGTCCCCAGAATGAGAACTGCTATGGCATTAAAGACGATACTCATCATTAAACTGCGAATTTACTGCCGTCTCCCCTAAACTGACCTATCTAATGACAAGTGAATATAAAAGTAGATCAGCATGCTCTAAAAAACCTGGGGAAATGACTCGCCAGTGACTTCGAAGTAAATGCTTCATCTAACCTAAATAATGGGCACTAATTTATTGTGTCTAATTGATAGTTCATTAACCCAGCTAACCAATGTTCTAAAGAACGAAAACAGACGTAATTCGTATTTGTTCTGAAAACAATATGACGATATACAGCAGAAATAAAATTTGAGGAAAGAACCAACAGGAAAATTTATTCCTACGAATCCATAATAATAATACTGACAAATAAATTATTGGACATATCCCGTCATAAATTGTTGGTGAATAACACAACCAGCCACAAATACTTGTAAAGTGCTGTATTTCAATGCCATAACCTGGTTTTGGCTATCAAGCCCATCTCTAGATGGGTAATTTATCAGCTTACGTTGATGTTTTCGTCAGCAGCATATCGCCTGCTCTTGCAGTTTGCTCCAGTTGAATGCGATTTGTCTTGAACGTTGTGCTTTTTCAAGACACGAGGGGAGCGCAAAAAGTAACTTACATGTTATTTTGGTAGGTCGGCTAACATTTTTGAATGTTGCACTACACTTCAAAACGACACAGATACATGACACTGTTCTTCAACATAATCGCCAAGTCTCTATAAAAAACGGTCGGAACATCTCTCAAACGTTCAGGTCTGGACGATATAAATCCACTTCTTGTCCACGGAGTCGTTTCTGGACCGCTGTGTGAACGTCACCCCCCCCCCCCCCTCATCTGCTTTCAGTCTTCCGAAAAGATGGAAACCGTATGGTGCAAGATATGGACTTCTCGATTAGCGTTCCCCCCAACTTGTACAGCCTTGGTCAGCTTTCACTACGTCTAGACGCGACATTCCATTTGGTCTCCATATACCGCAATAATCTGTGCGCAAATCAGGCGTTTGCCAACAAGAATTGTGCTGTCCCGCGGACTTCAGTTCTGGATCACGTGCCCAGTTGCCGCAGCATTTCCCTCCCACAAGGTCATCCGCCTCTTACCCGTGATACAGCAGCGCCGCACTTGCAGGAACCATCGAACACCTGCTGTGTCCTAACAATGGGCCGCTCATGTCGGCTCCAGGCTCAATCATCTGCATTGAATTCGGTGTTTTTGTAAACAAGGGGTAATAGACGGAAAGACATCGATTGAAACAGAAGTAACTTCTGGTGGTCCTCAAGGTAGTGTTATAGGCCCTCTGCTGTCCTGTATAAACTGTTTAGGAGACAATCTGAGCAGCTGTCTTCGGTTGTTCGCAGATGATGCTGTCGATTATCGTCTAGTAAAGTCATTAGAAGATTGTCCGCCCCCCAGTAGTGAGTGGTCAGCACGACAGACTGTCAATCCTAAGCGCCCTGGTTCGATTCCCGGCTGGGTCGGAGATCTTCTCCGCTCATGGACTGGGTGTTGTGTTGTCCTAATCATCATCATTTCATCCCCATCGACGCGCAGATCGCCGAAGTGGCGTCAAATCGAAAGACTTGCACCTGGAGATCGGTCGGCCCGACGGGAGGCCCTAGTCCCACGACATTTACATTTGAAGATCAAAACAAATTGCAAACGGATTTATAAAAGATATCTGTATGGTGCTAAGACTGGCAGTTGCCGTAAACAATGAAAACCGTGAGGTCATCCACATCAGTGCTGAAAGGAATCCGTTTGACCTCCGTTACAAGAAAAATGAGTCACTTGTCTGATCTCTTTTGAAGTACTGCTGCGCGGTGTGGGATTCTTATCACCTAGGTTTAAAGGAGCGCTTAGAGAAAGTTCTAAGAAGAGCAGCATGTTTTGTGTTATCGAGAAATAGGGGAGAGAGTGTCACTGACATGATACAGGACTGGGGTGGACATCATCATTAAAGCAAAGGCGTTTCTCGTTGCGGCGGGATTATCTCACGAAATTTGAATCACCAACTTTCTGCTCAAAATGTGAAAATATTTTATTGACGCCTACCTACATAGGGGTAAATGATTATCATAATAAAATAAGGCAAATCAGAGCTCGCACGGAAAGTTATTGGAGTTCGTTTCTTCCGCGTACTGTTCGAGATTGGAGTAATAGAGAATTATTGTGAAGGTGGTTCGAGGAACCCTCTGCCAGGCACATACGTGTGATTTGCAGAGTATCCATGTAGATGTAGATTAGGTGATTCCTCAGCTGCTTCCGGAGCAGTTCAAGACGAAATGGTGCAGGGGTGAATATCCAGGTATCGGTGTCAAGTGGCATGGTGTTTTGGCAAGTGACCATGTGGTGGGCATCATCAGCCGCGGTGACGAACTGACTGCATAGAAGCTGGCGTGTGGCGTGGAGCTTTCCTCTCCTCCCCATCCCCCTCCCCTCCGAAACGTGAATTGGGCAACATGTCAACAGAGCAGGGGGAAGCAGATGTTGGGTGCAGACCACGAAGAGAGCGGGTGGCTGGTCGGAGGGGGAGGAGAATAGATAGAAGCGCCGTGCCGTCTCATAGACAGCTAATTATTGTGGGGTGTTGGTTGTGGTTAAGTACATGCCCAAGGATAAACAATGGCCAACTCTGGTGACCGACAGAGTGAAAACTATCCCAAATGATCATGCAAACTAATTTAAACCGACAATATTGTCGCACAACAGTAACTTCTTACTTAAATCAGTATTAACAGGGATGGTCCAATTACAAATGAAACAAATTGGTACTATATCACTCACGTAGATCTTCTAGCTATGAATGGAAACAAATGAGCTCTATAATAATTAGACTTATTGCCTTCAAATGTGAAAATTGCCGACCGATATTTATAAAGAACCATTGACAAACGGTCAAGGGGTTATAACTCTAAGGTATAACCTTGGCGTAGGTGGGTGGGGAAGATGAAACACAATTACGTTAGTAAGAGACAGGCAAGACCAGAGACTGCCTAAGTTGTTAGCTGAAAGTAGTAAATACACGGAAAAATAGGAGCGGACATTATAGGACTGCCAAAACGCACACTGAGAGAAACAAGCTGCATGCATGACTTTAAAATCACGTTCTCGGCTTCTGAAGGGACTTAATTAACTTCGCGTCTGAAAGACGACGGCACGTGCAGCGGAGATACATCTCACCACGTGCGGAGAGCGCGAATAAGTCGGACGGCCGCTTTAGCGCCTGGAGCGTCAGATCTCTGTACTCAGTGCGTAAGTACAGGGATGAATCTAGTGGCAGCAAGGCTTACCTCATCAGTCATCTCTCCTCTCCCCGAAAATCTAAAGTGAAGTCATTACTCTGCGAAGACCTATACCGAAGTGTACAATGCCTTATAGCAAAGTTTAAGCTCCTAAACCTTACAGTGAATTGTTCCCCTTCTGGCTGCTCTGAAAAGTTGCTGTTTTCCGTCAGAGCAGGAACTCGCTGACTTATGTTCACAATAATTGCGAGTGACGTCCAGCAAAACTCAAGTGAAGATACTAAGCTACTTCTTATTCTCGTCCATTATCTCTAGTTGAATCAATAGCGCTCTTACGTGCGGAGGAAGCTCAGAACGTACAAACTACGAGAAAATGCGGGCTCTGCACAAAATAACAGTAGGACCTAAGCAGGAAGCTGGATTCTGAAAGTTTAAACCAAATGTTATTCCGAGGCTTCATAACGAAACTTCACACCACCTGAGGGAATACACACCTACCTGCAGTTCTCTTATATTGTTAAGAGCCCTCTGTGTGGCGTTCCAGTCTCTTTGGACGCAAACAAGCGTGTCCTATATCCCTCCTGGCAAGTGATTTTTTTTTTGGGGGGGGGGGGGGTGAGGGAAAGAGGGGGAGGACAGTCGTGATTGCCGGTCTGGTTTCCTCTGGCTGTGGCTTTGCTCAAGACCCAACAATTTTATGATGGAAAATTCTTCTTAAAAGGATTCTTATCTAGTGCACCCAGCTTGTAAACTTTTAACTTTCCGAAACGTTCACCACATTACATAGGAAATGCAGAGAAAACCAACAGTGAAACGAAAACAGCCACTGGTGGGGCTAATCCAGATCTGCACTAACAGAGCAGTGTAAGAGAATCTGCGTTATCATCCTCTGAAAAATGTTAGTAGACAGTTTCAGAGGAGAATGGCCGCGTTACCATCACTACGCCTGATAGTAGCAGCCTGATCGCGAACCGAAATACTGTGCATATAACACACGGGCAATGGTTCGTTCATCCGTGAACTACGTCGTCATGTGTGCCGTTAGCTGTGTGACACCTACTGGAACGCCATTTGGTATATGTGTCATAAAACGAGAAACGCAATAAAAATGTAAATGTTGATTTGCTCAAAATCGTTAATCCTCGAAAGTTATTGACCGATTGCTATTAAATTTTGACATAACGTTAAATTCTAATATAAGCATGTTTTAAGTATCTAATTCTTTAACATATGTATATTTTTAATACACAGGATGTGTAAATACCAATTGTAGTTGTTGTGGTCTCCAGTCCAGAGACTGGTTTCATGCAGCTCTCCATGCTACTCTATCCTGTGCAAGCTTCTTCATCTCCAAGTAAAGTACCTAATGCAACCTACATCCTTCTGAATCTGCTTAGTGTATTCGTCTCTTAGTCTCCCTCTACGATTTTTACCCTCCACGCTGCTTTCAATCACTAAATTGGTAATCCCTTGATGCCTCAGAACATGCCCTACCAACCCATCCCTTCTTCTAGTCAAGGTATGCCACAAACTCCTCTTCTCCCCAATCCTATTCAGTACCTCCTCATTAGTTACGTGATCTACCCATCTAATCTTCAGTATTCTTCTGTAGAACCACATTTAGATGGCTTCTATTTCCTTCTTGCCTAAACTATTTATCGTCTATGTTTCACTTCCATTCATGGCCACATTCCGTACAAATACCTTCAGAAAAGACTTCCTGACACTTAAATCTATAGTCGATGTTAACAAAGATCTCTTCTCCAAAACTGATTTCCCTGCCATTGCCAGTCTACATTTTATATTCTCTCTACTACGACCATCATCACTTATTTTGTTCCCCCAATAGGAAAACTCATCTACTACTTTCAATGTCTCATTTCTTAATATAATTCCCTCAGCATCACCTGATTTAATGCAACTACATTCAATTATCGTCGTTTTGTTTTGTTGATTCTCATCTTATATTCTCCTTTCAAGACTTTCAAGACACTGTCCATTCCGTTCAAAGGCTCTTCCAGGTCCTTTACTGTCTCCGACAGAATTAGAATGTCATCGGCAAACCTCAAAGTTTTTATTTCTTCTCCATGGGATTTAATTCGTACACTAAATCTTTCCTTTCTTTCCTTTACTGCTTGCTCAGTAGACAGATCCAGTAACATCGAGGATTAGCTACAATCTTGTGTCACTCCTTTCCCAACCATTGCTTCCCTTTCACGCCCCTCGACTCTTATACCTGCCATCTGGTTCCTGTACAAATTGTAAACAGCCTTTCGCTCCCTGTATTTTACCCCTGTCACCTTCAGAATTTGAAAGAGAGTATTCCAGTCAACATTGTCAAAAGCTTTCTCTAAGTCTAAAATTTGCCTTTCCTCAATCTATCGGTTCTAGGCGCTTCAGTGCGGAACCACGCGGCTGCTACGGTCGCAAGTTCGAATCCTGCCTCGGGCATGGATGTGCGTGATGTCCTTAGGTTAGTTAGGTCTACGTAGTTTTAAGTCTAGGGGACTGATGTCCTCAGATGTTTAGTCCCATAGTGCTTAGAGCCATTTGAACCATTTTGAACCTTAATCTTTCTTCTAAGATAATTCGTAGGTTCAGTATTGCCTCACGTTTTCCAATATTTCTACGGAATCCAAACTGATCTTCCCCGAGGTCGGCTTCTACCAGTTTTTCCTTCGTTTGTAAAGGATTCGTGTTAGTATTTTGCAACCGTGGCTTGTTAAACTGATAGTTCCGTAATTTTCACTGTTAACACCTGGTTTTTTGGGATATGGAAAACATTATTAACAAGAATCTCAAAATGTACTTTTCCGATTTACTTCAAATCTTTACACGTTTCTATAATAACCGTTTCGACACATACAGTAGAAAATATATATGAAATGTTGTTAGGAAACGAGAAAGTTATGTTACGGACAGAGTGAGGGGGAGGAGGTAATGGACGAAGAGAGAGGGAAGGAGGAGCAGAGGGACAAAGAAAGGGGAAGGAGGAGATGGACAGACACAGGGGAGAGACGGAGATTGGGACGTGTATCCGGTTCCGATTCACGTCTCTCTTCTTTCTTTTCCATTTGAGCCAACTGAGCCAATGCAAAACGTGGCCGAGTGCAGCTGGTTCTTCCTGTAAATTGCATATCGTGTCAGAGAGCCGTCATCGACAAATAATGTCTGCAGCAATTAGTGGTTCGGCGGTGGCATCGTTAGAAAGTTGTCACGGAACAGAAATCGAGAGATTCTGTTTCGCCAACACTCTCCTAGCAGACTACGCAATCCGTCGGCAGACAAACCACCCGCTGCATGAATAATTCTTCACACTTGCAGGCCACTCAGACATCCTGAAGCGCAATAGTTTGAAAACGATCTATAACTGAGGCAAACGCTGGCAGTTGACCGTCAATATGAATAGTGGAATGGACGCAAACAGTCGAGAATGCCCATAACTGTGTGATACGCACCGTGAGTGCAGTCAGTCACTTCCGCGGAGCATGTTGGAGCAAGTGTGGAACAGTTTTAGTAAAACAAACATGAACGTTAATAGGGCAGAAGCCAGATATATCGATTGGAAGATCCTAGCGAAGTGCAGTTAATACACGAAGAGACCACCTACAAAGTCCTGCTCCGATCATTTCTTGAATACTGTTTAACCGTCTGGCACCCATCTCAAGATCGATGAATGCAGGAGACAGAGGGGACTCAGAGAAGGCTGCTTAGTATAACCGCAGTGGGAATGTCACAGATATCGTCAATAAATAAAATTACAGTGGATTACGCTACGCGAAAAGCATCGTGCAGCATGGACACATTATCTCACAAAGCACCCAGCGGCTACGACCCGAAGCGAGTAACGAAACATACAGCGTTCTGCAACATACAGCTCACGTAAGGAACACGTGGGGTTGCTAGAGGAAGTCGCGTTTATATCACAGACGGGGAAGAGAAAGTAAATGAAGGTGATGTGGGAAATACGGCACTGAGAGAAGAAGCTGACAAAGCACTGAAAGATGTAACTGAAAACAAGGCTTATGGAGTGGACGACATTCTCTCTGACTTATTGAGTTCCTTGGAAGAGCCAGCCGCGACGAAACTATTCCACCTAGTGAGTAAGATATATGAGACAGCCGAAATACTCTCAGACTTCAAAAAATGGTTCAAATGGCTCTGAGCACTATGGGACTCAACTGCTGTGGTCATAAGTCCCCTAGAACTTAGAACTACTTAAACCTAACTAACCTAAGGACAGCACACAACACCCAGCCATCACGAGGCAGAGAAAATCCCTGACCCCGCCGGGAATCGAACCCGGGAACCCGGGCGTGGGAAGCGAGAACGCTACCGCACGACCACGAGATGCGGGCTCTCAGACTTCAAGAGGAATGTAATAATTCCATAAGAATTCTTTTCGAGAAAGAGCTAACAGACACAATTTTTGGTTCATTTACTTAAATAAGCCCGGATCAGGCTGCTGTATTAAATTATTTAATAAAGCAGCCTGCTCCGGGCTATCATACCAATACAAAAAAAAAACATATAATAAAAAATATAGATTTTATAGCTGCCCTGTACAGTGTTGGCTTGTGCTGCGGCCTTCCTGCGGCAAAGAGGAGTGTGAGCTAATGCGACGCAGTATTTCCTTCGTTTGTTAGTCTACTGTTCACATCAAAATTTAAGTATCTGTTAACTTTGATCATCTGAAATCTCTGTCTGCTTTCCGTGTGCTCAGCTACGTCTATCGGTACAGCCCCTTTTATCTTGACAACCACTACTGATAAACTTGTAATTTACTATACACTTAAAAGTTGCATCACAATCAACTGTGTTGTCAAGCAGAAACAAGATGAAAGTCAAAAGAAAACTCATTTCGGTCTAACGATAGATGTGTCGATCCTGGTATTGTCTGTGATTTGAAATGTCTTCTGCACACATTGCTGATGCATCTCTGACGTTCGTTGACGAAATACATTACAATGACAGTGACTGTGATAATTTGATGTTGATAAAACAGTAGAAAAATTATTTGAAAGAATTACAGACATACTGCTATTGGAAGACAGATTCATAACTACTGATATTCCTAATGTTTATGTACCATCTGTTTTATAGTATTAAATTGAAGTTCCAGTATAAATGAAATTTCTTCCGCGATGGGCGAATATTTCCATTTCATGCAAAACGTCCATTTCCCATAACTACTCCGAAGTGTACAGTACTCTAAGATTTTTGTCTATTTCAAAACTGTGCAGTCCACTCAGTTTAATCATGGGATCATTTTCATACGACAGCGAAACTTGGAATGTATTCTAAAGTGTTAATACAGAACCCATTTACGCTGGAAGAAAATAAGTTCCAATTTTGGCCACCAGTTGTAAATCCGGCAACGCAAGAAACAATCATGGAAATGTTTCCATATCTAACTGATTAGGAATGGGACCTGGGCAGAACAGGTCAAAAAAGTGAGAAAGGCATAACGTTGATATTATTAACTGCCGCTGGCGTAGTTTGTTCAATATGAGCAACGGAGACGTCGACGACTAACTGCAGAGCGCACGATTTGCACCCGGTGGCAAAAACTGGGACTTTTTTCAGCATAAATCGGTTCCGTATTAGCGCACTAGCATGTATGCCAAGTTTCGCTGTCATACGATAATTAAAGCCCACACTGTACCTCTGTGAGTAGCTGCACTGTAATTACAATTACCGGCATTTGGAATGAAGCCTATGTAAGTCGTTCTTACACAGACGATGCTGCCGACGGTTACGATGTAATAGTGATGTCGACCTGTCGCGAAAGACAGCAGATATGTGCGATTGCAGTCTTTCTCGGCGTATTCCACTGGTGAATTCTTCTCGGGTTATCAGCCGAGTGGTGGCGTCGTCTTGTCGCAACGTTTCAATGAGTTTCGTACCCATCATCTTCTGGCGATGACACGACGCCACCACTCGGCTGATAGCCCGAGAAGAATTCATCAGACAGCAGATACTCCTTAATAGCATCACTCCGGATCATCATAACGACATCTTTATTACCAGTGATCCATTTTCAGTCATGATCATGGGGATCATGGGGAGAAGAGGAGTTTGTGGCACAACTTGACTAGAAGAAGGGATCGGTTGGTATGACATGTTATGAGGCATCAAGGGATCACAAATTTATCATTGGAGGGCAGCGTGGAGGGTAAAAATCGTAGAGGGACACCAAGAGATGAATACACTAAGCAGATTCAGAAGCATGTAGGTTGCAGTAGGTACTGGGAGATGAAGGAGCTTGCACAGGATAGAGTAGCATGGACAGCTGCATCAAACCAGTCTTAGGACTGAAGACCACAACAACAACAACAACAACAACATGCTTTAACGTTTATCTTTTTATTGTGACTACGGCGCATTGTCATACCAGCTCCCTGAGCTGAGGTTCCCAGAATGATCTGAGGACGTTATTTAGTAATACATATTGCGAAATGCTCATCAGAGTACAGGAGAGTTCGATAGTTATCTTACTCTAGTTTCATACTTCTAGATTCGAAAGAAAGCAGTTCGTAGATAGCAGTTTGTTAAATGCACTAGGTGTACGACTTCTGTTTCTAAAAATTTGCGCCAAAACAACGTTGCTCTACTATCCTCTTGACATCAACTTCTTTTGAGACAGTGTTAATTGCAATGCGTTTCTATTGGTTTTGCGTGAGTTTAGCCTTAAGATGGAAGCCGATATTTATCTTGAATCTACCGGTGCTGCTTTAGAAGTTAATAAAAATCAAAGTGTACGACGTGTGTTGTACCTTACTAGAAAACACTGTGACACCGGTACTCACTTCCTTCTTAGGGGTCAAACGACACTGTAATGCAAAACTTAGCCAACAGATGGAGGATGATTTTAGATTTTGCCTTCATTGAACCCGAAGATCACGAGCCATGTAATGATACCAAAAGAACCACCTGTATCAAAATACACTGCCGGAAAAAAAATTAGTACACCACGAGAGACGACGTGAATTTTTATTCAATGATGGCATATGTCACCTGGAGGATAACAGATGTACTGCTAATGGTTTCAACGTCGTCCGCCAACGGACACCATAGTGGCAAACCTACCAGGGCGCAATCTGCGTCTACCCTTCAGCAGGCAATGCTCACAGCTGGAAGGCTCATTGCGGTGCAAACGTATGAAGCAAGAAGGGAACCATGCCATGGGGACGTACTCGTGCCTATTGCAGCCAACTGTTTAACAGATGTCAGAGTGTTGCCTTCCCAGTAGCGGAATGGTCCTGTCGGAGAACTGCCACACAAGTTCGACGAGCTGCGTCAGTTGTGTAAGATGCTGGTAACAGCGGTCACGTGGACATCCTAATACCCGCAGACGGGGATCTGAACGCCCACACAGCCCGCCAGGACAGCAGTGGCAAACAGTACAGCTACGACAGTGGCGAGACGACGGCTTGTGAGCCCAGACATGTCAACACCAACTGTTGCGGTCCGGTTGTTAGCAGTGGGACCACGGACGAGCACACTTCCAGCCTATCTTCCACTCACACCACGGCATCGACGGGCGCTGCTCAACTGGTGCCGCCAGAGGATCACCTGGAAGAAGTCGCCGTGGACTTCATCGATGAAAGCTGATTGTGCCTGCTGCCAAGTGATGGTCGTTTGCGCTTGCGACGTGGACCTATTGAGCACCGTCTCTTAGAGTGCATTCGTCCAAGACTCAGTGGCCCTACCGAAGGACTTACAGACCGGGATGTGATAAGCTGCAAATCTCGTTGACCTTTGGTGTTTCTTGGGGAGGCGCTGACCAGCGCTCGGTACGAGCAGAATGCTGTTAGACGCGTTCTTTTGCCTTTCTTGCGACAGAATTGTGATGTGTTGCTCCAACAGGATAATGCTCGCCCACCGACTGCTCTTGAAACTCAACATACTCTGAAAGACATGCAGCAGCTTTCCTGGCGAGCATTATCTCCTGACTTTTCTCCAGTCGAGTACGTGTGGGATATGACGCGACGAGAAGTGACACGTGCGACTCGTCAACCAACAACTCTTACAGAACAACGTGAACAGGTCGAGCAGGTGCGGCATACCGTACCTCAGGACAGTATTCACCTTCTGTACGACCGACTGGATGACAGAGTCACCGCCCACTTTGCCGCCCGTGCAGGCTACACTACGTACTAATACGAGTGTTTCAGCATGGTTCGATACCTGCTACTTCGGAACCCCCTTGTGCTATTGATCTATAAGTGTAAGTATTTCGTGTACACCATGTGCACTGTTCAAACAATAAATCTCGAGTAAACTGGGAACCTCTGAAAGGCTGTACTTTTACTTTTATTTCTCGTGGGGTAGGTCTACAGTGGGGTGTTTTCCTAATTCTTTTGAATAGCGTAATATAAATGTAAGAAAATGAAACAGCTACAGCCATCCTTACGATATCATTTATTGTATGACTACGAGTTTCTATGCTTCAGTGCACCATCTTCAGCCCTTAACTGATCCTGAGGGGGTTACCACTATTCGCATACACAATGCGACAGTGGCCGACATCTGTAATATGCTTTTCTCAGACTACCTGTAACAGCGATCTTGTCTCTCCAACCATCAATTATCAGCTGACCAATCATGAATCAGGTGATAGTTGATGGCTCTAGAGACAATATCACGGTTACAGGTGGTCTACGAAAAGCAGTTATAGACGCGGCCACTAATGCATCGTGTATACGAATGGTGAAAAACAATTACGCAGGCCGAAGATGGAAAAACTTTTTTGCTGGAAATTCTCATGTTTTTTAGGGTGGTAAGTCCAAATATGATACTTAAAAACTGTATCACCCGCCATTTCTTGACAGTTTAGAGTTAAATTTATTAAATTAACCGAATTTTTAAAGAGTTTAACAGCTTTTATGCAAAGAAAATAATTTAAAAAGGAGGTTACTGAATTTAGATGACATTGGTAGCACTGCTGAAAAACATTTGCTGGCAAAAAAGGTCGATTCTCTTTTTGTGTTAAAAGATGTAGTTTTTTTTACTGTCAACTTAGCCTCACTTTCCCATTTCCTGTGCATGTGCTCAGTCCAATGTCTAATCGTGGTTGTAAAATCTCTGCTGACAGTTTTTGTTATATTGGTGGTGAATTTATGATTAAAAGACACCAAAGAAACATTACAGACTTTGTGAAAAAGGATTCTCTACCATACTTCGGATCTAAACTTGGTGGTCAAGACAAATCTTGGTCGCCGCATAAGGTATGTTATTTGTGTGTTGAAGATCTGAGGAAATGGTCCAGAAAGGAGAAAAAGCATTTAGATTTGTTGTTTTTCTATGATATGGAGGGAGCCAAGAAATCATTCCGATGATTGCTAATTTTGCAGTGTAGATATTACTGGTCATAATTCGAAAAACAGTAAGATAAGAAGCTACCCTAACCTTCTGTCCGCCATCCGACCAGTAGGGCACGGTGTAGATTTCCGGTTCCTGAACCACCAGGTGATTTAAATCCTAATCTGATTTAGATGAAGCAGATGATGATGAAATCCGTTGTAATACAGAAAGCCTTGAGCCCAGATTGTTTAGTCAGACCGAGCTTAACGATTTGCTTAGGGATCTGGGCTTAACGAAAGAAAAATGTGAATTGCTTGGCTCTAAATTAAAAGAGAAGAACATATTGGCAGTTTGAAACAGCGTATACACGTATAGAAAGAGAGAGTAGTGATTTTCCAAGTTTCTCCACCAAGAAGGTGATTTAGTGTACCGCTCAGACATTCCCAGTCTGATGAATGAGTTTGGTATTGAATACAAAAAGGAAGACTAGAGGCTGTATATTGATTCATCCAAAACTAGTTTAAAGGCTGTTTTACTACACAATGGTAACATGTATGCATCTACATCTGTTAGACATTCTGTGTATGTGAAAGAAAGCTATGGAAACCTAGAAATAGTGCTAATTAAAATAGAGTATTCTGCTCATGGTTGGATATGTGACGACCTAAAAGTATCACACATGCTCCTTGGTCAGCAAGGTGCCTTTACCAAATTTCCATGTTTCTTGTGTGAATGAGCCAGTAGGGCTAGGGACCAACACTGGTGCAGAAAGAACTGGTCTGTGAGGGAGTCTTTAAAAACTGGCGAGAAGTACATTCTACGCAAAAACCTTGGAGATCCAAAAAACGTACTCCTACCACCTCTACATCTAAAGTTAGGCGTTATGAAACAGTTTGTAAAGCTTTTTCCTAAAGATGGGCCATGTTTTAAGTATCTATTCCAAACGTTTCCACAACTTGCATAAGCTAAACTAAAAGAAGGCGTCTTTGTCGGACCAGACATTACAAAATTGATGTTTGATGTTAACTTTGAATCCACAATGACCTTAAATGAGAAAGAAGCATCGATATCATTCAAGCAAGTCGTTACAAAATTCTAAGAACATGAGAAACACCCAGAATATGTTTGTATTGTAGCTACAATGTTAAAGAAGTTTAAAACTTTAGGATGTTTAGTGAGGCTGAAAGTTCATTTTTTTTGAACAGTCGCCTTGATTACTTCCCGGAGAATATGGGAGATGTTAGTGAGGAGCAAGGAGAGTGTTTTCACCAGGACATTAAAGTGATGGAAAACCGCTACCAAGGCCGCTGATTACTGTTGGTCACTTCACTTCACCGAGCAGTTCAGCAAGCGACTCGTCGTAGAAAAAGCTATACAAGGAGCTTCAGTGAAAAAAGAGAAAGAAAATGCAAACCAATTCTAACTGACAAATGAAACCTCTATTAAACCATATCATTGTTTTAAGTAGCTTACTGTAGAACCATACTTGTGTTGTAACAAATTTCATTAATTTCCCTGTTTACCGTATAGCATAGGACTTTTACACTATATAATAAAAAGTATATTGCTCGAAAACTATGGGTGATACAAAAAAACAATGGCTAGGATTGAATTCAGCTCCTAAAAATTTATAAAGGTCAGCTATCAAAGTAAAAAAAGTTTTTTAAAGAAATTTTTCGTTAGCCTGTGTTATTGATGTCGGTCAGTGATGCATCGTGTATATGGATGGTGCTAACTCCTTCAGCATGAGTATGGCCTGAAGATGGTGCACTGAAGCACCGAAACTTTTAACCATACAACAAATGACTTCATAAAGGCGGCTGTAGGTGTTTCATTTCCTTACATAAGTGAACGGCCGAAGTCCGGCAGACTTCCACTGAAGGATGCACGTGCAAACAAAGCGTAATAAAAATGTTAGGTCCTGGTTGTCAGTCAGTCCATGTGACGGACAGTATCGCGGTTCGCTGAGGGGTCTCGGCCAGGCTGTGTGTGGAAGCCGCGTTCGCGGCCCCTGGCTGCGGGCCGGCCTGCCGAGAGGCGACGCGTCGCGGACTCGGAGGCGCGGATCTGCCTTCCGGAGCGGCGGCGGCGGCGGCGGCGGCGGCGAGAGGCGGGCCCGCGTCCCGGAGCTATCGATCCCGCCCCCGCCGCCCCCGCCGCCCCCGCCGCCCCCACCGCCCCCGCCGCCCCCACCCCCACGTCGCTACAAGTTGGTCGCCGCACCTCCTGCCCTCCTCCCTCTCAGGCCTGGACGCAGACCTCGGCGGCGGCAGCGGGGGCCGGTGGCCGGTGTCTCTGCCGGCGCCCGCAGGCCTAGCGCTGCTGGAGCGGCCTAGTAAAGTTCCATTCCAGGCGGGGTTCAATCTGGCAGGACCAGAGTCTTCCACGGAATTCCAAAAATCTATTTCTAAGGTTTGGTGGTGGCTTCAAATCGCAAATCGCGTGGAACTAAAGGCAATAACAGGTGGACCATTTTAATAATTCAGCACGTACCGAAAAAAAACAGACTGCATAATTCACAAACGTTTTTCCATACAAAAACACATAAGTTAGTATATTTATGGAGCTGTACTCTTACTAACAAAATATCCATCTACGAAAGAATACATAACATCTTTCTTTCTTTCTTTCTTTCTTTCTTTCTCGGGGCCTTTGTCCCGCTCCAACGCTGTGTCGGCTTTGTTATTACGGATGTGTCAGCGTTAACTGCGAGGGGTGGCCGCATGCCCTCCCTGACGCCACCCTGAACCTCCCAGGACGCAAGCAGTGTACCCCAGCTGTCTGCGTCTAGTGTAAGTCATGAAATAGTGCGGACGTTGTCAAATGTCTGTGAGTCGTGTAACGGAGGCGGAACTTGGGGACCAGCCCGGTATTCACCTAGCGGAATGTGGAAAACCGTCTAAAAACCACATCCAGGCTGGCCGGAATACCAGCCCTCGTCGGTTAATCCGCTAGGCGGATTCGATCTGTGACCGGCGCGCCTACCCAAGAAGCAGCGCATTAGCGCTCTCGGCTACCCTGGCGGTTGAAAGAATACATAACGTCTCAACTAGAAAATCCATGAAAAATAGCAAGAAACAGTAGTTATGATATCAACTTAGCCGACAAAGTATATAATCATACTACACTCCTGGAAATGGAAAAAAGAACACATTGACACCGGTGTGTCAGACCCACCATACTTGCTCCGGACACTGCGAGAGGGCTGTACAAGCAATGATCACACGCACGGCACAGCGGACACGCCAGGAACCGCGGTGTTGGCCGTCGAATGGCGCTAGCTGCGCAGCATTTGTGCACCGCCGCCGTCAGTGTCAGCCAGTTTGCCGTGGCATACGGAGCTCCATCGCAGTCTTTAACACTGGTAGCATGCCGCGACAGCGTGGACGTGAACCGTATGTGCAGTTGACGGACATTGAGCGAGGGCGTATAGTGGGCATGCGGGAGGCCGGGTGGACGTACCGCCGAATTGCTCAACACGTGGGGCGTGAGGTCTCCACAGTACATCGATGTTGTCGCCAGTGGTCGGCGGAAGATGCACGTGCCCGTCGACCTGGGACCGGACCGCAGCGACGCACGGATGCACGCCAAGGCCGTGGGATCCTACGCAGTGCCGTAGGGGACCGCACCGCCACTTCCCAGCAAATTAGGGACACTGTTGCTCCTGGGGTATCGGCGAGGACCATTCGCAACCGTCTCCATGAAGCTGGGCTACGGTCCCGCACACCGTTAGGCCGTCTTCCGCTCACACCCCAACATCGTGCAGCCCGCCTCCAGTGGTGTCGCGACAGGCGTGAATGGAGGGACGAATGGAGACGTGTCGTCTTCAGCGATGAGAGTCGCTTCTGCCTTGGTGCCAATGATGGTCGTATGCGTGTTTGGCGCCGTGCAGGTGAACGCCACAATCAGGACTGCATACGACCGAGGCACACAGGGCCAACACCCGGCATCATGGTGTGGGGAGCGATCTCCTACACTGGCCGTCCATCACTGGTGATCGTCGAGGGGACACTGAATAGTGCACGGTACATCGAAACCGTCATCGAACCCATCGTTCTGCCATTCCTAGACCGGCAAGGGAACTTGCTGTTCCAACAGGACAATGCACGTCCGCATGTATCCCGTGCCACCCAACGTGCTCTAGAAGGTGTAAGTCAACTACCCTGGCCATCAAGATCTCCGGATCTGTCCCCCATTGAGCATGTTTGGGACTGGACGAAGCGTCGTCTCACGCGGTCTGCACGTCCAGCACGAACGTTGGTCCAACTGAGGCGCCAGGTGGAAATGGCATGGCAAGCCGTTCCACAGGACTACATCCAGCATCTCTACGATCGTCTCCATGGGAGAATAGCAGCCTGCATTGCTGCGAAAGGGTGATATACACTGTACTAGTGCCGACATTGTGCATGCTCTGTTGCCTGTGTCTATGTGCCTGTGGTTCTGTCAGTGTGATTATGTGATGTATCTGACCCCAGGAATGTGTCAATAAAGTTTCCCCTTCCTGGGACAATGAATTCACGGTGTTCTTATTTCAATTTCCAGGAGTGTATTAAGCTACACGCCAATGAAAATAAAATGACACCATTACCCTATCAAATAGCAGGTCTACAACTTTGCTTCCACCTTTTTGCAGTAATTGGCATTAGCTGCTGGTGGTGGTTAACAGATGGTAGGCTGTAAGCACCACATAGTAAGCTTACGCATTTGTAAATATTTGTGGATTTGAGATTGCATCGTAAAGCTATTCTCGATTGAATACGTTAACTTAAGAGCCGAATTTTTGTCATTTATGGGAAGTTTTAATCTTCTGCTTCAATATGGACAAATCTGCGGCTGAGTCTCATACAATGCTGCGTAAGACATGTGTTGAGGCACCTACTAGTGGAAGAACGTGCAGAGAATGGTTTCGACGCTGCAGTAACGGTGATTTTGACGTCGCAGACCCGCATGGCTATGGAAAAGCTTTTCGAGACTGCTGAAGCCGACAGAAACAGTCACAACAGATCGTTGTCGAAAGCAGTCGATGCGTTTGAGCCGAGCACTGAAAGACAAAAGGCCACAATACAGCAACAGACACGAAAAGGTGACTTTGTAGCATGACAATGCTCGACTCCCTGTCGGAAAACACATTACAGCGTACCTGGAAGGGTTGAAATTGGAAGTCTTACCCCTACCCCTAGTATTCTCCAAACATTGCTCCCTCTAAGTACCACCATTTTTTCTATCAGTGACAAACGGCCAGTCCAACGAACACCTCCGGTCATAAGAACAAATGCAAATGCGATCGTTTCATGGATTTCGTCAAAAGACGCCCATTTCTTCTGCCGGGCAATTCGTGTTTCGGGAAAGACGGGAGAAAGTAGAGGTCAGCGATGAATTGAAATTTTTTTGATGTTTTTCACAATAAAGCCTCGAACCTCGAAAAAAACTATGTAAATTAAGTTGTAGAACTAATAGGACATGGTAACCAGAAAAACCAGTTCACTTTCGTATTTTGTTAGGAAATATTTATGAAAAAATCAAACATGTATTTCGAAACACCAAACTGATAAGCTTCACAACACACGAGACACGACGATCACGAATTTGTTATTCCCTAGAACAATCCTGTGTTTACGTGGCAGTTTATGGCCGAACTATCAAGTAACCTATTTTCTAACTTAATATGCAAATCGCAATAATCAGTAACGTCCATTCGTTGGCGCAGCGTGAAAACTACAAACAATATTTACTGCTACCTATGATTCCCCTGCTAATTACTTCTTCATCTCCTTTCCCTTAATAAGGCGAGGGAAACAGGTTATTTCAGCAGGCTTGGGGGCACGTTGTAGCTGACTCGCGGCAGGAAAGTTAACTTAAGATGATTCAAATGGTTCAAATGGCTCTGAGCACTATGGGACTTAACATCTGTGGTCATCAGTCCCCTAGAACTTAGAACTAGTTACACCTAACTAACCTAAGGACATCACACACACCCATGCCCGAGGCAGGATTCGAACCTGCGACCGTAGCAGAATTGAAGATGACAAGAGTGTTTTAAAGTTGGTGTTGGCGAAAGACATCTCCGGGCAGGTACAGAAGAGAGAATGGCATTCTGCCACGTCCGCACATTAGGAGCATCGAAGAGGCCAGGCTACATAACATGACGGGTGCATTTTGCAAAAAAAGGGAAAAGTATCGTTTTTACAAGGTACATTCAATAAGTAATGCTACACATTTTTTTTCTGAAAGCAGATTGGTTTCATTCAAGACTACATTTTTTTCTCTAATCTCACTGGTTAGATGTGTTTCAAATAGCTCTGAGTTCTATGGGACTCAACTTCCGTGGTCATCAGTCCCCTAGAACTTAGAACTAGTTACACCTAACTAACCTAAGGACATCACACACATCCATGCCTGAGGCATGATTCGAACCTGAGACCGTAGGGTTAGATGTGGCCCGCCACGAATTCCTCCCCTGTGCCAACCTCTTCATCTCTGACTAGTAACCTAGGTCCTCAATTATTTGCATGATGGATTGAAATCTATGTCTTTCTCTACAGTTTTTACCCTCAGAAGCTCCCTCTAGGACCGTGGAACTTATTCTGTGATGTCTTAACAGATGTCCTATCATCCTGTCCCTTCATATTGTCAGAGTTTTCCATATATTCCTTTCCTCCCCGATTCTCCGGAGAACATTCTCATTCCTTACCTTATTAGTCCACCTAATTTCCAACATTCTTCTGTAGCACTGTATCTCGGATGCTTCGATTGTCTCCTTACCCGGTTTTCTCACAGCCCAAGTTTCACTACCATACAATCATATGCTCGAAACGTACATTCTCAAAAATTTCTTCCCCAAAGTAAGGCCTATGTTTATACTAGCAGCATTCTCGTGACCACGAATGCCCATTTTTGCCAGTGCTGACCTGCGTTTTAAGTCCTTCGTGCTCCATCCATCACGGGTTATTTTGCTACCTTGGTAGCAGAGTTAACTTCATCTACTTCGCGATCACCAATCCCGATGCTAGGTTTTTGGCTGTTTTCATTTGTGCTACTTATTACGTTCGTCTTTCTTCGATTTACTCTCAATCCATATTCTGTACTCCATCAGACTGTCTATTCCATTCAACAGATCCTGTAATTCTTCTCCACTTTCACTCAGGAAAGCAATGTCATCAGCGAATCTTATCATTGATATCCCTCACCTTGAATTTTAATCCCTCCCCATGAACCTTTCTTTTATTTCCGTCATTGCCTCTTCGATGTACACATTGAACAGTAGGAGCGAAAGACTACATCCCTGTTTTACAACCTTTTTTATCCGGGTACTTCGTTCTTGGTCTTCCATTCTTATTGTTCCCTCTTCGCTCTTGTACTTATTGTATAATACCCGTCTTTCCCTATAGTTTATCCCTATTTTTCTCAGGATTTCGAACATATGGCACCATTTTACATTGTAGAATGTTTTTTCTAGGTCGACAAATCCTATGAACATGTCTTGAATTTTCTTTAGTCTTGCTTCCATTGTTAACCACACGGTCAGAATTGCCTTTCTGGTGCCTTTACCTTTCCTAAAGGCAAACTGATCGTCATCTAACACATCCTGAATTTCCTTTCCCATTATTCTATATATTATTTTTGACAGCAAATTGGATGATAAGCTGTTAAGCCTTTTGTGTGATAATTCTGGCAGTTGAGGCTCTTGCCATCTTTGGAATCGTGTGGATAAGGTTTTTTGGAAAGTCAGACGGTATGTCGCCAGACTCATACGTTCCACACACCAACGTGAGTAGTCATTTTGTTGCCACTTCCCCAAAGATTTTAGAAGTTCTAATGGATAGTTATCTATCTCTTCTGCCTTATTCGATTTTAGTCTTCCAAAGCTCTTTTAAATTCTGATTCTAGTACTGGATTCCTATCTCTTCTACATCGACTTCTGTTTCTTCTTCTATCACGTTATCAGACAAATCGTGCCCCCTCATAGAGGCCTTCAGAATACTTTTTCCGCCTATCCGCTCCGCTCTCTCTCCATTTAACAGTGGAGTTCCCATTACACTCTTAACACTACCGCTCTTGCTTTTAATTTTACTGAGGATCATTCTGACTTTTCTGTATGCTGGGTCAGTCCTTTCAACAATCATTTCTTTTTCGAATTCTTCATATTTTTCATGCAGCCATTTAATCTTAGCTTCCCTGCACCACCTGTTTATTTCATTTCTAAGTGACATCTATTTCTGTATCCCTGAATTTCCATTAACGTTTTTGTATTTCATTCTTCCATGGACCAACTAAAATATTTCTTCGGTTATTCATGGTTTCTTTGCACTTACCTTCTTTGTATCTACGTTTTTCTTTCCGATTTCTGTGATAGTCCTTTTTAGAGATGTACATCCTCTTCAACTAAACTGCCTACTGAACTACTTCTTATCGTAGTATCTATAGACTCAGAGAACTTCAAATGTTTGTCTGTTTATTCATTATTATTTCCGTATCTCACTTCTCCGCACACTAGTTCCTCCTGACTAGCCTCTCGAACTTCGGCCTCCTCTTTGTAACTACTGAATTGTAATCTGAAGCCGTATCTTCTCCTGCGTGCGCCTTACATACCAGTATCTGTTTCCGGAATCTCCACCTGACCATGATGTAATATAAGTGAATCTTTCCCGTATCTCTCGACTTTCCAAAAGTATACCTCCTCCCCCCCTGTGATTCTTGAGCAGAGTGTTCTCTGTTAGTAGCTGATATTTATTGCAGAACTCAATTAGTCTTTCTCATTCCTTGTCCCATCCACATTCTTTGGTAACTATTCCTTCTACTCCTTCCCCCACAACCGCATTCCAGTCCCCCGCGACTGTTAGATTTTCCTCTCCATTTACGTATGTTCAGTATCCTCATATATTCTCTCTCTCTCTCTCTCACTCCATCTTCGGATTGTGACGTCGGTATGTATACCTGGACTATCGTTGTAGGTGTAGCTTTGCTGTCGCTTCTGATGAACTGTTCACATTAATTCACTTTCTGTCCACCTTTCTATTCATAACGAATCCTGCTCCTGTTATACCATTTTTTGCTTCTGTTGATATTACCCTGCCGGCTGGTGTAGCCGTGCGGTTCTAGGCGCTTCAGTCTGGAACCGCGTGACCGCTACGGTCGCAGGTTCGAATCCTGCCTCGGGCATGGATGTGTGTGATTTCCTTAGGTTAGTTAGGTTTAAGTAGTTCTAAGTTCTAGGGGACTGATGACCATAGATGTTAAGTCCCATAGTGCTCAGAGCCATTTGAACCATTTGACATTACCCTGTACTCATCTGACCAGAAATCGTTTGGTTCTTTCCATTTCACTTTACTGACCCCTGATATATCTAGGCTGAGCCTTTGCATTTACCTTTTCAGATTTTGTAGCAACCTATGCCAGCTAACATCCCAAAGATTTCTGGCCTCACATGCGGTTCCCCTTCATCGCAATGTCTTCACTCAAACTCGCCTAGGGGTTGAACCGCACGTGTCGTATTACACGCCCTAAATTAGACACTAGTGACCCTTTGGTTAAATTGTCTGCCTGATGGTAAGTTTGCGAAATACAAAGTTAATATAACATATAATAAGAGTAATAATAATATCGTAAACTAAATTAACGACCCATAAATGATGTAGGCCACACAGCTTCAATTTGGTTAGAATAATATTTGTTCAGAAAGCAAACTAACAGCGAAAGTGTTCGTATTTGGAGTTACTGTCACACTCGAGTGCTTATCTATTTGACACAGTTCGATCATTCACAATCTCATTGCGAAACACGACACTCCTCCTTGTCATTTACACGAAATGTTAGCGTTCACATCGTGCGCGCGGCTGCTCACCGCTCAAAGAAAGTCCCGCGATACCACACAACGCGAAATTTTCTAAGTCGTTACACTTCCTAGCTACCTAAAGACCGACCGTTCGCTTTCGCGACTCCATCCAAACTGTCCCTCTCTGCCCGTCCCCGGCCGCGTTTCCCGCGCTCTGAATATCCTCGCTCAACTGACTAGGGCAGTTCCCTTTCCTGAAGCCGTCCATCTGATTGGCTACAGCTTGTTCTATTTTATTTTGCATTTTAACATATTGAAATAATGAAAGCCTGGCCAATTTCTCTTTGTAAATAAAATAACAACAATACCCATTACATAATAAACGTAAAATTCTTGTACATAAAACCAACACAATTTCCTTCTTAACTTTGAAGGTCATGGCCAGTAGCTTTGCACCAATGTGGTTTCCTGATAAATAAATAAAGTAACTAATATAAACTAAACTTAACAACAAATATTCTATTACCTAATTCAATAATAAAGTGTCATGCTGTCATCGTTCAATGTGTTTTGTGTGGAGGAAATGATGATCTGATGCTTAACTGAAAATACTGATGATTTAAATTTATTATAGGTTTTTAGCAATTAAAGTTACAGAGTTAATATTTACAAAATTTGCCATTTTAATTATGCTCTTCTATATGAAATATCGGTCGTTAATGTCGACCAAAGCGGTCAGATGTTACAAAACTTGTTAATTTCACTTTAACAGTAAATCCTAAGCTATTGTATATATGATCAACATTCAAGTTTTATTGGAATCACCACTAAAATGTATGGAGGATGGCAGATTAAAATTACTGTGGCTTCATTCCCTGAACTACTACAGAATGAAATAGTTTCCATAAATGTTTCCCTTTTTGGCCGACCTTAGATCCACCATATTTAACACTGCTACGCCCCACTGGCGACAAACGCCTTCTACTTGGTTTTCTTATGACGTAGGTTCTCGTCCGTCTCACTCGCACACTACAGCGCTTAGACCTCCATAGACAATAAACCGCTGTCAGTTTCCCCTATCTCGTGGTGAATCTGCGCCCTTTATGGCACGCGGTCCTGGAGGACAGGGTTCATTCCACTATTCATGTAGGCTGACTCTTTCAGCCATATATTACAGATGAGAGCGCTATGCTCGCTAACTCACACCAACCACGTTTAAACTTCCAATATTCCACGCTCCGAGTCGTAGAACGTTTTCCTTTTTTTGATTACTCTATCTTTTTCTAACGGTCACTTCCCCTGGGCAGTCCGCTCCCAAAGATCTGGATCTGGGGAATTAGTCCAGACTCTTTTACCAACTCAGAGACCATTACAGGCCACATATCCAGTGGATACTCGTTAAGTGTCTTTAATGCAGTTGCCGGCCGGAGTGGCCGAGCGGTTCTAGGCGCTACAGTCTGAAACCGCGCGACCACTACGGTCGCAGGTTCGAATCCTGCCTCGGGCATGGATGTGTGTGATGTCCTTAGGTTAGTTAGGTTTAAGTAGTTCTAAGTTCTAGGGGACTGATGACCTCAGAAGTTAAGTCTCATAGTGCTCAGAGCCATTTAAACCATTCAATGCAGTTGTTTCCTTTGCTTCCTGCATTTTCATGAACTTCACCATTGCTGATTCTTCCACTTTTATGTGCAGTTTCCCATCCCAAGGGCAAGAGAGTGCCCTGAAACTGTATCCGCTCCTCCACCCTCTTTTATGAGGCCTTTGGCTGAATGAGGGTGACTTCTTATGCCGTAAGTATTCAGTCACCATTGCTGATTATTTTTGTTCTAAATTTTAGCAGTGGCGGAGCTCGAACCCTGGAATCAGGACGTGTTGATTACTGCTGAAAGGCGCTATCAGTAGATCATAAATACAGCGCATTATTCCCCTCGCTTTTGTCTGCAAACCACTATTTTTCAACATAACCTCCGTTCAGTGAGACGACCGTACATCAGATGGCAGTAGGAAGCTTCGAGATCCAGGTTGTAGGATGGCTGAGGAAGAACAGTCCACTGCAGTTCTGCGAGCTTCTCTCAGGCGAGAAGACCTGTGCGAAGCCTTGTATTGTCATGGGGAAGGAGAAGTTCGTTTGCATTTTTGTGGCAACGAACACACTGAAGTCGTTTCTTCAGTTTCAGAGGGTAGTACAATACGCTTCCGAATTGATCGTTCCACTATGAGGGAGGACATCAAACAGAATAACCCCTCCCCCCTCGCCATAAGAACGTCGTCATGACTTTACAGGCTGATCGCGCGGCATTGAATTCTTTCTCTGGAGGAGAAGTGGTGGAGCGGCCCTCCATTGATTGCCGTTTCGTTTCTGGTTCGAAGTGATGAACCCATGTTTCACCGTTTGTGACGATGTTCGACAAAAAATTGTCACGATCTGCCTCGTAGCGTGCAAGCAACTCCGAACAGAAGGTCCTTCGCTTCTGTTTATGGTTATGGTTTTACGAGCTTTTGTTGAGGCAGCCTAACTATACCTGGACAAAATGATGCCGGACATTCTCATACAGCAGTTACATGCGTTTTTCTCTCAGTCCAATTATGAATCTGTGCATGAGGCATGGGGACGAAGGGCAGCCTCAGAATGTACCTTTGTGTTCTGGGAAGCAAAAGAACGGAAGTATAACTCAGCGGCGAACCGCCGCTGGACCCGCCTCTACGGGCGGTATTTTCTTATCTCTGGCAGCCTGCTGCGACCACTGCGTTAAAGTATTACTCCGTCCCACCGAGCGAGCGCAGTTTCTTAATGAGAAATCTGGGCTTAATTATCTGTTAAGAGTGTTCCTCTGCGGGAACACGGAGCTACTCCTGTGTCCTGTACTTCTGAATGAATATTATTTATTCTGTGAATGTTCGTATTTCGTAACTGACTTTTTCCAATCTTGAATGCACACAGTTTGAACAATAGGTAGCTGCGTCTTACATTCTGTAATAAGAGCTTATAATTAGTTTTTATTTTATTTTTCACTGACGATTAGTTTGTCTACGCTGGTTGTAGGACTTTTATTGTTGTTGCTTTTGTCTACATTTTAAGCGTGCAAATTTCGTCAACTATTAACGTACCTACTTCTCTCACTACAGTTTCTACTTTATGTGTCTTAGTCTGTCATGGAAAGAATCTCACACAAATAAACCTTCTGTAAAAATGGATTAAGAGAATAAATATAGAACCGTATGTACTTAGTCCATTGTGGATGGCGAACTCCAGTTACGATTTAATTTGCGATTTATGTTGGTATTATACGGAACCAGTAACTTTTTCCAATTTCGTACAATTTATTTTCTGTACCATTAGCCTAATTTTCAAGCTATTGCAGGCTCATCATCAGATGAGTGTGTTACAGGAACATTATCAGGGTCACGTCCAGTTAGTCGCTGTGACTGTAGTGCTGGTGGAAATAACGGAAATGTTGCTACTAGAGACGAAATGTTTATGAAACTAAAAGATTGTTAGGTTTTAAGACACTTACACTGCACTGTCCCGTGGTATCTCTGACAAATTAATTTTGATAATGCGCACTTTACAGTTTATTCACGCACATAAACATTCCTTGACTGCACTTTGCTTCACACTCAGTCGTTGTAAGTAAACGATAAACGTAGGTACAGTAAATACGAATGTGCTATGTATCACACTTTGCCACATCGCAGCGATTGAGTTAGGATGCATTGCATTGCACTAAAAATATTTATAAGGATAGATAATGGCTGTAAATGGCCATTGCAAGCTGTAGATGTTTGTATGTGTTGACAATATACATGCAATATGGATGAAGAAGTTAAACGACGGATAAGCATACATAGTGAAATCTTTTCTACAAAATTAGAGAGTAGGGCAGGGCCGGCCAGAAATTCTGCACGCGTGTGGTGCTCCTGCACATGTGCAACTTCCGGGTCACAGCGGGCACGCCGCAGCCGTCAGCGTTCATGCAGTGCATGTTTCTACGCACAGATGTCGCTTTATCCACTTGCTGGGATACTCTGTACCGGCGCGTTCTAGTGCTCTTTCCACAGCTTGCAAGCCAACCATGGGAAGGTATTTCGCGTATTAAACATTTAAAATACTGTCACAGTCTACTCACTGAGACGTCTACTTTTATGTTAACAGTTTAACCCAGTAAGACAAGTAATACAGTTAACAACCGTGGGTTTTTACTAAGGCAGCTTGACTGACGGCACGTAGATACGAGTAATGTTTTTGATCTAGTATTTAAGAAAAAAATGGTTCAAATGGCTCTGAGCACTATGGGACTAAACTTCTATGGTCATCAGTCCCCTAGAACTTAGAACTACTTAAACCTAACTAACCGAAGGACATCACACAAGACCCAGTCATCACAAGGCAGAGAAAATCCCTGACCCCGCCGGGAATCGAACCCGGGAACCCGGGCGTGGGAAGCGAGAACGCTACCGCACGACCACGAGCTGCGGACAGTATTTAAGAAAGAGAGCACTTAGCGACTTCCAACGAACCTTATTCATGATTTCAAATAACATTGAACTAATGCAAAGTTTCCTATATCTAATTCTCGGTGCCCTCAGTTACACCCACACAATTTCTGCCTCACTGACCTCTGAACAGAATGATAACCGCAGACCTCTCGATGATCACCTGTTATTTCAATACCATCATTGCTACATCTTTCATCAGCCCCGTCTGAAATCTGCATAATAACCGACAATTAGATGAATGTTGCGTTTTATCGACTTCAGCTGAGCGTAGCCCTTCACACATTAAAAAAACCGTAAATGTAAGTATACATTGGAACAATCGGTTTAATGACCAACTTTCCTGATAATAATGTAACTTGGAGCAGAATGAGGCACTAATGCACAGTTAGTAAACAATAATTTTTATTTATGAAAGGAATAAATCCAAACACGTTTATCACTGCTCATGAGAAATGATAATCCAGTTGATGTGTCTCATCCATTTTGTTAAAGACATTTAATTTTGCTTGCCGTTCTTCAATCTTGAGTACACTACACTCGTCTTTGTGATATGCATTTTAGTGTCTTTCAATTTAAAACTTACGCTGGCCACCTATTATTCGGCGGCATATCAAACACTGTGAGTTTTCAGCAACGGCTACAAAAAAGAATTGCAGTTCCCAGTCACTTTTAAACGACTGAGAACATAGATCTCCCGTCCTTTGCTTTTTCACAGTACCTGCCATTTCTCAGTACTTCCCTGTTAAGGTTACGGTTACCAGGAGTAAACGAGACTGGGTATGTTGCGCTCTTGCTTGTACCACATAAACCGGGAAGTGGAGCCGCCGCCGTTCATTTAGGACACATGTCTCATAACAGATGTCGCTGTCGCACACGTGCGCACATGTGCAGCACTTCCACACGTCTGCACACTGTGCAGCGTTTGGCCGGCCCTGGAGTAAATGAACCAATCATATGTGACAGAGCATTTCTTCTTAGATTCATAATAATATAAATAACAAAGCAAAACAGTTGGGAGTAAACAGATGGCATAAATTAATTGCGTAGGCTTCCGCAACCAGAGTCAGCCGATATAAAAGTTTTCTGGGAACGGTACCGCGTCATAATGTAGAAAA
Source organism: Schistocerca americana (assembly GCF_021461395.2). NCBI lineage: Eukaryota > Metazoa > Arthropoda > Insecta > Orthoptera > Acrididae > Schistocerca > Schistocerca americana. The sequence continues at coordinate 994,115,656 of NC_060121.1, forward strand.
TACTGCTGTTGCTGAAGAAAAACCAACGTTTCGGCGGCCTTCTTCTGGGTCTACTGGTGCGTTCTTGCTATGCAGTGTCCCTTGTATTTTGGTGTTACTGTTCACTGCGCACGCCTTTACGTCATAATTTTAAAAAGATACTTCGTTTCTTTGGTCACTTAAGGAAGAAGGAGAGGGAACTTTATTATAATAGGTTATTACGGTGGAGGGACAACGTAATCTCTGTTGTCTATTGGCTCTTGTGTCATGTGCCATGATTGGTGGTCACCGATGATTGACAAGTTGGCTGCTGTCTACCAAATGCTGGACGTCGGCCGCGGGCTGGCAGTTTGTGGGGTAAGGCGCGAATTGTGGCGTGGCGGCATGGGCCGCTCGGCCAGCCGGGGCCCGGCAGCAGACACGTGGTGGCGAACATCAGCCGGACGAGAGGGGTGCAGCCGCTGTGTTGCTGAAGGAGAAAAAAATGGTTCACATGGCTCTGAGCACTATGAGACTTAACATCTGAGGTCATCAGTCCCCTAGAACTTAGAACTAGTTAAACCTAAGTAACCTAAGGACATCACACACATCCATGCCCGAGGCAGGATTCGAACCTGCGGCCGTAGCGGTCGCTCGGATCCAGACTGTAGCGCCTAGATCCGCACGGCCACTCCGGCCGGCGCTGAAGGAGACATGCCGGGAGTGCCAAATATGGCGGACTTTGTGAAACCTTAATCGCAGACATTTCACAGTTCGTATAGAAGTTAATAGTAGCCAGATGAATCATGATACCTCAAAAAGAAACATGTACATTACTATTATTTGCACGATGATTCTCATGGTGTAATCAGATTTTTCAATATGTTTATTAGTTTAAAGTTCAGTATCTGATGATAAATTATACAAGTAGCACCCAGCAACGAATTTCCAAAATATAAACGCTTCATCCTATTTAGTCGATCGCCGTCTCTTTAGAAAGCTATTAGTGTAAACCTAAACTGGTATGAATTACAGGAATGTAACGTGAATAGTTCTTGAGTTATTGGAGGTCAAAGCGGCCGGTTACTATCGATCGCGTCAGACCGTAAGTACTCCACACTTACACGTAAAAACGGTAACAGTACACTTATAAATATATTTATTAATCTATATCTTTGTTTATATCCGATATATACTATTCATGAAGAAATTGGTTAAATATTTACTGTGTTTTAGAAAGCACGGGGACATTAGGCTACTGGCCTACCTTTTGTTCTATTCCTTTGATATATGTTTACTTAATTTGTTTATGTATCTAATCATGTGTGTTAGAGAGTGTTTATGGTTCAGCCGTAGGAATATTTATTTTATTTCAAGTATTTAAATGTTAATCCAGTATTTGAAATGTGTTTGATTATGTCTGTGAGTGTGCGTTGGCTTGAAGACAGGGCGGGAGCGCTCTAGCCAATCTCAGCGATCGTTACTGAGAGAGACGTATGGAGGTTGGGAAGGAGCATCGGTTCCGGAGAGGACACGTGGTGGTCGGGGCAGTGCGGCGCGAGCGACAGTACAGCAAAGTAGGGAGAGAGGGCTGGACGCGACGGCGCGGCAGACGCACTGTCGCGTGAAAGACTTGGAGCGTGGGGCGCATTGCGGGTGGTCGCGGCAGGTAGAAATACTTCGGAGTGCCGACTCGTGCACTTGTGAGACTTCCGTGGCTTCTACAGTGAAGACGTTGTGTGCGTTTAGAAGTGGATATCTCGCGTGGTATGTTGTTTTTCATAGCTAATTACGTGCAGTAGGAATCTATTGTTTCCCTGTTATTCAACTTATATTTTATTTAATTGCTAAACCATCGACAATAATAAGTGTTTTGCAGAAATATACCGCATTCTCAAAAGTACTTCTACAATCGCACTCATCATTTAAAGTCGTTAAGATAGTACCTGCAGATTTTATTTAATTACAGTCTTTCATTGATACAATTTATATGTTACTTTCATAATTCGCAATTGCCCAGTGATACAAACCTTCGACCATTCGATTTATGTGTGTATTCTTATCGTATACTGTAGACTGAGCATTATTTGGCCTGTAATGCGGCAACTACATATCCTAGCCCCTAGACAGTGAAACCAGCGAAAACTTTTAGTATTTCAACTCTGAGTCGGAGGGTACATAGTTGAGAGCCGCACCAGCTACCACCCCAGTTCACATTTACTGTGAAAGCCCGCAAGTCACCCGCCGGTAGTGCTCATGCCTCGTGTTGACAGTGTGGTCTGTTGGGCTCTGATTGCTGCACAACCAGTCCTAACACCACCCAGAGCACAAGAACTCGGTCATCCGCTCTTTGGAAATACGTGCGCAGCGCCTAAGTGATGCTCAAAACATAACACCTGAGCTTAAAAGGCGTTTCTAGCCAATGGCTACAGCCGTAAGTCGATCCACACAGCCTCGTCGACGAACAGAAGTAAGAAAGATAAACAAGAAATAGACAAACTGCAGCCAAGAGTGCGCTTCGCTTATGTTAAAAATGTTACTGACCGATTAGGCAAATTCCTTCGCCGGGTTGGGGTGCAGCCTGTCTTCATAGTGGTCGTAGGATCCAGGACGTGCTAGGCTCCATTAAGGACAAGGTGGATGCATTACGCACTGCAGGAGTGTAGAAGGTGGAAAGCAAATGTGGAGAGACATTCATCGGCGAAACTGGCAGGCCAATAGCAACGTGCACTCTGGAACACGAGCGCTATATTGGTCTAGGGCAACACAACAAATGTGCAGTGGCAGAACATCAGCAACACTGTGGAAAAGAGATTAAATTCATCGAAGCCTGTGTGTTGACCAAGCAAGCCAAACAAGCCGGTTTGGACGAAACGCAAAATCGGAGAGGTCATCTAAATACTTGAACACCCTAACAACATGAACAGGGAGGATGGACTCAGGCTTGCCCCATCTTGGCTGCCAGCAGTCAGAGCCCAACACACCGCACTGTCAACAAGAGGCACGAGCACTAGCGGCGAGTAACTGCCGCCGCGCGGCCGGCGTCCAGCATTTGGTAAACAGCAGCAAACATCTCATTCGATGGTGACCACCAATCATGGCACATAACACAAGACCCAATAGACAACAGAGGTTCCGTTCTCCCTCCACCTAAATAACCTATTAAAATAAAATTCCCTCTCCTCCTTCCTTAAGTGACCAATGAAACTAACTTTCTTTTTAATATTATGACGCAATGCCATTCGCAGTGAGCAGTGACACCAAAATATAAGGGACCCTGCACAATTAGAACGCACCAGGAGACCCAGAAGAAGGCTGCTGCAACCGTGGCCGAAACGTTGCTTTTTCTCCAGCAACAGCCGTATTTTATACGTTATGACGCGGTACCATACCCAAAAACCTTTACGTCGAGATGGCGTAGTTGTTACACGAAGAAGAGCATATTAATTTATGAAGTTGGATGAATATATCTTATTGTCTCTTTTGAGGGATTCTTGGTGCAAAGATGTCTTACAAATTTTCGAACAAATAGTTCCGTGTTGATTCATTTCCTTCGATAACGATATTTTGAGATGATTTCCGTTTGTAAATGTAAATCTCTGTTTTTTAAATTTTTTGTTATTTGCGGCAGCACCACGAATATGGCTTCCAGATAATTTGATAATGTTCCTGTAACCCCACCATTTGATGACGAGTCTGCAGTGACGTAAAAACTGTTTAATGGTACAGAAAATAAATCTTTCAGAGTTGAGGAAAAGCGACTGGTTGCTTGTTATACCCGCGTAAATCGCCATATAGCGTCAGTAGTTCCACGAAAAAGGCCTCGAGGGGTTTGTGTGGATAATCGGTACAGACTGCAAAGACTTAAAGATAAGACAAAAAATTCGTTCTGTGGTCAGATAAAAAGTTTACGTTTTGTTCTCTGGTCGAGTAGACGTGCATCAGATAGAAAGCCCACACGTGCTAGTGAGTGTATGTTCTGAAGAATCAATTATTTACAGCCTAGTAATGCCGCATTGTGCCATGGCAAAGGCAAGTATGCGACTTCCAGCGATGGTTCGGAGTACGGTTTTAATTCATTAAGATTTTTCCGCTCAGCACACTGTACGCATCACCTGAAAGGTTTCCTTCTGGAACAAAATATCTACATTAGGACAAAGGCGTTTGGCATCGTACCATTTTTTCCTGGAGTGTGAGTCCAGACAGGTATGACGAAAATTCTACGTAGTCTAAAGAAGACTAAGAGAGAGCTTCTGTTTCGGTTGTAAGGTATGCTCAGAGACTTTACTTTGCTTTTCATTGATAGAAAATTCAGGATTCGAGTACATGTCTACGTGAAAGTCCTCATTTGTGAAGGTGAGTGATAATTCACTAACTTTCGTGAGCCATTGTGCTATACGTATTATCAGTCCTTATTTTTAGTCAATACTATAATGATCGACAAAGTAGTCTCAGAGGAGACGAAGTAGTGTGACGTGACGAGTCCCTGAAAGTTAGAGTGTCGGGCACAACACTCCCATAATTGCGCGAGCACATTCTAGTGCTGTTCAGTTCTCGGTCAGCATTACAGATCAATAATTGTTACACGAATGAACACTTTTCAGGACAGTGAACTACTGCTACACTTAATAATCCTGGTAGTACCGTAGTTTCTGGCTTTGTAACATTATGTCGTAACACTAAGCAATTACATTGCAACATGCGGAAGTAGACCAATTGCTACTAAGACTAAATGTTGGTCAGGATTATGAAATGATGTGCTCATACCCCGAAAATGTGTTGCTAATAATAACCATAGTCTGTCTATAACACTTGCCATACAGAGAAGTAGCACTTACATTGAAACGCCACAGAATCTGGTATAGGTATGCATATTCAAATAAAAGATTTGCAAACAGGCAGAATACGGCGCTGCGGTCGGAAACGCCCACATAAGACAACAAGTATCTGGCGCAGTTGTTGGATCGGTTACTGCTGCTACAATAGCAGGTTATTAAGATTTCAGTGAGTTTGAACGTGGTTTTATCGTCGGCGCACGAGCGATGGGACACAGCATCTCCGAGGTAGTCATGAAGTGGGGATTTTCCTATACGACCAATTCACGAGTGTACCGTGAATATCAAGAATCCGGTAAAACATCACAATTTCGACATCGCTGCGCCCAGAAAAAACGGGGCCAATGACGACTGAAGGGAATCGTTCAACGTGACAGTAGCGCAACCCTTCCGCAAACTGCTGCAGATTTCAATGCTGGACCTTCAACAAGTGTCAGCGTGCGAACCATTCAACGAAACATCATCGATATAGGGTTTCGGAGCCGAAGGCCCACTCGTGTAGCCTTGATGACCGCACGACACAAAGCTTTACGCCTCGCCTGGGCCCATCAACACCAACGTTGGACTGTTGCCTTTGCGGACGAGTCTCATTTCAAATTCTATCAAGCAGATGGACGTGTACAGATACTGAGACAACCTCATGAATCCATGGATCCTGCATGTCAGCATGTGACTGTTGAAGCTAGTGGAGGCTCTGTAATGGTGTGGGGTGTGTGCAGTTAGAGTGATGTGGGACCCCTGATACGTCTAGATGCGACTCTGGCTGGTGACACATACTTAAGTATCCTGTCTGATCAGCTACATCCATTCATGCTTTCCGAAGGACGTGGGCAAATCCAGCAGGACAATGCGGCACCCCACACGTCCATAATTGCTACAAAGTGGCTCCACGATCACTCGTCTGAGTTTAAACGCTTCCGCTACGGATTTATGGACATCCCTGGAGGATTCGTGGTGTCGGTTCCCTCCAACACTAGTCAAGTCATGCCACGTTGTGTTGCTGCTTGCTCATGTGCGCCCTACATGATATGAAGCATGTTTACCAGTTTCTTTGGCTCGTCAGTGTATTTTATGAGGGTATGAGTGTGGAAGTGCGCAGTATGAGTTGCTTATGTACCAGAAGTCACATCTGAAACCACAGCAATAAGAGATGACTATAAGAGGAATGTATGTCCTACATTAAAGTGCAGTTGAAATAGGCACAAGACTAATGTAATGCGTATCAATACCTCTACCTCTGTTGAAAAGGGTAGAATCTTTCCACAAATACAAAAAGTGCTGAAAGGTCATGTTGACGCATGAACATACATAAGACATGCCCAGGAAATCTTTGTGGCGCGGGCGAACAGTAAAATACCCTGAGAGGTTTCAGTATTGCTGCCGGATTAAGTCGACTTCTTGCCACGATGTTTCGGCTAAGCAGCAGGTGCATATCAAAATTATGACCAGCTATGGAACTCACCTTAAGATGGCTGCCCGAAATTCGATGAAATATTCATTACGCCGGGAAAATTTCAAGATAAAGAACAGTTCAGTACTCTTACGCCTCTGCAACAACTATACACTCACTGCCTGTCTGTTTAAAAACGATACAGTGACACCTTGTTCTGCCTCACGAAAAACTCTACAACAGGATTCGGTGGACGAAGAAACAGACCTTAAATACAAGGTCTGAAAGAATCTTCCTCCTTCAACTATGACAGAATCAATAGAAGGCTCATTTCGCTACATGTAATAGTTTCGCTGGAAAAGACCGTTGTATTAGCACGACATGTACCATATTTTTCTGTACACTAGCACTAAGAAACTCAATTATCCTGAGCACATGCTGTACCTAACGGGAAGTCCAACGCCTTTGTTCTTTCGGAGGTGAAATATCTGTGACAACTGTCACCGGTTATCAAGCTACGATCAGATTCACGAAACCTCTTGTCTTTTTCACTATGTTTGAAAGCATTTGGAGGCATGTTGACGACGAAGTACCATCTCAACCGTCGCAAAAGATTGACATGATCAGTTTTCCATAGCTGCTCATCTGTGTATTAACGTCAAATGTAGTTACTGAAACGTACAACGAAACGAAAAATGATTACTGTCGTCGAAGTATGTTGACATCGACAATGTTTACAGGAAGGAAGTCTGCAGTTTGATGCCTGGTCTGTGATGTGAGGGACCTTCCCGGGTCTCACCTGAAATGATTAAAGGAAAGAACTTGAAACCTAGATCTGTAAGTCTGGACAGTGACTGGAACACGGCTCATGCCGAACATGGATCCATTGCGCTGCTTCGCCTGCAAGAAGCTTCAGAATTACATCCCAAGGAAAAATCAAAGACTTCACTTGCAGCAAGGTGTCGACACATGCGGAAGAAACGTCACCCTCCGAAGTTTATGCTAGTTTTAAGGTGGGTTAATGGCACCCAAGTCCACCACAGTTCTGCCCAACAACACCGTGTACGTGCCAAACGACAGTAAGGTCGTAACCCCCTCCCCCTTACCCACATTTCGCCTCCAACATTGTCGCCTCTGCAGTAGAGGTCAGAACCCCGACACCCAGCGCTGAAATCACGCGACTTCCTTATTGGTGGCCGAGGGAAACATTTCAGACACACCGCCGCTCACAACCGATACAAAGAGGTCTCAGGGGGCGGCAAGACGGGCGTCAATGAGGTCACCTTGGGACGTTGATTCCCACACATTTCGCTGTCGAAAACGACAATTGGGAGTGCGATGAGCTACAGGACAGCGTTCGTAACAACGTTCTGCCGCCCCTGGACATTTCAGCCTTACTCTGCATACGTTGTGGGGCTGCAACGCTACTCAACGTGATCAGACAGACACACGTGGAATGGGTGTGACCGCAATTTTTCTGTGGTATACAGGGCGGAACCTCTAGGGACCGTTCAAAACTATCCAACGGAGTCTGAACGTGGTTCGAAGCAGCAAATGGGTTCAATCTTTTTCAACGTTTCTTTCTCACGCCCTCCTGTGGCGTGTTCACGAAGGTGCCACATAATCTGTAAAGTAAGGTCTTCGTGTTCGACAAAACCCTCGGTGGCTTCCACGCACCTTTCTTGAGAACTTTAAACATGTACCTGACGGACACTTCGACACCTATTTAGTCTCACGGCTGCTCTAATGCCTGACGGTTAGGCAACCACTTCGACATACCTTATGAGAGGTTTGTCTATCTTAAGGCACTAGAGAAATGCAGCATTGTCGAACGTTGTCAAGAACGTCGCACTGTTGCTTATCATACGCCAAAGATCGTTTTCGACGTCGAAATGTTCTGCCATTGAACGACACAAGGGAATGGATTAAACTCACTGACGGCCCTTATGCAACCCCCTGAGACGTTTTCGTATTGATTCTGATCGGCGATGTGTCTGGAATGTTTCCCTCGACCGCCCATAAGAAAAACGCCGCTTGATTTAAACGCTGGATGTCGGAGTTCAGACCTCCGTCACCGAGGCGGCAAAATAAGGGGGGAAATGTGGGTGAGGGGGGATGTGAGACATTCGAATTTTGTGAAACGTCCACTGTGGTGTTGGGCAGAATTGTGGCGGAATTTGGTGCCAATGACACACCATTAAGCCACCATCAAGCCCACATGAACTTCAGAGAGGCGGCCTTTTTTCTGCATATTTCAAGTCTCGCTGAGCCCGAGGGTGACGTCCCAGGCCGCCACGCTTTTGCAGCTCTGCAGAGGTCTGTAGGCACCTTTGAAACAAGTTTAAAACACGCGTCTGAATGGGGGACAATTTTGTTATTTCGTCAAAGTGTTGCGCATTATTATAGTTGTCAACTACATCTGCGTGATTACTCCGCTATTCCCAATAAAGTGCCCGGCAGAGGGTTCAGTGAACCACCTTCATGCTGTCTCTCTACCGTTCCACTCTCGAACGGCGCGCGGAAAAAACGAGCTCTTAAATTTTTCTGTGCGAGCCCTGATTTCATTTATTTTATCGTGATGATCATTTCTCCCGATGTAGGTGGCTGCCAACAGAATGCTTAAGCAATCTGCGGAGAAAACTGGTAATTGATATTTCATGAGAAGATCCCGTCGCAACGAAAAATGCTATTGTTTTTATGATTGCCACTCCAATTCAATCCACGTATCATGTCTGTGGCACTATCTCCCCTATTTCGCGATAATAGAAAACGAACCGCCCTTCTTTGTACTTTTTCGATGGCATCCGTCAGTCCCACCTGATGCGGACCCCACACCGCACAGCAATACTCCAGAATATGGTTGACAAGCCTAGTGTAAGCACCTTCTAAGTGTCCTGCCAATGAATCACAGTCTTTTGTTTTTGCTTTACCTAAAGCATTATCTATGTGATCGTTCCAATTTAGATCATTTGCAATTGTAATCCCTAAGTTCTTAGTTGAATTTAAAGCCTTCAGAATTGTGTGACTTACCGCGTAATCGAAATTTAGCGGATTTCTTTTAGTACTCATGTGAATTACATCACACTTTTCTTTACTCAGGGTCAGTTGCCATTTTTGACACCATACAGACATCTTATCTGAATCATTTTGCAATTCATTTTGGACATCTGATGAGTTTACAAGACGGTAAATGACAGCATCATCTGCAAACAATGTAAGTCGACTACTGACACTGTCTCCTATGTCATTAATATAGTTCAGGAACAATGGACGCCCTGTAACACTTCCTTCGGGAACGCCGGATATTACTTCTACTTTGCTCTATGACTTTCCGTCTATTACTACGCATTGTGACCTTTCTGACAGGAAATCACGAATCTAGTCGCACAACTGTGGCGATATTCCATAGGAACGGAGTTTGGTTAGAAGATGCTTGCGAGGAACTGTGTCGAAAGCCTTCTGGAAATTTGACAATATGGAATCAATTTGACATCACCTGTCGATAGCACTCATTATTTCGTGAGTGAAAAGAGGCAGTTATGTTTCAAAAGAACGATATTTTCTGAACCCATGCTATGTATCAATAAATGGTTTCCTTCGAGGTACTTCATAATGTTCGAATACAATATATGTTCCAAACCCCTACTGCAAATCGACGTTAGTGATATGGGCCTGTAATTCAGCGGATTATTCCTATTTCCCTTTTTGGGTATTGGTGTGACTCGAACAATTTTCCAGTCTTTAGGTACGGATCTGTCTGTGGGCGAGTGGTTGTACGTAATTGCAAAATATGGAGCTATTGTATTAGCATACTCTGAGAGGACCGCGACTGGTAGTTTTAATACAGATCCCTATATTTTGAATGACGCACGTAACATGTAGTAAAATCTGACCATCAGTCTCCGGCTTAAATTAACACTGTGAGGATCTTTATTATAAGCACCGTATGAAAAGTCTCCATCTCTGTGATAGTGGTGTCTTCATAGGTTATGCGCAGAGGTGACGAAAGTCGCGGAATAGCGACATTCACATATACACGTGGCTGTACACGTACACAAAGTATAAAACGACAGTGCATTGGTGAAGCTGTCATTTGTACTCAAGTGATTCATATGAAAAAGTGTCCGACGTGATTATGCCCGCACGAAGTGAATTCACAGACTTTGAAACTGGAGTAGTAGCTAGAGCTATTACACACAGGAAATTCCATTTCGGAAATTGTTAGGGAATTCAGTATTCCGAGATTCACAGTGTCAAAATATTGCCGAGAATACCAAATTTCAGACGTCACTTCTCAACATGGATAATTCAGTGGCCGACGGCCTTCACTTAACGACCGAGAGCAGCGGCGTTTACGTAGCGTTGTCAGTGCTAACAGACAAGCAACACTGCGTGAAATAATCGCAGAAACCAATGTGGGACGCACGCCGGACATATCCCTCAGGTCACTGCGGCGAAGTCTGACATTAATGGGCTATGGCAGAAGACGAGCGAGGCGAGTGCCTATGCCGACGGCACAGACATCGCCTGCAGCGCCTCTCCTGGGCTCGTGTCCATATCGGTTGGACCCTAGACGACTGGAAAACCGTGGCCTGGTCAGGTGAGTCTCGATTTCGATTGGTAAGAGCTGATGGTAGTATTAGAGAGTGGCACAGACTCCACGAAGCGACGGACTCAAGTTGACATCAACAAGGCACTGTGCAAGCTGGTGGTAGCTTCATAAGGGTGTGGGTTGTGTGTACATGGAATGGACTGGGTCCTCCGGTCCCACTGAACCCATCATTGACTGGAAATGGTGATGTTTGGCTACTTGGTGATCATTTGCAGCCATTCATGTACTGCATGTTTCCGAACAACAATGAAATTTTTGTGGATGAAACTGCGCTTTGTTACCAGGCCACAGTTGTTTTCAATTGGTTTGAAGAACATTCTGGACAATACGAACAGATGATTTGGCTACCCAGATCGTCTGACTTGGTACACAACCGAGAGGACAGTTTGTGCACAAAATCCCGCACCAGCATCAGTTTCTCAGTTATGGACGGGAATTGAGGCAGCATCGCTCAGTACTTCTACAGTGGACTTTGAACCACTTGTGAGGTCCCTGCCGCGTCGAGTTTGTGCACCACGCCGCGCAAAAGAAGGTCCGACACGATGTTAGGAGGCATCCCATGACTTTCGCCACGTCATTGTAAGTTATATGTTTATGAGTAAGTGAAAAGCCATTTGTTTTGACGTCGGTAACGTTTCTCTTGAGTTTTCTTCGAGGTGTCTTCAGTGGCGATTTCATGTCCGTTTTCTCATCTATACCCTGAAATAGACCTGTGTTTAGTTGTTCTATAGAATCTATGGCGTCGTTTACTTGTCATTTTCATACACACTTACCAATTAGATTCCCCGATTGTTTCCAGTAGATATTTAAAAAGTGTATTTATTATGTGTACACGTGCACGTTTGCAGAAAAACTCTGGTGGAAATCGTGGAAATTTCGGAAATAGGCATGAAAGTGCAAAGGGAAAAAGTACCCGACTGCACGGAACAACCAGACCGATTTTGCTACATGTGTGTTAAACGAAAAGTCGAAATCTTTATTGAAGACATTCTAAGGTAAATGAAGGCAATGTGTCCCGTAAGCAAACATACAACCTTCCACTGAGTCACAGAGATGGAATTTATACTCCATGAATAAAATGCACACATCAAAAAAAGTTTAGCATCACCCCAGTTTCCAGAACTCCTGAAGATAGATGTTGTATCACACACACACAGTCCCTCTGACTGTTCAGAGATCTCACTAAACCCACCCAAGGATGTAAACAACCGTGCAAGAGCAGCGCCTGTTGGACGGGGGGTCCGACAGCCGCCCACTTCCAGTCATTCCACCAGGAAGGAGGTACACGGCTCGTGTTGTCTGTAGTTCAACCGTGCGTGGACTGTCATTGTTACTTTGTGCCAGGAAGGGCTCTCAACAAGGGAAATGTCCTGGCGTCTCAGAGTGAACCAAAGCGACGTTGTTCGGACATGGAGGAGATACAGAGAGACAGGAACTGATGGTGACATGCCTCGCACAGGCCACCCAAGGGCTATTACTGCAGTGGAAGACGGCTACCTACGGATTGTGGCTCGAAGGAAACCTGGCAGCAACGCCACCCTGTTGAATAATGCTTTTCGTGCAGCCACAGGACGTCGTGTTACGACTCAAATTGTGCGCAATAGGCTGCATGATGCGCAACTTAACTTCCGACGTCCACGGCAAGGTCGATCTTTGCAACCACGATACCATGCAGCGCAGTACAGATGGGTCCAACAACATGCCGAATGGACCACTCAGGATTGGCATCACGTTCTCTTCACCGATGAGTGTCGCATATGCCTTCAACCAGACAATCGTCGGAGACGTGTTTGGAGGCAACTCGGTCAGGCTTAACGACTTAACACACATTGTCCAGCGAGTGCAGCAAGGTGGAGGTTCCCTGCTGTTTTGGGGTGACATTATCTGGCGCCGACGTACGCCGCTGGTGGTCATGGAAGGCGCCGTAACGGCTGTACGATACGTGAATGCCATCCTCCGACCGATAGTGCAACCATATCGCCAGCATACTGGCGAGGTATTCGTCTTCATGGATGTCAGTTCGCGCCGCCATCTTGCACATCCTCTGAATGACTTCCTTCAAGATAACGACATCGCTCGACTACAGTGGGCAGCATGTACTCCAGTCATAATCCCTATCGGACATGCCTGGGATAGACTGAAAAGGGCTGTTTATGGACGACGTGACCCACCAGCCACTCTGAGGGATCTACGCCGAATCGCCGTTGAGAAGCGGGACAATCTGGACCAACAGTGCCTTGATGAACTTGTGGATAGTATGCCACGACGAATACTGGCTTGCATCAAAACAAGAGGACGTGCTACTGGGTATTAGAGGTACCGGTGTGTACAACAATCTGGACCACCACCTCTGAAAGTCTCGCTGTATGGTGGTACAACATGCAATGTGTGGTTTGCATGCTCAATAAAGAGGGCGGGAATGTTTATGTTGACCTCTATTCCAATTTTCTGCAAAGGATCCAGAAGTCTCGGAACCGAGGTGATGCAAAACTGTTTTTGATGTGTGTAATGTACATATACAAATGACTAACATTATGTTGCCAGAATCAGTTTCAGTGCGATTCAGCGACGAGACTGGCCCAGTCATTTTGTAAAATACACCAAAGTTTCAGTCACGATTGCAGGTGTCCTAAATACGTTGTACTATTTTATGAAATGGCGTGATCACACACACGGAAGAATTTGACTGAAACTTATTTGTATTTGATTTTTTTATATTCTAGTCAGAAATAAATGCAACACGTGGTAACTACCATTAAAAGCCAAGAATTACGAAGCTGTCGACCAAAATCTTGCAACTTCAACTGCATTCCGACTCTCAAGCAGAAGATCTTCATCTCTGTAAGATGCAGGCCTTAGTGGTCAATCCAGTAGGTGCTCCATGCTCTGTGATTCTCCACTGTTACTGTTAGTGGTATCCACTGAGAAGTGTCATTTCCAGAGATTACTCCTGGATCTTCCAATCTGAGAACAAAGACGACTGACCTCCACCGAATCCACTCCGTTCATGCCCAGGTGTTAAGGAATCAAAATGGAGGGTCCAGCTGGAGTAAATGTCACTCCACACTCCTTATTTTTTTGCTGTATTTGCTGTTTTTTCAAGATTGCAGTGATCTTTAAGAACCTTCTCCTGGGTGGTCCTCAATCTTGAGCCTTCTGGAACGGATGCAAGTAATGGACATTTTTCCTGCTGAGACTAATTTGTTTTTTCCAGGTTGGCAGTTACTTCAGGACGGATATCTGGTGGCACTATGCCAGCGATTTGGTGTAGTTTTACAAGTGGCGTTGGTTTCAAACACTCTGTAGTAAGACCATATGTTTCGTTTAGCGTCTAGTCAACTGTTTCTACGTGTGTAGATTTGTACAAGACTGGTCGTGCATACTCTGCAGCACTGTAACATGTTGCTAGTGCCACCGTTCTCACAGTGTGTGGTCGAGAGCGAATCGTGATTGCAGTGATCTTGCGAAGGACATTATTTGTGACTTCCACCTTCATTCTAGTATTCTCACAAGGGTGCTTGTACGTGAAAGTACAATCATGAGTGACTCGCAGATTTTTGACTGGGTCGTATTCAGTAACTGTATTGTTGCCATATGGTGATAAGTTTGTGATGTGCCTGGTTGTGCTTAAGATCAAAAGCACACAGTTGTGTTTTAATAGATTGGACGAAGTTGATTGCTAGAGTAATGGACACTCAGCTCTCTCATTCCACTTGCCTGTTGCCTTCAACATCTTCAAAACATCTCCTTTGACTTCCTAATGCCACATCATCTGCTTAAAGGAAATTACTTGTGTTGGCCATTAGTGGTTGGGCATTGGTATAAATGTTAAACATCTGTGGTGAAAGATTACTTTCTGGTAGTAAACCATTTCTTTTAAATCTCCACAGACTGCGTTTACCTTCGATGTCTACATAAAATTTCCTGTTTTGAAACAAATTTTGAATAAAGTCGCAAATCCTCACTCTTTCATTATCCCGCAGACCTTTCGTGACAATGCACGGTTTTTGTCAGCGTCACGGGCAGTCGTTAGAACGAAAAAAATCTTTCAGTTTTCTAGCTTTCAAAGCCGACCTCAGTAAACTATGCGAAATTAACGAACTTACATGTACACCTTTTTCTTGGTATGAAACGTTCTGAGTCTGCAATATGAATCAAACGATTCAACAAAATTTGCTCGAAGATTTTGACCAGATGGCATAAGAAGAATTTTGGTACACGAAAAACAGTTTCTAAGCTACGGTCGTTTAATAATAAACTATGAATGAATGTGAACGTGCCATTCACTTCACTTTCCGAAACTTAGTATACATGTATGCGGAGCTATGAACACAAATAGCCTCACTGTAGAGGCTATTTGCAGGTAAAATTTCAAGTACTGAACTTTGAGTGTACATCATCAACGATTTTTCGGTGGCTATACCGCTCCCTGCTGGCTACAGCCATCATTCCCCATCGGTATAGCGTGCCGACACGAACGTAATGTCCTTTATTACTGTCATATGCGTCAGTACTAATTCGGTGCTAATATTTTACGCCGCTTTTTAGGAAAAACGATCTTGCTGTGTGGTGCGGAGAGCTGACACTGCTCGCCATCAAGGGACATGTTCCTGGCAGGAGAAAAAGAAAAAAAAAGAGGCTGACGGCCACTCGCAAACAAACATTGACGTCAAATGCAAACCGCGCATAAATGAAGCTTGCCGTGTGTACTGGCCTAGGGCGGGCCGCGCGCGCACGACAGCTGCCGCGTATGAATATTCAGAGCTGTATGTATGAGCGCCTCTAAGTAAATGTTGCACTTTCTGATCAGGCCCACTTCGCGGTATATAGTATTACGCCGTGTACTGGCGCTACCTAACAGGTACCACACACACGCTGTGGCACACTAAACCGCGACACTGTTCCGTCAGGGTGGTGTCTGTTTTAATAACCTACCACTGTAAACACCTGAAGTATGGAAGGCAGATTTCATGCAGATTTAAGTTTTTAACGTTCTGTATACTCGTTAAGGTTTCTCGTCAGTTCTGTATAACGCGGGATCAGAATTGTAAGGCAGGAGGGAAGGCTCATTTTTAACGTTTCCTCGACATTGAATTCGTCTGTGCTGTTGCACCAGCGCACAAGTAATCGGAAGAAAATCACGCACAAGTCTGCAACGTACAAGGGCTGTTCAAATAATTCCGGGAGATTCGTAATTTCGCGCCAATGGTGTATTGTAGTGAAATGCGGTTGGCATCCCTGCACATACCTGTGTTTAATGTGTAACTGCCTGAACTTTCATTGTTGTATATCTGTTAGTTACTGTTCAGTGCTGTATTGAGTAGAACATTGCGTCGCACAGTTCGCTAATTTGGAGATGGCAGAGTTAGAGGAGCGACGCGCCTGGATTAGATTTTTCGTAAAAGTCAAGAAAACCTCTACAGAGACACAGTAAGCCTACGGTGACGAGCGCTTAAGCCGTCCGCGGTGTTACGAATGCTTCACACGGTTTCAAAATAGCCGGATTGAAGCTAAAGATGACACTCGTTGAGGACGCACTTCGATGTCTACCGACGATGCTCATGTCAGGAACGTCAACGAAACTGTGCGTGCCAATCGAGGACTGCCTGTCCGAGAGATTGCAGGAGAATGTGACATTTGAGTCGGATCATGTCATGAAATCCTGACACAGCGTCTTCGAGTGCATCGCGCTGCCGCCAAGTTCGCCCCATGCCTGATGAGTAAACGCCTAGCAGAGCTTTTGGATCCCGCAAATGAGAACTAGATTTGCCTTAAGACTTGGGTCTTGATGTTAAGACCAAAGTTCAACCTCCGCAGTGGGTTGGGATAGGTTCTCCAAGACCATTAACAGCTCGGCAGGTTAGGTCAAATGTCAAGGTTATGCTGATAGTTTTCTTTGAGTTTGAAAGATTAGTTCATTGTGTACTCATACCAGAGGGAAGAACTGTTAATCAAAGGTGCTATCGGGGCGTATTGCGACGCTTGTGAGAAAATGTGAGGAAAAAACGACCTGCGACGTGGCGAGACAATTCATGGGTCTTGCATCACGATAACGCAGCCGCAGATCCACCCCTGTTGGTGCGTGCCTGTTGCAGAAAAAACAAAATCACTGTGCTGACTCATCCTCCTAACTGTTCAGACCTGGCCTCTGCGAATTCTTTTTTTTATTTTTTATTTTTAGTTCCAATGTTGAAAGCCCCGCAGAAGGGACGAAGATGTGCGACGATAGACGAGAGAAAAGAAAATTCGCAGACGGCGCTTCGCGCGATCCAGCATAAGGTGTATCAAGACTGCTTCCGGAAGTGTAAACGGCGTTCGGAGCCGTGTATCACCTGTGGGGTAGAGTATTTCGAAGAAGACCGTGCACAATAGTCAAAAGGTGTGCGTAGAATTTCTTGAAAAAACCTCGTATGGTGCATAAGCATTCAGAAATACAGATTGCTAGTGGATTACGCGATTTGACAACAATCATTGGAATCAGACACATTCATTAAATACCTAGGAGAATGCGTAGGGAGCGATTTAAAGTTGAGCGACTACGTAGTAGTAATCGCAGGTAAGCCAGATGGCAGACAGACTCACCGGAAGAATCCTCAGGAACTGCAGTCCACCCGTAGAGCAGGTACCGTACGAAACCCTCGCTCGACCAATGAACTGCATGCCAGACTGGCATTCTTACGATATTGCACCGATAGGGGAAATAGGGAAGATCCGAAGAAGAGCGGCGTACTTCGTTAAAGGTCCGTTTATACCTGCGTCAGCGAAACATTGCACTTGACAGTTCGCAGTACGTCAATTTAGCTTCGCTATACTGCAATAGCGATATCGCAACAGCAGCCTTTATACGGATAGCAGAAGATACCGTTTTCTGTTCCATCTCATAAATGTAAGCTATTGAGCGATAACAGTAGATACAAGAAATCGTTTTTGACTCGCGACCACAATGAAAGCAAATAAAGAACCGCATAATGATGTAATACACACTGAAGTCGCTGAAAATATGTTATCTGATCCAGAAGGCTCTGAATCGCTACGGCTTACGTCTATGTCTTTCAACTTTTGCGATAACATTCCCTCGCTTACTACTCTTCTTGCACTAATTCCAAGAGCTTTTGATGTTCGTTTCCTAACTTTATCGGCAAGAACTGATGGCTGTCCACGAATACTTGCGTATATTTCTTCTCCTGCTCGTAAAACTCACGCGTTCTCTGTAGCAACTTCAGTGCCTCGCTGTCTAACGGCGCGCCTTAGCGCAACGGATTGTCACTAGGTGGACGAAGTTTTTTCGAGTACCATATTTTTGTAAACCACAGTGAAGCAAAGCACAGTTCAGAGTAAGAACACAGTAGAGACGACACACAACGTACGTTGTTTATGTCCACTCCGAAGAAATGCGGCAACGCGGGAGCTTTGATGTCACGATCGGCAAAGTTTACGACGCTGGGACTGGTTCACGCTCCACGACTAGCGCCTCGCGCTTCTCGTTCTCCACGTGTTACCCTGTTACGCTGTCAACTTGAAACGACTACGTCGCGTGCAAAGTTTTAGGGGCCTGGGTACAATAAGTGTGAAAGCGTCACGGAGAGGGTCAGCCGAATCTGGTGGCAGGCGCTGCAAAAGAGGCATTGCACCTTCCGATGTGGTTTACTGATGAAATTACGAGAGCACACTTTCCTAGAAGAGTCAGCTAATATATTGCTTCCTCCTACTATATCTCGCGAGAACGCCACGGAAATAAGAGTAGACACAGACGAGTTCACACTGAGGCTTAACAACAACAACCATTGTTCCCACGAATCCTTCGCATCTGAAACAGGAAAGGTGGAAAGTCACAGTGATACAACAAAGCACTCTCTACCACACACCATCAGGCGGCTTACGGAATACAGCTGTAAAGGTAGATGTATCTATTTAGGAAACTACTGAAATGTGAAGCATGGATCAAGGAATATTTATTAGATTGTTTACCGACTGAGGTATGGATTCATATGGTTCAGATGGCTCTGAGCACTATTGGACTTAACTGCTGTGGTCATCAGTCCCCTAGAACTTAGAACTACTTAAACCTAACTAACCTAAGGACATCACACACATCCATGCCCGAGGCAGGATTCGAACCTGCGACCGCAGCGGTCGCGCGGTTCCAGACTGTAGCGCCTAGAACCGCTCGGCCACTCCGGCTGACTGAGCTATGGAAACCTAAAACTAAAACCAACTTCTCTTTTTCCAGTCGTCAACAAACCAAATCAAATCTGTGGTTTCTAACTCCTGTTCTATCGCGTTGGAAACTTTTGAACATACTTTCTCTTTTGAAAAACAAAATAGGTATGCTCAGTGCAGTTAACCGTGAGACATAGCCCCTTAAACGAGAATATAAAAATATTTAGATTCTATATCGGTCAAATTCCAGAAATAATTAATAGCGAGATGTGAGGCGTAGCGCCTTGCATTTCGTCTATGTAAGTAATAGTCGGTAGCAGGCAGACAGCTTCATACAAGAGCCATGTCTCGCATGACAGGTGCGCCTTGATCCAGTAGCTAAGCAAGTAGTTCCGGCTGAGGCCGAAAGGCGTCAGGATCTTACAGAGTGTGAAATTATCAAGTAGTTGAAACAGTATATTTTATTGTGATTATCGTGACTTTCATTAATTATTGCTATCTTTTTAATTATTAGTGTGAATGAGGGCGTGAATGCGAATTAGTAAATAAACGAGTATTGTTATATCCATTAACTGAGCATGAGAACTGTGTATCGAGAGAGTGAACCGTACTCAAGGGAAATTGTAAAGTGCAACTAGCGTCTTTATGGGACTGAGAAAACAAGACATATTTTGGGATAACTTTGTTGTTCAAACAGGGAATGATTTTGATATTTGTGGGTTTTATAAATTGACCTTTCATAAATTGTTCATACAAGCTTTAAAGTTGTGACTGGTCGAAAGTAAAAGACGCAGGACTATGCCATTTAACACTAATGTCGGATTGGTACTATGTGTATCAGCCAATCTGAGGACAGTACGTTCGCGCGTGTTTCGTGGCCTGAGAGAATTACTTTGCGATGCCTAAATGCAGTTCGTATCTTAGCCGCGATCATGTTCGGACATTGATATAAGGAGTTCTGAATAGATGTGTAAATTTTACGGTGTAATGGTTAAAACCTGACCGTGAAGCGCCATGAAGGGGACACAAACGTCTGAAAAAAACGAAAACGACAAATTCCGATTTTAATATGTAAACAGTGACTCTTGAACATCCAAAATCCGCGTGGCGTGTTATACAAGGTACGACCGCAAACTGAGCATTCGTAATGGTCAAACTGTGTAATATTTGAGCAAGCATTCAGTCAAAGGTAATTTGTTTGTTAATCCTTTTGGTAACGAGTTTGGTTAGTAACCATAAGCTGGCTACTACGAGTGAATGTGATTGAGTGTGAATGATGGAATTGTAACTTAATAGTAGCACGAGTTTTGCGGCGCTTCGTATCAAACAAGTCACAATACACTGAAGTTTTTACTCGCAAACTATATTTGAATTAATCTCTCTGCAAACCTGATACTGAAAAACATTTGGATGCGACCTGTAGAGATGTGCAGTACGCCTGGCTTCCGCTACAGCTTTTTCTAGCCGGCGAACATTATGCATTTTTCTAACAGGAGAGGTGTGTGGGCAGGACTGCAAAAGAAGAAATCACCTTAAGGTGTGTGGAGCTGTTTTCTGTACGATAAAACTCAGATAACCGTGCCGTTGCAGATGGAATTGTTTATTTCTAATAAAATTAGTTTTTACCGTAGTTTACTAGCGAGAAGATTTCCTTAAGGCAGAGTTTCAGCAGTAGAACTCAAGTGAAGGTTACTTTTCTCTGCGTCTAGTTACTAACCTAAAAGTTGTTAGAAAGATTACAAGATCGTGAAGGACTAAAATGACTAACGAATATAAAACGAGAAAAAGAAATAGGCTGTGCTTCACTTTGTACCTGAGTATCGCCAAAAGTTTCCAGAGCATTACATTTCTTAGATTAAAATAAATAATGTTAATGGCCTTTTCGTTTCTATTCGTCTTGCAAAGGCGGAGTGACAGCCTACAAGCTTTCCCTCTTGCAGCCGTATTACAACTTTTTTTTAATAGTACTAAACTGCCGGGTAGCACATGGAAAGCAACCAAACTTGTAGGTGTACAGACTTTCGGGCATGATGGAGAAGGGTAGTTGCATCAATTTTAGGTAAGGGACCCAGACCCGGAAACGACCAAGTCGAAAACTATAAGCGAAAATCGTCCTTATACTTCTGACAGTGTACCTCGTCTAGTGTAAGTCTTAGCGAACCCGAAAGTCAGATACCCAAAAATATTACATCTGTGCTACCGCGTCATGTGTGCGCCGCACCAGAAAACACTAACTCGTATGCGCCGAAACTACTGGGGCGCATAAATAGCAGTAGCTGCACACTAGTGTCTTCCACGTAAGTGTTATTTTATCATTGGCTATAGGTAGGCAGCCGTACGCATTTAGTAGTACCATCCAAAATAAAAACCGTTTGGCACAAATATCTAAATGATATGTATTTAACGCAATTGTATTTAATTTGTTCATGATTTTGGAAACTAAATATGTTTGAAGAAATATTGTTGATGATCTGAAAAAAAGTGTAAAATAATAGCAACGCGAGAGAGAGTTTAGTAGCAATATCATTATGTAAATGTGGAATGTAATATGCTTGGCTAATTTTCACAGAGCAGGCGAGGGAAATTAATGTAAATTACTTCTTTGAAGTGCTTTTTGGCGCGAAAGACGTGGTACAGAAGTTACTAGATAATGAGTGGCGAAAAAGGTTCTAGATGATTCAAGGAATGAGTGGCTTGGACACGCGGCATACAATTAACACAGCGTCTTCATACTTACGTATTTGTGGAAGAATAGTTCACAATATTAGACGATATTCACTGACAACGGTATAACTAACGTGAAGTTAAAATGCTGCAAAAATACGAACTCATGAAAAGGATTCGCATGTAAACTTCGTGGTGTGGGCATTACAACGACAACACTGGACTCGCATTCGGGAGGACGACGGTTCAATCCCGCGTCCGGCCATCCTGATTTAGGTTTTCCGTGATTTCCCTAAATCGCTCCAGGCAAATGCCGGGATGGTTCCTCTGAAAGGGCACGGCCGACTTCCTTCCCCATCCTTCCCTAATCCGATGAGACCGATGACCACGCTGTCTGGTCTCCTTCCCCAAACCAACCAACCAACCATTACAACGACAAGATGATATTGAAAGCACTTTACCTCTCTGTATACCATGGCCAGTATTGATAGTGGCTGTTAACACGTCGACAAATGATGGTGAAGAATCGGAGAAACCAGTGTCCAAAATGATAACCTCACAAATAAGGAATTGCAAGTATATCACGCAGTTCGTAAGATTTAAGTACATCACTATTCTATTTTACATCAAATGGAGTACAGAGAAAGTTTATATACTGTTTTACTCATTTACTGTAATGGATCTCTCTCTCGCAGCAGCGACAGCAAAAGGTGTAATGAATATGTCTTGTGAAAAGTGAATGCTATTGACAGTGATAACATCTCATTTATAGAGAGTTCTTACAGCTGGTTATGAGTACCTAATGGAGCCAATATTATTCTGTATCACGCAAGTTTTGGTAGTGCTGCTCCAAGCAGCATATTTAAAAAAGCTGAATTATGTCACTCTAGACAACAGACATAAGTAGATGACTAGTATGTGCACATTGTTTTGCTTTGAACTGAATTTGCTAATGTGTGGAACTGAGGAAAAGCCGTTAGTGGTTCTACACATATACAAATAAACATTTGTTTTACAAAGTGTGACACTTTGTGGTTATTTGTATATGTGTAGAACCGGTTATGTTACTGATCTCCTTAGTTCAAGTTGTAAGTAACGTTAGTGGAAGTGTTGTTGCTACAGGTGACGGAGTTGACACTTGATTTCCAAAATGTAATACCTGCTACCTTTCATAAAAGTGACATAGCTGAGCCTGTAAATGATTAGTAGTTCATGTCACTTGTGTAACGACCAATTGAAGCGTAGCTTAAGTTCATGTATTTTCCAGGTGACCTGTTGCCGTATGAAGGGTATTTCTTGACTTTAGAGCTGAGGATATATGTATTTGGATGGCGGTTAGGGAATTACTAGGTATGGCCGAGCGGTTCTAGGCGCTACAGTCTGGAACCGTGCGACGGTCGCTGGTTCGAATCCTGCCTCGGGTATAGATGCGTGTGATGTCCTTAGGTTAGTTAGATTTAAGTAGTTCTAAGTTCTAAGTGACTGATGTCCTCAGATGCTAAGTCCCATAGTGCTCATTGCCATTTGAATCAATTACTAGGCACGTTACATAATTATATTTGTGCTTAACTCATGAGTTCGCTGAGTGCTGTTACAGAACAGTTACTGCTACATTCTACTGGTCACCATTTATTTCATTTTTAGTGACTTTTCTCATTACATATTTGCAGTGTGTGGCAACTGCAGCGGTCACATCTCCCACACAATTTTCCGATTGTCTCAGGGCATACATTGTCATCTTTATGCAGACAGATATAGCTTCACTTACAAAAGTTTTGTTCGCATTTTAAAGACAGTACTTAAAATTAAAGTTTAGCTAAAGTGGTGGAACAAGAGAGAGGAAGAATCAAAAGGGTGGAGGGAGAGGGGAGGGACATCGCAAAACTCTTTGCTTTCCATACTTTTGGAGGAAGTAGTATAGAAAAATCCATGGAAAAAGTGTACAGTAAACTAAGGGTTCCAGAACACTTGTTCAGTATACGATATATATCTCATAGCGGCAAACACTAACAAATGCCCATAGTCTTGTGGTATCTTGTACCTGTGTCCCTTACCTTGAACTGATGCATTTACCAATCTTCATCATCCCTGTAAGTTCGTAACATCATCAAGGAATCACTCTGTAGGATTAGAGGTAGATTTAAGTGCAGAGGACCGCAGCGTACCTACAGTACCAGAACCAGCTATTCAGTATTGCCTACAGGAGCCACAACTCCAAAGGTGTCCATCTGGTAGCCAAACGTTTTGGAGTACAGATATTAGCACGGGTGGAGGAACACTGCCGTCTGGGCCAATAATTTTGAAAAAAACTGAGAAATGGTCGACGATGATACACATCGGTGCCCGGGTACGAGTACATAGGACATCCTCCCCCCTGTTGACATCCTGCCATCGATGTGTATGAACGTTGACCGATCCTCTGTACTATTATAGCAGGTGACAAAGTTATGCAGAATATTTACACTGGAAGAAATAGGGTCTGTGATACAAAGAAGTGACTGCATGGTAAATATGATGAAACTGAAAGGAGATGTATGTCAGAAAGTCAAATTCAGCGTATGGAAAAGTCATAACAGCTTCGAGAAAAATTAAGGTTGTCAAGAGTACACTGAGAGTCGCTGCAGGGGGGGGGGGGGGGGGGGGGAAACTTCCTGCTAACGCGCCAAAAGAGATATGGGTGTCGATTTGGAAGACATGAGAGATCCGTTATGAAAGAGTGGCAACGATCTATGAAAGACTTGAGATCGAAAAGGTATATGAGATAGATATAATTCCTTTGAAATTGCTAAACTCGTTAGGGAAATGACCACTAAGTAGATTGTAGGATCTATGAGACTGGAGACTTTCAGAAATGTGCTGTCCACACAATCACAAAGTCACCAAGGCTAGACGAAGGTGTAAAATATTGCACAGTCACCTTCACAACACAGGCAAGTTGCCCGCATCTCGTGGTCGTGCGGTAGCGTTCTCGCTTCCCACGCCCGGGTTCCCGGGTTCGATTCCCGGCGGGGTCAGGGATTTTCTCTGCCTCGTGATGGCTGGGTGTTGTGTGCTGTCCTTAGGTTAGTTAGGTTTAAGTAGTTCTAAGTTCTAGGGGACTTATGACCACAGCAGTTGAGTCCCATAGTGCTCAGAGCCAGCCACAGGCAAGTTGCCGACAAGAATGTAAAATACATCTGAGTATTTTTTAGCAGCTTAGGAGAGATAAAGACAGAAGAGAGGCAGCTCTAACGTCGAAGACTTAAGGAAAGTCAAGACGCTTTCCTAGAATTTTTCGCAGTAGAAAGAATGCTCTATAACGTTTGTTCGCAATTCTTTGACACATGAGTATATGCTACACGTAAAAATGGTTAACATATATGATGTACGGGTAACCAAGAGGAGGCAGTATGGATGGAAGACCGGGAGAGAAGTAGTAGCTCCACGACCGACCGACCATCGTGTTATCCTAAGCCATGGCGTCATTTATGTACGGTGGAGGGAGGGGGCGTCAAGCAAAACCTCTCCCGGCCATTGGTTGTTTTGCAGGCCTTGCAGGAGTGGACAAGCAGCGATAAACCCCTGCCGGCATAAGAATTTTTGCTGTGGGCCGATCAACGTCCCCATACTGCTCGGACGAGAACGACGGTGTGGCCTCAACTGGCTATGGGTCGGATTCCGATGGCTAGGAGGGCCGTGTATGGAGTGCACTGGGCACTTGTTATTGAGAAGTCACTACATCGTCTACCGAGAGAAAGCCGTTGCTGAATGGCCCGGAAGGAGTTTCACCGTAACATTCTGGCTTTTGGGTATTGTGTTGAATCAGGATGTGAATGTTTTCTGATTTATGAGCAAGTTAGTAGAACATTTTGGAATCCGACAGGAGACGCCGACGTTAGTGGCCGACATTTATTGGTTAGTTTACCGAAGCCTTATCCGTTCTTTTAAGCATCTTTTGGTGTTTTCAAATATCAAGATTTGCTACGGCACATTATTTCCTAAGTTCTTTTCTTGTTCAGCTGTGTTCAAATTATATTCTCCAGGTCCAGGCCTGGCTAAGGGCAATTTATTTTTTAATGAGATTTATTGCTGTAGAACTATTTTGTTTATTATTAGAAAGTCACTGCTGGCCAATTTTAAGAGAGTTCTTTAATATCATTTTAATGATTCTGGCCTGTTGGTTTTCTAATTATGAATAACGTACAAGGCAGTAAGAATGTAAGTTTGGAGCACAGCATTGTGTGGTAGTGAAACATGAACTGTGGGAAAACCGGAACGGAAGAGAATCGAAGCATTTGAGATGTGGTGCTACATACGAATGTTGAACATTAGGTGGACTGATAAGGCAAGGAATGAGGAGGTTCTGCGCAGAATTAGAGAGGAAAGGGATGTGTGGTGGTGGTGGTGGTTAGTGTTTAACGTCCCGTCGACAACGAGGTCATTAGAGACGGAGCGCAAGCTCGGAGTAGGGAAGGATTGGGAAGGAAATCGGCCGTGCCCTTTCAAAGGAACGATCCCGGCATTTGCCTGAAACGATTTAGGGAAATCACGGAAAACCTAAATCAGGATGGCCGGAGACGGGATTGAACCGTCGTCCTCCCGAATGCGAGTCCAGTGTGCTAACCACTGCGCCACCTCGCTCGGTAAAGGGATGTGTGGAAAACACTCACAAGGAAACGGACAGGATGATAGGACATCTGCCAAGATAACAGGAAGAGGGAGCATTGATGGGCAGAAACTGTGAAGGAAGGCAGAGAGAGGCTGGCTCTGAGCACTATGGGACTTAACTTCAAAGGTCATCAGTCCCCTAGAACTTAGAACTACTTAAACCTAACTAACCTAAGGACATCACACACATCCATGCCCGAGGCAGGATTCGAACCTGCGACCGTAGTGGTCACGCGGTTCCAAACTGAAGTGCTTAGAACCGCACGGCCACAACGGCCGGCCACAGAGAGAGGAATACATCCGGAAAATAAATGAGGACGTAGGTTGCTAGTCCTACTCTAAGATCAAGAGGTTGGCACAGGAGAGGAATTCGTGGTGGGCAGCATCAAACCAGTCGGAAGACTGATGATTCAAAAAATAAAAAACTGCAAAGTTAATCCTGAGGTCTCTCGACCTGGTAGAAAACTTGTCATTAAGATTGTTGGAAGGAAACATTATGAACCAACTATTACGCACACCTCTCGATCACAATATCACCACTCCTAAAATCGTTACAAAAGAAGTAGACAGCACTTAAATCGTCCAACCACAAATTTGGACAGCTGGTGCGACATAATCCCCATACTGTGGTCGTGACGTTTGCATTACAGCTTCAAGCAGGTAAGGCACAGGCATCAGACAGATACCTTAAACTGAGAAAAGAATTTGCGCATATTTGGAACATGGCATTGAACAGAAGCGAACCGTACGCAAGACAAACCAGGTAAGAAGAGAACAAACAAAACTGTTTAAAATGAGTAGTACAAAACATATTGAAATGAAGTTGTTTTTCAAGAACTGAGCGGGCTGTCTGCAGAGTCATCGAGGAAACGAAAATGTCGAAAACACTAACAAGAAGGGACAGGGTGACAGGACACCAGAAATAACTTCTATGATACTAGAACGAGCTGCCGACGGCACAGGTGTAGAGGAGAACAGAGACAGAAATATGCAGAACCAGTAATTCAGCACGTTGAGTGTAAGTGCTCTGCTGAGACGAAAAGGTTAACATAGGAGATGAAGTCTTAGGGTACTACATCGAAGGAGTTGGAAAACTAGTGACAAAAAATTCTCTTACATGTGAACACCACAGCAATCCACCGTTCCCTCACGTGGAGACATTTATTCACCCAAAGCAACCTCGAAGATATTCTATGTATTTAACAAGAAGGTGCACCATATCAACACTTCTATGTAGTGATAGAAGTGTTTTAGGAGCACTCCACTGGCATGGAAGATGCTTCTGCGCCCTGCCATGGCGCATAACTTCAGTTTTATGGAACACATCTGGGTCGTCATCAGGTTAGCATGGGTGCCTCGAATAAAAGAAGAGCAACCACTCTGTCCTCTGTGCGCCCTGGCTGAGCGACTGTGCATCAGGTTCCATAATACGCCTGGTACCTTGTGGAATCGGCACACATTGTCACCGTTTATGTTGTTTTTATTTCTGCTTTGTTTTACCGAACGACAATTTACAGGGATTTGAGTACAATAATAAATGCCACTAAACGTCTGCTTTTTTCTGTTTGGGAAGCCAAATATTTGCAGATAAGCCGCCCCTATACCATTACATGTCAGATTTCTTTTCCGTGACGTAACGACGTTTGGCAATGAATTAAGGCTTCCATATATGACATTCGTGACGTCCTCTCATTAGAATTTGGTCCACCTGCAAGGGCCACCGTCCTGGTCTGCCGAGTGCTGTAGGCAAGTGGGGCGCACCCAGCACCCAGCCCTTGTGGGGCCAGTTGAGGAGCTGCTTGACTGAGAAGTAGCGACACCACTCACTCATGAAAACTGGTAACGGCAGGGGGAGCGGCGTGCTGACCACGTGTCTTCTGTATCCGCATCCGGTGACGCCTAAGGGGTGAAGATGACACGGACGGCGGCCGGTCGGTACCGCCTGTTCGGATATTGTTTTTCGTACTGCTCTCTGAGACACTGAGGTAATGAGCGTATAGTAACGAGCAGAAACGGTGCGTGTCATACGGCCGTCTATGTGGCCGGCCGGGGTGGCCGTGCGGCTCTAAGCGCTTGAGTCTGGAACCGCGTGACCGCTGCGGTCGCAGGTTCGAATCCTGCCTCGGGCATGGATGTGTGTGATGTCCTTAGGTTAGCTAGGTTTAAGTAGTTCTAAGTTCTAGGGCACTGATGACCACAGATGTTAAGTCCCATACTGCTCAGAGCCATTTGAACCATTCTTCCATGTGTGAGGACAACGAACTGTAGGGACACCGTCTAATTAAAAAATGAAACACCCAGAAGACGTAGTGGTTGCATGTGAATGTAACTTTGCACATATACACACCTTGGGGGGGCGTATGTAAATGATTGTACGTAAATGTTTAGAGTTGCAGTTCTCTGCGACAGAGTGCTCAGCAGTATGCGTCAGTACTGCTCGTGTTTAGTGTTGTTACCAATCCTGGTAGCGTACATAAGGTGCGTGAACAGAGTCACATGCTGAGCGATCACTGTAAAGAAAAAAGAAGCGTATGGCATTGGAGGCCGGGAGACCCCTCGCGGGGCGGTTCGGCCGCTGCTCCACAAGTTCCTTAACGCCACTACGGCGACTTGCGAGTGAATGAGGATGAAATGATGATGAAAGACACGAAACACCCAGTCGGGGCAGGGAAAATCCCTGATCCCGCCGGGAATCGAACCCGGGACCCCGTGCGCGGGAAGCGAGAGCGCTACCGTAAGACCACGAGCCGCGGACAGCGATCACTGAAGGACACGGACATGTGTACTCGTGTAAGACATCGTTATCAGTTCCTGAGAGTGTTTTAAAGGGCTCTTCTTGTGGTTCTCCATTTCGCTGACTAGTCAAATCGTGCAATATGTGGATTTGCGGGGCATTCGGATGTAACAGTGACCAGATGCTTGACTCCATGTGAAAGTGGGGACCGGTATATTCATCAAGGTTTCCGGTCAAGTGTTTCTGACCACTCAGGGAGGATCGTCATACTGTGCACCAAGCACATCACAACCTCCTCGCATCCGCAGATGCCACCGAGAATTAGTAATGGACTCTGTCCCATACATAGGGCGACGTTAACACCACAACATTCATTCAGGATTCAAATACACCACATTGTTCCTCACTCCTTTGGCTGCAAAATCCTGTTTTTCAATATAATCGCCGTTAAATGCGACGACCTTACGTCACTTTACTGGCATCGTCTTGTTGGAAACTGGGACGACGACGTTGCCGAATGGTGTCCGTGAAGCATCGTTGTGGCGTGAGAGTTCCCTCAGTCATTCCTAGCCGTGAACTGAAGCCATGCCTGATTGCTCCACACACGGCTGACTGGGAAGCAAAGAGTGCTGACGAATGGCGTCGCATTGTCTTCATGAATCACGGTTCTGTCCTACCCCAGTTGACTGCATCTGCGGCTATGGTGGAAACCTGAGAACGTGTCCCATTCCTCCATCTTTTTGGACAGATACACCGGTGTTAATCCTAGCGACAAAGTGCGTGGAGCAATCAAGTATGACTTTAGTTCACGGCTGGCAATGACTGAGGGAACTCTGGTGGTACAACGATACATCACGGACATCATTCGGCAACGTTATGGTTCCATTTTTTAACAATACGCTGACTTCCAAAGAAGGTAAGTGTCTCTGTGACGTGTCTGCGTGACCCTGTGGTACTCCCGTGGCCCGCAAGTGGTGCCACGCAACCTCTCCTCCGAAGGAAAAGCTCAGAGCCCTCCAGCGGTAAACTCATGGTGACGGTCTTCTGGGACTTTGAAGCAATTATCCCCTTTGATGTCCTCCCTCATGGTGCAACGATCAACTGTGCTGTCCTCAGGAAATTGGAGAAACGACTTCAGCGTATTCGTCGCCACATAAAT
This sequence comes from Schistocerca americana, assembly GCF_021461395.2. Classification (NCBI taxonomy): domain Eukaryota; kingdom Metazoa; phylum Arthropoda; class Insecta; order Orthoptera; family Acrididae; genus Schistocerca; species Schistocerca americana. The sequence continues at coordinate 994,145,815 of NC_060121.1, forward strand.
GCAAACGAATTTCTCCTTCTCCACGACAACACAAGGCCTCATACATTCTTCCTCATCCCAAGATGTCGCACCTCTCGATTTCCATCTGTTTGGCCCAATAAATGATGCACTCCGTGTGAAGTAGTATGTGGACGTTGGGGAGGTTGTTGATGCAGCAATATGTTGGCTCCGACGTCCACCAGTAGAGTGGTACCACAAAGGCATAAAAGCCCTGCCAGTAAGGTGGCGTAAGGTCATCACATTTAACACCGATTGTAATGAAAAGCAGGATTTTGCAGCCAACGGAGTGGGGAAAAATGTGGTGTATTTGAATCCTGAATGAAACCAACATTCTTGTTTTAAAAAAAAAGGTGTATTTTACTACTCATTGAACGCCCTTTGTATTATGACAACTGACCTCCACCTCTCCCCTAGTTACAGCCTCACTGTACCAATGCAACGCAAGACGACTTACCGGCCCGTCATGGCAAGTCAGTCCTACTACACGCCTCCAGCGTGGCTTCTGTAGTTTTTTGCTTTTTTTTGTTCGCTGGGGAACGTTGACACACAGTTTTATTGTCTGAACTGCACTGCAGTTAATGCTACTGAGCACCTAACACAGTTGTCGCTCTTGTGACATTTCATTCCAGCCTCGGACGAAGTGTCTGCCTCAGTATGCGTCCAATTTATCTATACCCAATACAGACACACATTTCAAAACACAAGTTCTGACATCATGTCAGGTTATTGCTGCCTATGTGGTTCATGTACTCATGGCTTTTTTTCACACTTTCATAACTGAGTGTGCTGAAGTTCGTACAAAAGTATTAAAGTACCACAGCGCAGCCACCTCGAAGTTGGAACGGCGTATTTTAAAAATTCGTGTAGTGTATGTGGATGCAATACGCCAAACACAGTAGTGTGAATTTTCTTACCATAAATTAATTTTGTGGCTGTGGCCCGAAAACACGCATTATGGAAACATCGTCCTCAAGAAAAGGAAACATGTCCAGCATGTTCGTAACCTGAGAAAATATTATTCATTTGAACATTTGCCGTGCACTATCATTGCTTTGTAGCAAAAGACTAACCATTATGTCAAGAATGGTCTTAGAATGAATCCCTGCACATATGATGTAGACACACAGCTACATTGATTTTTTTGCATCAGTTTTTTACCGCCCTACGTTTAAAAATAGATGCGGATAGCGTACGCATGTGGGCAACCTCGATCTGTAACAAAAGAGCCGCCGTCCAGGTCTCTAAATGCTGACGAGAAACACGCTCCTGCTGAGTTTCAAATACGTCAAAGCATGAAGATATAACACAGAAGAGTGACTTCACTGTAGGCATATGTCCCAACTATCAGTTTGCCTTCTTCACAGAAGTGACCTGATGTTATTCTTTGCACCGTCGCATAAACGCTGTAGCACAAAATGTTATATTGAGTTCTGTATCAGAGATATGAAAGAAAGAAGCACTCTGCCTCAGTAAATCGTTGCTCCTACTGTAAAATCAAGTCCATAAAGATCTCCACCACTCCTCTCTCTCTCTCTCTCTCTCTCTCTCTCTCTCTCTCTCCCTCTATTAGAGACACACAAACACACACACACACACACACACACACACACACACACACACACACATACACACACACACAAAGTAAATGAACAAAAATATCATTGCATCAAATCATGCACCGTACAACCTCGCACGAAATATTCAAAATTACTGTCAAACTGGACAAAGTCAGACCGATGAACAAGTGTCCAGCGACAATACCATAACAACTCTCGGTGAATGTGATGACGTAAGTTTTTCTAAATACACTACTGTGTATAAATATTTGGGATACTAGACAAGAGTCAAGTAGAGAAGACGTAAAAGACTGAGTATTATTGTAACGCACAAAGTACACCAAGGAATGTATAATATGACGATAAATGATACTTAATTTCGGTTTCGTAAAGTCTTCATAAATTCTAAAGATGACATGGGTAAAATGCAGGAAGCGAGAGGCTATTTACAATTTGTACAGAAACCAGATGGCAGTTATAAGAGTCGAGGGACATGAAAGGGAAGCAGTGGTTGGGAAGGGAGTGAGACAGGGTTGTAGCCTCTCCCTGATGTTATTCAATCTGTATATTGAACAAGCAGTAAAGAAAACAAAAGAAAAATTCGGAGTACGTTTTAAAATCCATGGAGAAGAAATAAAAACTATGAGGTTCGCCGATGACATTGTAATTCTTTCAGAGACAGCAAAGGACTTGGAAGAGCAGTTGAACGGAATGGACAGTGTCTTGAAAGGAGGATATAAGATGAACATCAACAAAAGCAAAACGAGGATAATGGAATTTAGTCCAATAAAGTCGGGTGATGCTGAGGGAATTAGATTAGGAAATGAGACACTTCAAGTAGCAAAGTAGTTTTACTATTTGGGGAGCAAAATAACTGGCTGGCTCTGAGCACTTATGGGACTCAACTGCTGTGGTCATAAGTCCCCTAGAACTTAGAACTACTTAAACCTAACTAACCTAAGGACAGCACACAACACCCAGCCATCACGAGGCAGAGAAAATCCCTGACCCCGCCGGGAATCGAACCCGGGAACCCGGGCGTGGGAAGCGAGAACGCTACCGCACGACCACGAGATGCGGGCAGCAAAATAACTGATGATGGTCGAAGTAGATAGGATATAAAATGTAACTGGCAATGGCAAGGAAAGCGTTTGTGAAGAAAAGAAATTTGTTAACATCGAGTATAGATTTAAGTGTCAGGAAGTCGTTTCTGAAAGTATTTGTATGGAGTGTAACCATGTGTGGAAGTGAAACATGGACGATAAATAGTTTGGACAAGTAGAGAATAGAAGCTTTCGAAATGTGGTGCTAAAGAAGAATGCTGAAGATTAGATGAGTAGATCACATAACTAATGAGGAGGTATTGTATAGAAATGGGGAGAATAGGAGTTTGTGGCACAACTTGACACGAAGAAGGGACCGTTTGGTAGGACATGTTCTGAGGCATCAAGGGATCACAAATTTAGTATTGGAGGGCAGCGTGGAGGGTAAAAATCGTAGAGGGACACCAAGAGATGAATAGACTAAGCAGATTCAGAAGGATGTAGGTTGCAGTAAGTACTGGGAGATGAAGAAGCTCGCAGAGGATATAGTAGCATGGAGAGCTGTATCAAACCAGTCTCAGGACTGACGACCAAAACAACAACAACAACAACAACAACAAAGTCTTTTTCTAATTACGAAAAGTTATTTGTGAGGAACTATGCTGGATACCACTGAGCGGTTTGTTGCTGGTGGTAGGTTATCCAATAGTATTTTTATCGATACACTTCCAATAACTACGCGGTTTTCTTGTAGATGGTAGCTTAACTCGTGAAGTTTTTATAGAAACACTTCTTCAGTTTTATGTTTTACTTCCGTTATAGGAACGTCGATGACAGGATATGTTTCAGTAGTATGGCGCACCGCCACGCTGGAAGCTGTTTGTTAATTCTTGGGTGAAACCTTTCCGAACAGATGGATCGGTAGAGACGGTTCAAAATTCCTGAAGTTACATTAGGGGTTTGAGCAGTCAGTTAACGATTGCCTGAAGTACAAAATCTTATTGCAGAACACGACAGCCGCGCTGGATTAGCCGAGCGGTCTACGGCGCTGCAGTCGTGGACTGAGCGGCTGATCCCGGCGGAGGTTCGAGTCCTCCCTCGGGCATGGGTGTGTGTGTTTGTCCTTAGGATAATTTAGGTTATGTAGTGTGTAAGCTTAGGGACTGATGACCTTAGCATTTAAGTCCCATAAGATTTCATACACATACATACATACATACACATACACTTGAACAGAACACGACATGATGTAATGTGAGAAATCTTATGGGACTTAACTGCTAAGGTCATCAGTCCCTAAGCTTACACACAACTTAACCTAAATTATCCTAAGGAGACACACACACACCCATGCCCGAGGGAGGATTCGAACCTCCGCAGGGACCAGCCGCACAGTCCATGACTGCAGCGCCTTCGATCGAGATGATGTAGATTCAGTGACGAATGACATCTTGGCAAAGACATGCAAAGAAACTGAGTGTCGACTAGATGTTCTACCGACAACAAACGGACGACATGTGGAAATTTATCACTAAAAAAAACCTCCGGAGTTAAGTTATCATTTGCAATAAACAACAAAAGCTGCATCTAACACAGTTCCTAAGAAATAATTCTTCCCACTGTCACCGTAGACGTGTCAAATCTCCCTCTTGCCACATTTCACCCCTTCTTTTGCCGCCTCTGCGATGGAGGTGAGAACTGCGAGACCCAGCGTTCAGATCACGCAACTTCATTACGGCTGGATGAGGGAAACTTTTAAGACAAACTGCCGCTGAGAATCAACACATAAAGGCCGCCGGAAGTGACGTAAAGGATGTCAGTGAAACCATCCCTTCCCTTGGGGCATTGGTTCGCACACATTTCGCTGTTGGAAACGACTGTTCGCAATATGACAATGTTCTTGAGACTGATTCCCCCCCTGAAAGGTTCCTAGTGCCTCTACGCCATATAAAGAGCAAAAATTGTGGTCGCACTACTCCAACAGGGTCATATGACGTTAAATGGGGTTTCAGGCCAACGATGTTCTCAGAATAGCATTGAAACGCCCAAAGGGTGGCAGCAGTGTTGAACGTTGTCAAGAAGGTCGTCCTGTTCCTCAAGGCACTGCGAACTGCCGTTTTCAGGAGCAAAATGCATGCAAATCAATGCCCCAAGGGAAGGTGTGGTTTCATGAACACCCTTTATGTGTCGCCCCGAGGCCCTTTCGTGTCATTGTGAGCGGCGGTTCTTCTAAAATGTTCCCCTCGGCCACCCATAAGAAAGCCGCGTTATTTCAACGCAGGGTGTCTCGGTTCTGATCTCCATCGCAGAGGCGGCAAAAGAAAGGGTGAATTGTGGGTAAGAGTGTATGTGAGAACCTTCCCAACATGTGACACGTACACTGTGGCACTGCACTGAATTGTGGTGAAATTTGGTGCAAATGTGACTTCATTAACCCACCTCAAAGCTCGCACGAACTTTTAAGTGGTGGCCTTTTCTTGACATGCATCAACATTTTTCTGTCTGGAACCTCACCGAGCCCGAGGCAGCCACGCTTTTCTACCATTACAGAGAAAGGTTGAAGGCACATTTGAGCAGAATTTCAGGCTTATGCGTGGAAAAGGTGACAATTAACATAGTTTCGAAAAAGTGACCCTTTAGTTTTATGGCTTAGTGAAATTGAAATGGACTTTCATTCATATCGTTTGTGAAACATCTACGGCCGCTGTTCTTGCACTGTGTTATTTGACTGTCAGTGGCACCCCATTCCTTGTATACGCGTTATATAGTCCGCGTTCATACATTAACAAATCGGACAAATTATTCACAGTATGGTCATGAACACATCCAAAGAAGATAGCTTCTTTCTGCAATTCTGTCACGTTTGCACTCTGACTCATCCTACTGTGCTGATTACATACAGCTGACTGGCACACGCACAGGCACGCACACACACACACAAAACACACACACACACACACACACACACACACACACACACACACACACACACAACTTTCACACAACTTTTTATTGTCGTGAATTACTGCAGCGGTGGAAGTCACATGACCTCGTGGTACCAGTTCCACTGCCATGTACAGTAATTCACGGTGACAGGCGAGCTCTTTTAATGAGGTAACTAATATTTTATACTGTGAGGTTATTTTTATATTCCTCCAAGTAAATATTTCTATGAGTAGAAGGTTAAGATGCAACCATTATCAGTCCCAGTCTGTAAGTTCTGCTGTTCCATCGCCATGTGAAACGAAGAGACTCCAATCTCCCTACCTCTTTCCCCTTGTTGTTACTACAACTTTACGGGCACCATTCCATCGACGAGCTTAGGCCATGGCTCATCGATTTAATCACACATGGCGATCCGCTTGCTCCCATCTTAGTCAGTGACTGACACTGAAGTTCATCTAATTTGGTGAGGCGTGGTTTAATATAGCGTGTTACACTTTTATCACCTATGCGTGGCCGGCCGAAGTGGCCGTGCGGTTAAAGGCGCTGCCGTCTGGAACCGCAAGACCGCTACGGTCGCAGGTCCGAATCCTGCCTCGGGCATGGATGTTTGTGATGTCCTTAGGTTAGTTAGGTTTAACTAGTTCTAAGTTCTAGGGGACTAATGACCTCAGCAGTTGAGTCCCATAGTGCTCAGAGCCATTTTTTTTTTTGAACCTATGCGTGGCCATATGCTCGGCAGAACTTAAATGTTAGCCGCACTGCTAGTCTGACAGCGCTGAGAAATCTCCAGGAGGCAGGAACTTTCAACACGGTACGATGGACCACCCGCCATACCGAAGAACCAGAATCATCATTCGGCCTCCAGTGCTCGAAGGCGTCCAAGTAGTTCAGCAACTGCCTTGCTCAGAGGCTCCAGACAACACATGTCTAATTAAATAGCGCAGTCGGCTCCCAGAGAATTCTGTGACTTATACTTGGGGTTGTTGTGGTCTTCACTCCGAAGACTGGTTTAATACAGGCCTCCACACAATTATATCCTGTGTAAGCTATATCATGTCTGCGTAACTAATGCATTCTGCATCCAGTATACCCACACTGTAGACAAGCCTGGGTCTCCCCCTGCATAATTAAACGTAACGCCCTCTCCCCTCAGCCATCATTTTTCTTGCTTACAAAATCTTTGTCTCCCCATTACTTACCCGATCCAGTCACAGCCTTTAGCACACTTCCGTAGCACTACATTTCAAAATCTACTATTCACTTCTCTGTCCTGTGTTTTGGTACACATTTCACTTACGTAGAGGTCTAAATTCCGGACAAATTCCTTCAGAAAAGGTTTCTTAATACTTAAATTTATATTAGGTGTTAAAAAATTTCCCTTTTCAAGAAATGCTTCTTCCTAATTCCAGTGTACTTTCTATGTCCATTTTTCTGCTGCACAAGTAACAGAAATTATCTAGTACTTTTAGTGTCTCATTTCGTAATCTAATTTCCTCGGCGTCGGCTGATTTAATTGGACTAAAACTCCATTACTCTTAGTTTACTTTCGTTGAAGTCCATCTTATATTTTCGAGACGTTATTTATTCCCGTTCAAGTGCTCTTCCAAGTCCTTTACCGTCTCCGACAGAATTACAACGTTGCAATGCAAATGACTGTCGCAACACTGCCGTAGCTGAAACAGCACTAAAAGACGTTACCGTAGAAACGCCAACAGAATTGCTTTATGAGCTTGTTCTTCACCGACAGATGCGCGAAGAAGCTACGCTAAGGCGTCAGAGATCTTCTCTTGCCGTACGGACTACAGTGGACCCAAAACCTCCTACATGAGGAGATCACGTGCCGTACTAGAGTGGTCACCTTGGTCCGTGACTGAACTTATACGCGATACGCGATGCACGAAGCTTAGAAGCACAGCGGCGCAACGCAACACCACAAACACGCATGACAGCACATCTCCAGAGAGCGCTTGTACAAGAATCCGAATGTTATCTCAAGCCATGCTGGAATCTCTGGTTAACAGCGTGGGGAAGTATTGGGCGTTCTATATCCGTTTGCGAGAGCATCACAGCCCGTGCTGAATTTCTTGACGTACTGGCGAAGCGGCACAACATTCGGTAAGTACTAACCAACTATTGCCGGTTTTCCTGTACATTTTGTATCCATATCGCTATATGACGATGTTGTTGTAGCACGGGTTCGTCTACGCATTAGCGTCGTGGCTGATGCAGCTTCGGTGATCTCGAACATGCGATAATCTACAAGCATTAAGACAATATCAGCAAATGATAAATTAAGAAGTAAATTAGCAGAATTTTGTGATGTATCGTACTAGTGGCACCGGAAAAGCTAGCACTGAATTAGCTGATTCTATCAGAAAGCGACTGATGGCGGTTTAGCGTGTGACCTTGTTCGGGAAATTATTTCATGACACGTTTGCGGTGATTAGGCAAAATAATAACATCAGATTAGAAGATAAATATAATCAGGCACGAATTCTCCAAAGTACGCTACTTGGCTTCGTTAGCTGGCTACCAATGACCCAACCCCCGACTATTTTTTAGAGAATCGAACTCCAGTGTATAAAATAGAATCTGACGTCTGATTACAAATGAGTAAAAGCGTTAAATGTTCGCCGTTAATAATGTAAAACTGATATTCGGAGCTATTTACAATTTTCTGACAACCTAGTTTAACTTTTAAGCAACATTCCTTACAATGATAAAATTCTGTAGGTATATTAAGTAATAAAAGTGGATACTATCCGCAAAATAGATAGCGAACAGAGTTCATCGTAACGTTTATGACATCGTATCTCATGAACTGTATCTTGTTGTTGTTGTTGCTGTTGTGGTCATCTGTCCAGAGACTGGTTTGCTGCAGCTCCCCATGCTACTGTATCCTGTGCAAGCTGCTTCATCTCCCAGTACCTACCGCAACCTACATCCTTCTGAATTTGCTTAGTGTATTCATCTCTTGGTCTCCCTCTATGATTTTACGCTTCACGCTGCCCTTTAATACTAAATTCGTGATCCCTTGATGCCTCACAACTTGTCCTACAAACCGATCCCTTCTTCTAGTCAAGTTGTGCTACAAATACCTCTTCTCCGAAATTCTGTTCAGCACCTTTCCAATAGTTACGTGACCTACTCATCTAATCTTCAGCATTTCGAAAGCTTCTATTCTCTTCTTGTCTAAACAATTTATCGGCACCCAGAATGAAATTTTCACTCTGCAGCGGAGTGTGCGCTGATATGAAACATCCTGGCAGATTAAAACTGTGTGCCCGACCGAGACTCGAACTCGGGACCTTTGCCTTTCGCGGGCAGAGTGAAAATCTCATTCTGGAAACATCCCCCAGGCTGTGGCTAAGCCATGTCTCCGCAATATCCTGTCTTTCAGGAGTACTAGTTCTGCTAGGTTCGCAGGAGAGCTTCTGTCAAGTTTGGAAGGTAGGAGACGAGGTACTGGCAGAAGTAAAGCTGTGATACCGGGCGTGAGTCGTGCTTCGGTAGCTCAGTTGGTAGAGCACTTGCCCGCGAATGGCAAAGGTCCCGAGTTCGAGTCTCGGTCGGGCACACAGTTTTAATCTGCCAGGAAGTTTCAATTTATCGGCACGTTTCACTTCCATACGTGGCTACACTCCATACAAATACTTTCAGAAAAGACTTCCTGACGCTTAAATTGATACTCGCTGTTAAAGCGAAGCTACACTGACCGATACGCTCTCATTTGCCGAGACGATAGTTAGCATAGCCTTCAGCTACGTCATTTGCTACGACCTAGCAAGGCGCCATTGTTGTTGTTGTTGTTGTTGTTGTTGTTGTGGTCTTCAGTCCTGAGACTGGTTTGATGCAGCTCTCCATGCTACTCTATGCTGTGCAAGCTTCTTCATCTCCCAGTACTTACTGCAACCTACATCCATTTGAATCTGCTTAGTGTATTGATTTCTTGGTCTCCCTCTGCGATTTTTACCCTCCACGCTGCCCTCCAATGCTAAATTTGAGATCCCTTGATGCCTCAAAACATGTCCTACCAACCGATCCCTTCTTCTAGTCAAGTTGTGCCACAAACTTCTCTTCTCACCAATCCTATTCAATACCTCCTCATTAGTTACGTGATCTACCCACCTTATCTTCAGCATTCTTCTGTAGCACCACATTTCGAAAGCTTCTATTCTCTTCTTGTGCAAACTGGTTATCGTCCATGTTTCACTTCCATACATGGCTACACTCCATACAAATACTTTCAGAAACGACTTCCTGACATTTAAATCTATACTCGATGTTAACAAATCTCTCTTCTTCAGAAACGATTTCCTTGCCATTGCCAGTCTACATTTTATATCCTCTCTACTTCGACCATCATCAGTTATTTTACTCCCTAAATAGCAAAACTCCTTTACTACTTTAAGTGTCTCATTTCCTAATCTAATCCCCTCAGCATCACCCGATTTAATTTGACTACATTCCATTATCCTCGTTTTGCTTTTGTTGATGTTCATCTTATATCCTCCTTTCGAGGCACCGTCCATTCCGTTCAACTGCTCTTCCAGGTCCTTTGCTGTCTCTGACAGAACTACAATGTCAACGGCGAACCTTAAGGTTTTTATTTCTTCTCCACGGAATTCAATTCCACCTCAAAATTTTTCGTTTTTTTCCTTTACTGCTCGCTTAATATACAGTTTGAAAACATCGGGGATAGGCCACAATCCTGACTCACTCCCTTCCCAACTAATGCTTCCCTTTCATGTCCCTCGTCTCGTAACTGCCATCTGGTTTCTGTACAAATTGTAGACAGCCTTTCGCTCCTTGTATTTTACCCGTGTCACCTTCAGAATTTGAAAGAGTATTCCAATCAACATTGTCAAAAGCTTTCTCTAAGTCTACAAATGCTAGAAATCTAGGTTTACCTTTCCTTAATCTATCTTCTAAGATAAGTCGTAGGGTCAGTATTGCCTCACGTGTTCCAACATTTCTACGGAATCCAAACTGATCCTCCCCGAGGTCGACTTCTACCAGTTTTTCCATTCGTCTGTAAGGGATTCGTTTCAGTATGTTGCAGCCGTGACTTATTAAATTGATAGTTATGTAAATTTCACATCTGTCAACACCTGCCTTCTTTGGGATTGGAGTTATTACATTATTCTTGAAGTCTTAGCGTATTTCACGTGTCATACATCGTGCTCACCAGATGGTAGAGTTTTGTAATGACTGGCTCTCCCAAGGCTACCAGTAGTTCTATTAGAATGTTGTCTACTCCCGGGGCCTTGTTTCGACTTTGGTCTTTCAGTGCTGTGTCAAATTCTTCAAGCAGTATCGTATCTCCTATTTCATCTTCGTCTACGTCCTCTTCCATTTCTGTATCGTACAACGGTATATTTTTTCATATATATTCAGTGGTATATGTCAATAAGTCTACAAAATATCTTGCGAATATAATTAGTAGCAAAGAAGAAATAAATTTTACTGCATGAACTGCGAAAATGTAGTAAGTGATAAACTCTTTTACCCTTATAAGGGACCGTATCAGTGAGGTAAACTCTCGAAAACATTTTAAACTGTGTAGTGAAGTTTTTGGCAACTCGGAAAGTGCTCATATTCTTAAATACCGAACAAATAGAGTCTGGGTAATTTGCATGAAGTGAGTTATGGTGCCTCAGAGAATATATACTGTTTGTAACTGCAATACTTGGCGTATTATGTTAAACCTTTGACGTAAGATTATTGTTGTTAATTAGCAGCTTTTGATAGCATCTTAAACTTTTAAATTCAGTCAATAACTACATAAAATCTTGAATATCTCTTTTTCTGACTGCATATAATGAGCTACCTATGAAGTTGAAAGTATTAAGGGTTACGTTTTGGAGAAGAAAGGTGGGAAGGGATATGAGAGTTTACTATCCGTTGATGACGAGGTCAGTAGAGACAGAAAGTAAGTACGGATGGGGACGGATCGGAAGACGTCGACACTTGCATTAAGCGATTTAGAGAAATGTATGGCCACACGGCGTTTTGAGCCATTGACGTCCCAAATGCGAGTACAATGTGTTACTGAAGCACCACGGTATTCAGTGCAAATCTCGGACATCAGCGGTACGGAACGAATGAGTGCTTGTGTGACAATCTGGTATAAGAGATCATAAAAATATTTCTTCTCACCAACGGTCCACTGCTTGAGATTTGCTTCAGGTTCTGTACAAAACCTACGACGTCCTCGTCTGAGGTTTTACCACACGTGTTGAATTATGAGGTTTTCCCATGTTGAATTATTAAGATAGATATTTCATGACTGACGAAGTTCTTTCAAAATTTAATTGCTCTTCGAGCAATGTGCGAGCATATCCAGCTGTGCGGAATGTGGGAAAATGTATTTTCAAAACAGCTACTCTCATTCTCTCACACTGCTTGATCTAACTGTAACTTACGCTTAGGACAGGACACACACTAATGCCCGAGGGAGGACTCGAACCTCCGACGTGCGGAGCCGCGCGAATTGTGGCAATTCACCCGAGACCGCGTGGCTACCCCGCCCGGCTAAGAAATAATGTGTGTGTTTCTCGTATGTGTATTATAGATCGTATACAAAGTATACAAAACCAAGGCTGATATTATACCGTAAGGGCCACTGACTTCACTATTTGCACAGCACCTTCCAAAAGTTAGCATTAGTTAATTACGAAATGATTCTGTTTTGCGCAGGAGATACAACCACGTCACACCATTCAACGTGATCTCGCAACCTTCTCAGAGTGACTGAGTGCTGTGTTGTTTAAGTCTCGCTGGGTGAAGTAACTGCTTGAATGGTTCTTCGACGTAACGCCCTGCGGTGTCACGGAAACTGCACAATACTTCCATGAGCCAGCATCTCGTTATCTTAAGGTGCAACTGTAGAGAGAAGTATTGAAGAGCCAATTTATGACCGCTAAAATTTATGACCTCTAAAACATTTCCTAGAGAGTAACCCTCCATCGTCGTCTTATGTTTCTCCATAGACGCTTTTGGGGTGTTGTATCTTCGTCGTAAGCATGAAATTTCATTCATCGCATATTCCAGTATTTTCACCGACGAACCGTCAATACCGTGTATACAGACGCCATCCGTCTGTTGCGGAGGCATCTACCGTAGCGTTTTTGTAAGCACTAGACTGGTTGCTCCCTGGATTATCAAGGTGGTAAGTTGTTCCATCAGAACATAGCAGCCGACCTCCATGCACTCTGCTAGCTGACGTTACCTTCGAACATCAGTTTAATGGCAAGTACACTAGAGTCCATGGCGGGTGGTATCCTAGCTGACGTTACGCTCGAACTTCAGCGTAGTCTAAAGTAGCTTTCAGTACTTTTCCTGACAGCTGGTATCCATAACAGTAGCCTGAGTCCTCTCAAGAACTAATTCGAAAGCGAGATATGTGAAAATGTCATGAACTTCTCTATTTCAGTATAGTTTAGATGGTACATCTAGTATTTAATTTCAATCAGCACAAGGTAAACTATGCAGGGAAAGGGCGACAAGGTGATGAAACGGAAAAAGCTACGGAAAAAGCGCTGGCTAGCTATTAGAGACCAGACGGATTAGAGTTCTGTATAGTTTATCATCATTAATTGAAAGATGGGAGCACAACTCCGCAATGCTAAACGTATGGCTGGCTGCAGAAAGTTTAAACGAAACAGTCTGGACGGAAGCGGCCAGACCTGATTTGGAGCCAGGTAACACTACCCTTCCAATAGTCGCCCCAGACGACGTAGCTAGCTCCCTACAGAGGCCTTCACACATTTAATATTTATTGCACAGTAGTGAGTGTTGTGCGATAATACTGACTGTCTGAGAGTTGTATTCATGGCTTCCGCATTGTACTGAAGGACACTGCAGAGCTTTTAAACATACTGACGCTCGTTTATATATTTCTCAATACAGTGTGCGCTGTAAGGTTGATATTGTGCAATAAATGGCAGTTGCTGACGAGACTTCGCGAGTTATATGAAAATAAATATGTAAGGAATGACATACAGTTGTAGGACAGAGATTTAGAAGCCAGATTTTAATTTATAGGACAATTCCAGGAGCACATGTGAACTCTGACCACAATTTATTGGTTATGAAATGTAGACTAAAACTGAAGAAATTGTGAAAAATGTAGGAAATTAAGGAGATGGGACCTGCATAAGTTGAAAAAATCAGAAGTTGCTGAAAGTTTCTGAGGGAGCATTAGTCAACGGGTGACTAGAACAGGAGCAAAGAATACAGTAGAACACGAATGGATCGCTTTAAGAGATGAAACAGTGAAGGCAGCAGAGGATGAAATAGGCACAAAGACAAGACCTAGAAGAAATCCTTGGACAACACGAGAGATATTAAATTTTACTGGCGAAAGGAGAAAATTTAAAAATGCATCAAATGAAGCAAATGAAAGGAAATACGAACGTTTAAAACATTGGACTGACACGAAGTGCAAAATCGCTAAGCAGGAATGGCTAGAGGAGAAATGTAAGGATTTAAAAGCAAATTTGACTTTGAGAAAGATAGATACAGCCCACAGGAAAACTGAAGAGGCCTTTCGGGAAGAGAGAAGCAGCTGTACGAATATCAAGAGCTTACACGGAAAATCAGTCCTAAACAAGGAAGCGAAAGGTGGAATGAGTATATAGAGAGACTATGCAAGGGAGATAAACTTGAAGTCAGTATTATAGAAAGGGAAGAGGATGTAGATGAAGATGAAATGGGAGGTATGATACTGCGAGAAGAATTTGACAGAGCCCTGAAAGATCAAATAAGACGAAATAATGCCCCGGGAATAGAGGATATTCAGCCGGAACTACTAACAGCCTTCTGACAAAATTCTTCCTTCTTCTGGGGAAGATGTCTGAGACAGTCCAAATACCCTCAGATTTCAAGAAGAATGTAGTAATTCTAATTTAAAATAAAGCAGTTGATGGCAGGTGTGAAAATTACAGGACTACCAGTTTAATAAATCACAATTGCAATACACTAACTGGAATTCTTTACAGAAGATTGAAAAAACTGGTGGAAACTTGTAACACCATAGCTCTAATGCTCTACTGATTTATTTTGCTTTTGTTTCATTTAATGTTACATCGCTGAGCTTCTGTAAATGTGTGTGATTGAATCGATAACATAAAACTGTATATTTCTTTCTTTGTACAAACTTTGATGTCATTGTTTGATTCTATGCAGTCGTTTAAATGCTTTGTTCCATTTGGAGGGAACAAAAATTAATGTATATAATTTTTATTTTGTGTGAATAATTTTTTGTAGAAATGTCAATATCTGTAAATGTTTTGTTTTATTTAATGCATTTGGTTACTGTTATGTAAATTGCTGATCCTCACTTAGGGTTCTTAGTTAGTTTGTATGTAAATGGTGTAGTGGTTCCCCTCGGGAACGGAACGGTGTAGCGCGCGCAAATTGTGGTTGGCCTATGTAGAAAAGGTGGAACTGATAGTCAGTCGGGGACGAACCAGCAGTCGGGGACGAGCTACGAGTCCGTGCACTGCCATGTAAAAGATGCATATTGTGCTGATTCCGAGAGAGGCTTTTCCTGCTTCTTTCCAAGGCCTCGGATGGATGGATAGCTGGAATTTTTCTGGAATTTGTCTCTATCATCGCCACCAAGAAATGACAGAGTCCCGCAATTCTGTCTGCGAATCCACCTACCAACATGCAGTTGCCACCACGTTGCGCAATCACTGTAACGTAATACTATAATGATGTACAGTGAAGGATCAGCTTAATGGATGTGCTAATGTGCTCAAATATAAGGTAATTTATTTCTGAATTTATGTACCTACCTTGATTTTTCTCCTCATCATAACACCTCTTGGGTTCCTCTCCGTTTGAACTAAAGTGATTTCCGAGTGTCCTTACTGAAAGAAATTAAAGCCTAGAGTTTTGCTAATTGATGCCTCTTGAACATAATAACGAGAAAGTTAAAGTGGCAAGAGAGTGAGTTAAAGTTAATGATGCTTGCTGAAATAATTTTCCTAGTAAAAATGCTTGTTAATGTGTTGTTGCCAACTTCAAATTACAATTCCTTAAGACTGAGGCTTATAAAGTAAATGATCACATAGTTGTCTGTAGTAAATTATAAAAGGTGAGGCAGTTTCTTGCAATTTTGTCAACATTGTGTTTCAATGTAGTAAAAGTGAGAAAGCTGCAGTTGTGAAACCTTATATACTCGTGTTTACTAAGTGTTTGTCTCTCTGGTGTATTATAAGTGCATATTAATAGTAATGTTATAATGACCAGTCACTTTGTGTAAGCGCTGAAAGTACTAGTGTGTTTCGGTAGCTGTTATAATTTTGCAAATTGTTTCTGCTGCTCTGTTAGTTCCAATCTTAGCGTAAACATATGTATGTGTAATAGTTCACTGCACTCGCGTGTGACGAAGTATAGGTTGTGTGGATCCGTTATAGCTACTGATAACTATTTTCTTAAACGAGAATGTTAATCATTCTCTTGCCTAGTTAGGCTGGCGACCGTTTTCTTTCTCAGTTGAACAGTACAGATAGACAAAATTTTGTTCCTACTGTTCAAATATTTACGTAATTCTGACTTTCATTTTCGATAAGCCATTCCCGTTGGGTACAGCACGGTCAACCTAATAAAATTCCTCTCAGAGGGTAACACTGCTCTGTTGCTATATACCATAATTGCTTGAACAAAATAGTTTTACTTCATAACCTGTTTCCAGTTTTGAGGTTATGGTACAGTAGTAGCAGACAGCTGGATGGTTATAAACTGACTTGGAGGAAGGTCAGTTTGGATTCCGGAGAAATGTAGGAACACGCGTGGTAATACTGATCCTACGACTTATCCTAAAAGATGGGTTAAGGAAAGACAAACCTACTTTTATAACATTTGTAAACTTAGAGAAAGCTTTTAATATTGTTGACTGGAATATTCTCCCCGAAATTCTGAAGGTGGCAGCGATAAAATACAGAGAACGAAAGTCTGTTAGTGACTTTTATAGAAACCAGAATGCAATTATGGCCGACGTTATTCACCTGCACACTGAGATAGCATTAGAGGAAACCAAAGAAAAATTTGGAGTAGGTATTAAAGATCAGGAAAAATAAATAAAATCTTCGAGGTTCTCCGATAACGTTACAGTTTTGTCAGAGACATCAAAGGACTTGAAAGAGCAGCTGAACGGACAGAATGTTGTCTTGAAAGGAGGATATAAGATGAACATCAACAAAAGCAAAACAAGGGTAAAGGACTGTAGTTGAATTAAGTAAGGTGATGCGACGGGATTTAGATTAGGAAACGGGACAAAGTAATAGACGAGTTTTGCTATTTGGGTAGCAAAATAATTGATGTTGACCTAAGTAGAAAGGAAATAAAATGTAGACTGGCAATGGCATATAAAGCGTTTATGGAGAAGAGAAATTTGTTAACATTGAATATAGATTTAGATGTTAGGACGTCTTTTCTTAAAGTATTTGTCTGGACTGTACAAGTACGCATTTCATTAGTAATTATAACATCAAGCCCAACCTTCATGTTGTTTGATAAGATTTCGAGATAAAGCATGGAGGTGACTTGCTAGTGTTACCATATGCCAAAATGTAAGTTTTGCACCCTGTCTTAGTATCGTACCGTTGCGTAAACCAGAGGCCGGAAAGCCCAGCCAGTCCATGTGGTAGTGCGTGAGGGGTCGGCCGTGGAGCCAATAACAACTTATGCACCAAGATTAAAAAAAAAAAAAAAGAAACAGCCATCATATACACTGCATGATCCACTTAGTCCGACAGCTTAAAATCACCACTTTATGTAACTTGAGTGAACCACTTTCCTTAACCATGACATCAGTGCTTACAACTGGGGGTCAGTCTATCATGTGTGTACTGTGGATGGAAATGTTTGAGAAGAAGTTATTGACTGTTAGGAACTTTACAAGCGTGGCGCAAGAAGTGAGGTTAGATGATCCATGGCCTGTACGAATAGCAAGTGCAATCGGGTAACACTTAGTTGATCCATAGCGGGTATAGGCGGTTTAGTAGCTGGCAGATTAAAGAACAGAAAAAGAAAATAGTTTGTCAGGACATTCTCTGGATTTGTCAGGGAATTCACCTGGATACGGTAGTACGGTCGTAAATGTTCTCCTCAATCTGAGCTCTGACTAATGTCTTTGGCGCGTCTCTCGTTGTAGGGGTCGAGGTCACCCTGATCGAAGTCTGCCCTTCTCAATAACAATTTACATTAATCCTCACTGATATGCGTAATCAGGAGAGATAAATTAGTCTGGATTTATAGTTCATTTATTTAACCTAATCTGACTCGGGCCATCAGCCCCTCTCTTACATCGAATCGCGGTTTCACATACACAGCATCTATTACCTCATAAGTACCTAAGAAATAATTATTTTACTATGATAGCTAGGATTAAAATGGTGTGGGTATCTGAGGTGGCAGTATGAGTGTGGTATAGTGACTGTGAATTAACGAAACTGCTTACTTCCAGTACCGCAGATGCAACCCCTAGCAGTGATAATAGTAATAATAGTAATAATAATAACAATAATTGTAACATATACCGTACAGTTAAAAGGAAGTCACGCTTGATCATGGTCCGCGTCACCTTCCATTTTTAACCAGACATTACGTCTGAGACAAGAAAGAAATGACAATAATTGTAACATTAATAACAATAATGATAGTGGAAGATATAAAAACCCTTTACAGGTCTATAAAATAGATATTATCTGACGTAGCGATTTCGAGGAAAACTAAATTTTAGGAGAATACGTCGGATAAGAATGCTGGGATATGAGGAAGATCAGACTGGAACGATGGATGTATGATGGTAACGCGTGCGTTGCTTTAGTAGATACGTCGTTACCTGTCTTCTGAAGCTGCAGATGATGTTTCGTTCTCTACTATAATACTGGTGGTTGTTTCCAGAGTCGGGTTCCTGCTACTAGGAAGGATTTCACGAAGGTCGCTGAACGGTAGAATGGGGTAGAAAGGCTTTTTCTGTAATGCGAACGGATGTTTCTGCCGTGTTCTTCAGCCAAGATTGTCAAGTTCAAGGAGAGATATGAGGGACAGTGTTCATTGACAAGACAGTACAGAAGACAGAGGGTACGGAAATCTCTGCGCTTTTCTGCATGCAGCCGGGGTAGTTGCGCATGGGATGGTGAAATATGATCAAAGAGTCTAATTGGTTCAATTGGCGCTGAGCACTATGGGACTTAACATCGATGGTCATCAGTCCCCTAGAACTTAGAACTACTTAAACCTAACTAACCTAAGGACATCACACAACACCCAGTCATCACGAGGCATAGAAAAATCCCTGACCCCGCCGGCAATTGAACCCGGGAACCCGGGCGCGGGAAGCGAGAACGCTACCACACGACCACGAGCTGCGGACCAAGAGTCTAATTCACAGGTATAATGAACAAAGGCATTCATAACCAGTTCCAGGCGCCGTGGGCTCTTTTGAAAAAAGTCCTGCAGGATAACACTGTAACCAATAACTGGAAGTATAACTGTTTGTACAAGTTTATTTTTCAGGTCAAGAGGGAAGAGACTTTATATTTTAGTGGGACATGGAGAGACCTTGGTGCCTTCTTGCACATTTCAGTTACTTGCACAGTCCAGTTTAGATTTTCATCTATTATTATTCCTAGACACTTTGCTGAAGGATAGACGTTGATATTTGTCCCATTTAGGATTAAACATGATGGATAGTCCCCATATTTCGGGTTGATGAGCCCAGAATTATCAGCAGGTACCGCTAGGATTTTGGGTAGGTTGAACTTTAACCTTATGTCTTCCGCCTGTTTTGGTAGTGCACACAGGTCGTTACTGAGATCCTCGGTCGCTGTCTTCAGGTTTATAGGTTTTGCGCTTAGATGCAACTGGAGATCATCAGCGAACATGTGGTATTTGCCATACTATAAGACTGTTGAGACATCATTTATGTCCAGGGAAAAGAGTATAGGGCCTAATACCTAACTGTGTGTCACGCGTGATACTACCTACCCACCTCCACTGCGACTGGGTGGCGGAAGCGACACATTGCTGGCGAGACGTCAGGTATGAGCGAAGCCATTGCACTGCACTTGGCAAGAAATTAGGCTGCTAGATTTGACAAGTAAAATGTCGTATTCGATGGAGTCAAAGGCTTCGCTGTTGGATACATGGCAATCTTCAGGGCATCTGTTACCTTTATTAAGACAGATGTTGTGGTTCGATGTTTATGGAATTCTAACTGGTATTCGTCTAATAGGATATTTGTAGTAAGATAATTTGTTAGCTGGTGGCGGACTTTATATTCTAAGGCCTTGGACAGTGCAGGAAGAATGTAAATAGGTCGGTCATCGGAGGATGCTGTTCCAGCTTCTGTTTTAGGCTTAAGTAGTCCCTCTTTCCAGGCCTCAGTGAAGGAAGACATTTTTGGTTAGGTGTGGTTGAATATCTATCGTAGTGGGCAGTAGTGGGTCAACAATAAGTTTCATTATTTGGAACGTGATGCCATCGTGTACAGTAGAGCTGATTTGATACACACGATGACTTTTTGACGGTGATGCAAGTAACATGCTTTACACAGGACGATCATCTATGGACATAGCTAGTAGTTAATGGTTGGGGACAACAAAGTTGTTACAGTGTACGGAATCTAGTTCATAGATGTTTATTGATGGAATCGTGCATATGATTAGAGTTAACCCCCTCAACGTCAGTTAAGGCCGGAAGATGGCGTACTAAATCATCAAAGTTGATAGCCATATAATAGACAACGTCGAAAGGACGGCTGTGGGTGTTCCATTTTATTACATACCCTATTAGGACCGGTCTCTAGTCCTAGTTGCAACTTTTTGTCCTTATATCAACCAGAGTTACCACAAGATGTGCGCTCAGACGCTGATGAAAGTGATATGTCATAGTGAATTTTTTGATTGATAGTTCACCTGCAACTGCAGTGCCAGCAGCAGTTTCCCGTAATGAGCACAATATTTAGTCTTAGTTTATTATGTCTCGAACATCTGTAGCAAACATACATGGGGCACATGAGTCGTGCAGGAAATGCGCTGCTCTTTCTGTTGGTGTCATCCGCTTCGCTAGAATTTAAATTCGTGAAAAATTTAATTAATAAATTAAAAACAGCAATTAAACCCTGAAAACTTATAATCTAAACGTTGTTCATATATGTGTGCTCACGTTTGCCAACAAATACCGCAATACTGTCTGCGTAGCTATTTTGTATAACGACTCACGCTGACTTTCATTAATCTCTATGTTCACACGCTTCTCGTCTGTTAAGTGCGTAAATAAACAGGTGACTATATCATTTGCTTCGCCTCTGCTAGCACTTTCCTATCGAAGGTCGATATAGCCTGTGGCTTAATTACTATAAACGTTATTACAGTTAGTGCAAAAAGTCTTTACAGATTTCTTCTTGACTCATTAACTAATAGAAGTAATTCAAGCCCATAGTCGATCTATATACCAAAATAGTCGTATCAAGCTCCCTAATTTGGTCTATCGTCCTGTGCTGTATGTTTAGTGGTTTACGCTCTAGTTTCGTAGATCGACTGTACGATGACTGTCTTTGTGAGAACTGGTAACGATTCTTGTGACGTCACGTGCGAACGCTGGTGAATCTGAAAGGAGCACAAGGGGCCAGTCGTTGCCACGTCACGCCGGCCAAGACCACGTCAAACGTGAGAGCGGCGCGCAGGCGAGTGGCCGCTCTATCATCAAAGTACACTGAAGCGCCAAAGAAACTGGTAGGCACGCGTATTCAAATACAGAGATATGTAAACAGGCAGGATACGGCGCTGCTGTCGACAACGCGTATACAACTTACGACAACAAGTCCCGACGCAGTTGTCTGATCGATTACTGCCGCTACAATGGCAAGTTATCAAGATATAAGTGAGTTGGAACGTGGTGTTGTGGTCGGCGCACGGGCGATGGGACACAGCACCTCCGAGGTAGCGATGAAGTGGGGGATTATTTTCCTGTACAACGTTTTCAGGAGTGTACCGTCAATATCAGGAATCCGGTAAAACACCAAATCTCCGACATCGCTGCTGCCGGAAAAGATCCTGCAAGAACGGGACCAACGACAACTGAAGAGAATCATTCAACGTGACAGAAGAGCAGCTCTGCCGCAAATTGCTGCAGATTTCAATGCTGGCCATCAACAAGTGTCAGCGTGTGTACCATTCAACGAAATATCATCGACACGGGCTTTCGGAGCTGAAGGCTCACTCGTGTACCCTTGATGACTGCACGACACAAATCTTTACGACCCCCCCCCCCCCCACCCCCCTGGGCCCGTCAACATCAACACTGGACTGTTTATCACTGGAAACATGTTACCTGGTCGTATGAGTTTCGTTTCAAATTGTAACGGGCGGATCGACGTGTACGGGTATGGAGACAACTTCACGAATCTACTGACGCTGCATGCCAGGAGGGAACTGATGGAGGCTCTGTAATGGTGTGGGGCGTGTGCAGTTGGAGTGATATGGGACCCCTGATACGTCTAGATACGACGTAAGCATCCTCTGTGATCACCTGCATCCGTTCCAGTCCACTGTGGATTCCGACGGACTTGGGAAATTCCAGCAGGTCAATGGGACACCCCACACGTCCAGAATTGCCATAGAGTGGCTATAGGACTACTCTTCTGAGTTCAAACACTTCCGCTGACCGCCAAACTTCCCAGACAAGAACATTATTGAGCATATCTCGGATGCCTTGCAACGTGCTGTTCAGAAGAGACATCCACCCCCTGCAGCATATATAAGCCAGGTACTCCAGTTTCTTTGGCTCTTCAGTGTAAGCCACCTAAGATCTGTTTTCAGTTTGTCGTAAGGCACTGAGTGTGCTTATGTGTGGCTGTGACAGATGGATGCAGTTGAAGACAGACAGAAGCTTTTAGAAGACATGGAAATATGGCTTTGAAGAAGTCCCAGGAAAGCAGATGTACAGATCTATTTTGTAAGCGATCACTGAACAAAGAAACGCCATAGCAGCTACGGTTCATATGGTTCAAATAACTCTGAGCACTATGGGACTTAATTTCTGAGCTCATCAGTCACTTAGAACTACTTAAACCTAACTAACCTAAAGATATCACACATATCCATGCCCGAGACGGGATTCGAACCTGCAACCGTAGCGGTCGCACGGTTCGAAACTGTAGCGCCTAGAACCGCTTGGCCACTCCGGCCGGCTTAGCAACTCCGCCAAAAAAACGAAGGTCTCTGACATTTATTTAGTTTCACTACGTTTTTAACGAATATATTGAAAAGAAATGGATGGGAAGGGAAGCCAAAGGAAGGGCAAGAACTAAAAGTAGTTGACGGTATGTTGGTGGGAAGAACATGACAAAATCGTCAAGAAATGAAGACAGCTGGAGGAAACAGAGGAAACTGTTTACGATAAGAAGAGCCTTCAGACACTGACGAGACCAGCCGGCACAATCTGGTCACAGCCGGAGACGGCGCTGACAGTGGCATTCGAATGACGTCACTCTTGACCGCGCTCAGCAATGCCGGACGTCTATTCTTTCGCATGAGAGGCAACTGGACGCCACCACCAGCAAGCTGTTCCTGATGTACTACGGCCGAGGGCCAGAATAACTTTCACTCTTCACGGGTGTCAATCCCGGGTCATCTGAGTCAGAAAATACATGCTAAACTAACATTAGATACCGAAAACGGTAATTATATTGATCGGTCAAGACTGTAAAGAATTAAGGATACAATGGAATTTCGGTGTTCAAAGCCGTGCGTGGTAGGGGACTTTTCATTGAAAAGTAATGAGCCTGATTAGCTTGTAGGTATGGTCTCGTTTTCTGGGAAAACCCACGGGATGAGTACAGCCGCCTGTCGGAAAGGGCGCTTTCCTCCACTAACATCGGCTCCTTTTCTTGCTGATATGTGAGATTTCTATCATAAATACCTTTGTTGAAGGTAGTAGGAGAGGGTAATGAATGCATCTTCTATTTTATTTTCGTGTTTGCGTTGTATGATGATGAGAGAAGGATGGAGTTGGAACCCGGTGCAGGCACATAGCCTCCTCCCCGCGAAAAGCACGAAGGGTGCTGCCGAGCTAAACGTCCACATCCGAAGGGACAGATCATCATCAACAGCGTCAGGTGCCCTAGCTTCGTGAGACATGGCAGAGATGTTTGAAATTTAATGCCGGTCATTGGCGCAAAGACTGGCGTTCAAGAACTTCGTGACACTGCTCCCCCTCCCATTATCGGCCAGATACTGCCAGTGAAAATTCCATCCACGCCAGAACCCGAACCGGCTTCCCTGCGTATCGAGTGCCAATGGACAGGCGTGCATTAGCGACCTGGCTGTGGCAGCGGTTGGCTGACAAGTGAGGCAATGGAAAGTGGAAATTGATACCTAAAGTAAGATGGAACACTTATTGAGGTGCAGAGAAGCCACCTGGTCGCACGCACAGAATATAGGATAGTTGCATGGGGTGATGATGGGGTGCATGAAAGCCAACTGTTTGGAAGAGAAGTGAATGTCTTTGATGCGCTTAACTATTTCGCCAGGGACTGGTAGCGCCTAAAAGAATCATTTGATGTCCACAAACTACCTACTGTTGGAACAAACGAAGATTTTGGTGCAGCCTAATCTGTGACGATCCCTCAGTTCGTATTACATCGGCTTTCGAAACGGCCAGCCAATTGGCAGAGAACGTAGTTCAGCTCTGACTGTCCCTTTTCACCATATGGGTTTTCTGTTTCATTGTTGAAGGTGTACGTATTGATAGATTATTTTTGTAACGTTGTGTCACTAAAATTAGGCTGACTGTAATATATGGGGCTTGATATTTAGGACACTCGAAGAAAACTAGCAGTTTCTGTCACGTAAATTCGGATGTACTCCATCATCCAAGCTTCCCATGCACCGTGTGACTAGTGCTTATCATGAAATAAACTTCAAAACCTGTACACCGTAGACGTTTTCTGCCTTTGATAAAAACAGACCAGACAGGCAACAAGTGGAAACGTCGTCTCTCGCAAGCGCAACATAAAATGCATTGGCCAGAACTCTTGCAGTAACACATTTATGAAGGCGAGACACATTGGTGGCGGCGTGCGCTGCCGCTAACCCGGGCTGTTAGCGGAACTGCGGAACTGCCCCCGGGGGGCCGCCGACCGCAGGCGCTGCCGGAGCCGCCCCCACGGCGGTTGGCTCTGATGGACGGTTTGGTTGTGGCGAGCCGTATTTGGCGTTGGTTGCTAGCCAATTGGACCTATTTAGTAACGGTACCGGTTCCACATATGCTAAAATGCGTATATGTGATAATGCAATTACAGTTTGGTCGCCGAAATGAAGTCGAAAATGTAGTCTCAACGTTTCAGAATGAATTCACATGTGATCCGGATAAAGTCAACTTAAACAGAGCTAGAGAAATGTTGCCATGCAACGGTTTTCTCTTCAGTCGTAACAAATACCGTCGGGTGGGGCTCTATGGTGTTTAAGGCACTGGTCTCGGACTACAGAGAACCACTGCTCTGTTGTAATTTACACTTTAGCAATGAGGTTTGCTAGGCCTCAGCGTACCACGACACTTAACATGGGTAGAAATGCGTATATCAGCTCTGTCAAGGCGGTTACCTTGGACTGCGCTGCAATACTTCTCAGCTATTGACAATAAATGTCAGCGGTGATCATTGTACCTCGGGGAAGCAGTTCTCAGTACACCATACGGTCACCGCTCCACAGCACGTATAAGATTGTTTTTTGGATGCGCAAATGTCTTTGTATGGGGATTTGCTGTTTTGTTTGGGCTCAGCCATTCCTTTCTTTTTCTTATGTTAGCATAAAGGCACTATTTCTCGTCACCAGTAACGATACAGGCTAGGATTGTTTGAAGTTGTTCACGAGTCAATTGATGACGCGCAGAGATGCACTAAGTCCACCAGTTGATTTTTTGTGATTTTGGCTTAGAGCATGCCGTACCCACAACCCGATTTTTGAACCTTTCTCGTTGCATACAAATGTCGTACGACAGTGAATTGATAATAGTTCATCGCATTTGCCGGCTGTCGAGAACACTGACTTGGATTCTTGTGGATTAATGCGTTCGAACGATCTTCATCAAAGCTCGAAGGTCTTCGTGAATGTGAAGTGTCACTAATGTCAAAACGGTGCTCCTTAAAATGACAAAACTATTTTATTGGCCTGCTTCGTCCGATGCCATTATCCCATACACGACGCTGTCGTTTCTGGCTGCCTGTCCCCCACCTATCGAACTCATACAGAAGACTTGGTCAGAAATGTTCTGATTTCTCGACTAGTACTCAATTTTCTAACGTCCGCAGCTCCACTCGCTATATCCGAATGACAAACTGACAATATGTAACAACAACAAACTACAAATAGAAAAGAGAAATCGATAAATAAACTCAAAACATCCGGAACACCAACATGCAAACTTAACTCTCATTTGGTAGAGATCCGACGCCAGGTATAATATCTGGCAAGTATCGCTCAGAATCAAACTCCAGATTCGTTTGAAAGACGCTTCCAAGAATTCAACCGCGGTGTGATGACCTGGTGGACGAGAGACGGCCATCGAAGACCGTTTGCAGGCAGTTGTCGGCTGGTGCACGTCGCAAATGGAAGGCTCAGCGTCGGAATTGGAGGTACGTAGAACCACTCTGCTTGTCGGGTCGTGCAGCCCCCAAAAGTAAGTGGCGAGCTGAGCGATATCGAACAACGCTCTGCTGTCGCTCACGTGACAGGCTATGCATAGTAGGGAGGCAAAGATGTCGCTGTCTCTGGACCAGACGGGAATTACTGCGTTAACTGTACGTCGCCCCGCCGCTCAACGCCTGCTGTGCAGGCAACTCAAATGACACCGCTGTACCGCGTGGAGCCTCTGTTTTCCGTGGGTTACAGCAACCTAAGTATAAATTCCCTGCCGAGCCATCAATACTTGTACCTTCGTGATTTCGCTGAATCACGTACGTTGCATGCCACAATTATTCCTTTTGAAAGTAACTACCCTGACTTCAGTCAAATCCTTATCGAATCCGAGGTAATACACCGCCTGTATTGACGACATCGTCACCGGTACTAAAAATCTTATCTTCCAACCAATTTTTATACAGGTTTATGTATGCAATGGCGAGTTTCTGGCATTCACCTATCTTTATTAGTGTAATACAGTGATACCTTCACAAGATCTTGCCAACAACCAGAGAAAATTGTGGTCCTACGTAAAATAGGTAAGCTGGTCGAAGTCTTCTATCCAGTCACTCGTTCACCCGTCTGGTGTGACAATAGAAGATAACAAAGGGAAAGCTGAAGTTTTAAATTTTGCGTTTAAGAAATCGTTCAAGTGGGAGGACAGTACAAACATACCTTCGTTCGACAATCCCGCAGGCTCCCGTCTGGAGCACGTAGTAACAGGCGTCCCTGGCACAGAGAAGCAACTGAAAGAGTTGAAAACAAATAGGTCGCTTGGCCCGGCTGGAACCCGAATTCCGTGTAACAAACAGTATTCTATGGCGTTGACCCCTTACTTGTATTTATCACGAATCTCCTACCCAGCACAAAGTCGCAAGCGACTGGTAGAAAGCACGGGTGACTGCTGCGCATAGGGCCGGCCGAAGTGGCCGTGCGGTTAAAGGCGCTGCAGTCTGGAACCGCAAGACCTCTACGGTCGCAGGTTCGAATCCTGCCTCGGGCATGGATGTTTGTGATATCCTTAGGTTAGTTAGGTTTAACTAGTTCTAAGTTCTAGGGGACTAATGACCTCAGCAGTTGAGTCCCATAGTGCTCAGAGCCATTTGAACCATTTTGCTGCGCATAAGAAGAGTGAGATAACACACCGCAAAATTACAGACCTATATCCTTAACATCACTATTCTGCATCATTCTTGAGTATATCCTCAGTTCGAATACAATAAATTTATTTGAGTGTGAAAAGCTCTTGTCTACAAATGAGCACGTATTTAGAAAACATCGCACGCTCCCAGCTTGTCCCTTCCTCGGGAACCACTGATGAAGAGCAACAGGATTCCGTATTCCCAGGTTTCCGAAAAACGTTTGACGTGGTTCCCCCTGTCGACTATTAACGAAGGTACGAAAAAACGGAACAGGTTCTGATTTGCGAGTGGCTCGAAGACTTCGTAAGCAATAGAACCTAGTACGCTTTCCTCGACGGCGGGTGTTCAACAGAGACAAGAATATCGCCTGCAGTGTCCCAGGGAAATATAGGAGGACCGCTACGGTTCTCTACATACATAAATGATCTAACGGACATGGCGAACAGCGGTCTGCTGCTGTTTGCTGACGAAGTTGTGGTGTACCGGAACGTGTCGTCGCTGAGTGACCGTGAGAGGATACAAAGCGACTTAGACAAAACTTGTAGTTGGTGTAACGAACGGCAGGAGCTCTGAATGTAGAAAAATGTAAGTTAAGGAAGATGAATAGGAAAATCAATTCTCTAATGTTCGAATACAGAATTAGTAATGTGCTGCTTGATACAGTCACGTCAATTAAGTATCTAGCTGTAGCGTTGCAAAGCTATATGAAATGTAACGAGCACGGAAGAACCGTTGTACAGAAGGCGAATGGTCGACTTCCTTTTCTTGCGAGAATTTTAGAAAAGTGTGGGTCCTCTGTAAAGGATACGGCGTACAGAACACTAATGCGACCCGTTTGGGAGTGCTGCTCGAATGTCTGAGATCTCCACCAGGTCGGTTTCAAGCAAGACATCGAAGCAATTCAGAAGAGCGCTGCTAGATTTGTTGCGGGTAGGTTCGATGAACACGTAAGCGTTACCGAGATGCTTCAGGAACTCAAACGGGACTCCCTGCAGAGAACTGGACGTTTCTTCCGAGAGCCCCTATCGAGCATATTTAAAAGAACCAGCATCTGAAGCTGACTGCAGAACGATTCTACTTCCACCAACGTACATTTCGCGAAAGGAGCACAAAGACAAGATAGACAAATTGAGACTCTTACGACGGCAAAAGACAGTTGTTTCTACCAGTATTTGCGAGTGGAACGGGAAAGAAAATGACGAGTAGCGGCACAAAGTAGCCTTCTCACGCTCTGTACAGCGGCTTACGGTGTGTGTGTGTGTGTGTGTGTGTGTGTGTGTGTGTGTGTGTGTGTGTGTGCAGGTGTGGGTACAGATGAAATACACCGTCATGTTAACTGCATTTTAAATGCTGCGGCTGTCCTGGGAATATACACTCCTGGAAATGGAAAAAAGAACACATTGACACCGGTGTGTCAGACCCACCATACTTGCTCCGGACACTGCGAGAGGGCTGTACAGGCAATGATCACACGCACGGCACAGCGGACACACCAGGAACCGCGGTGTTGGCCGTCGAATGGCGCTAGCTGCGCAGCATTTGTGCACCGCCGCCGTCAGTGTCAGCCAGTTTGCCGTGGCATACGGAGCTCCATCGCAGTCTTTAACACTGGTAGCATGCCGCGACAGCGTGGACGTCAGCCGTATGTGCAGTTGACGGACTTTAAGCGAGGGCGTATAGTGGGCATGCGGGAGGCCGGGTGGACGTACCGCCGAATTGCTCAACACGTGGGGCGTGAGGTCTCCACAGTACATCGATGTTGTCGCCAGTGGTCGGCGGAAGGTGCACGTGCCCGTCGACCTGGGACCGGACCGCAGCGACGCACGGATGCACGCCAAGACCGTAGGATCCTACGCAGTGCCGTAGGGGATCGCACCGCCACTTCCCAGCAAATTAGGGACACTGTTGCTCCTGGGGTATCGGTGAGGACCATTCGCAACCGTCTCCATGAAGCTGGGCTACGGTCCCGCATACCGTTAGGCCGTCTTCCGCTCACGCCCCAACATCGTGCAGCCCGCCTCCAGTGGTGTCGCGACAGGCGTGAATGGAGGGACGAATGGAGACGTGTCGTCTTCAGCGATGAGAGTCGCTTCTGCCTTGGTGCCAATGATGGTCGTATGCGTGTTTGGCGCCGTGCAGGTGAGCGCCACAATCAGGACTGCATACGACCGAGGCACACAGGGCCAACACCCGGCGTCATGGTGTGGGAAGCGATCTCCTACACTGGCCGTACACCACTGGTGATCGTCGAGGGGACACTGAATAGTGCACGGTACATCCAAACCGTCATCGAACCCATCGTTCTACCATTCCTAGACCGGCAAGGGAACTTGCTGTTCCAACAGGACAATGCACGTCCGCATGTATCCCGTGCCACCCAACGTGCTCTAGAAGGTGTAAGTCAACTACCCTGGCCAGCAAGATCTCCGGATCTGTCCCCTATTGAGCGTGTTTGGGACTGGATAAAGCGTCGTCTCACGCGGTCTGCACGTCCAGCACGAACGCTGGTCCAACTGAGGCGCCAGGTGGAAATGGCATGGCAAGCCGTTCCACAGGACTACATCCAGCATCTCTACGATCGTCTCCATGGGAGAATAGCAGCCTGCATTGCTGCGAAAGGTGGATATACACTGTACTAGTGCCGACATTGTGCATGCTCTGTTGCCTGTGTCTATGTGCCTGTGGTTCTGTCAGTGTGATCATGTGATGTATCTGACCCCAGGAATGTGTCAATAAAGTTTCCCCTTCCTGGGACAATGAATTCACGGTGTTCTTATTTCAATTTCCAGGAGTGTAGTTTTTTTTAACTACCACATTTCCCGAGTTGTATATTACGATTAATTAAAAGATCGGTGAATTAATTCTATATTTATATGCATAGCACACTTTGGTTTGGTGTCGGTAATGCATCATCCAGCACAGTAGTTGTCATGTTGTTGGCTTACCTATTTGTGTAAATCGGAAATTACACTTAAACTCAAGTTATAGTTTTCTTATAAATTCCGGAACCACTTACGAGGTCAGTTGTTTGTATAGGCTTTAAGGCTGCCGTCTTTAAAAACCGACACATACCTCTGTATGAAGATAAGCGTATTTCATCAGTTGAGGATGGGTGCAAATTCAAATTGCGTCTTGGCATTTGGGAGTTGTACAAAAAGTGGCAGGTTGCTGTATTTCTTCAATCAATTTAATCTATAGGCAAAGGACTCAGCCACAATTACCTTGGATAAATTATAGTTCCGGTAAACTGCTCAGTAAAGCTTGTATTTATGTTCTCTGAAGAGAGGTCTAGGGCAGTCCTAGGCAAACTACATCTAAGTGGAATTATGGAAAGGTATTTAACATGATGTTAAAACATTTTTTCATAAGGGTCCATCCGTTTTATGGCGTAAGATAACGCTACCATCAATTAGAGTGTAAATTTGAACACCACATTGCTTTAATAGTGATGGTACTGTTGGAGGTGACGTGTCTTCGCCTTATCCCAACATTTCAGCCGATTTTCCTTGATCAGTTACCAGTATACCAGGATCTGCAGTCGAAAGTGGGATCTGACCCACGAACTAGGTTTGCGTTTCCAGAGATAGGGAAAGTGATAAATGGTAGAAAATATTTTTTTTTTACTTAAGGTTGAATAACAAGTACACTGTTTTTATTCTACTTGATATTCATCCTCAAATATCGAATTTTTCTACTAACAAGTAACGAAGGAAACCATAAATAAGAAAATACAGACTGTTTATAAATGAATATCGGGGTTTTAACGCTATATAGTATTTCTTACATTAAACTTACAGTTATAAATGAAGTGTCAAATGAAAGAGCAACTCAAACAGTTTTACCAAGAACCTCATAATGTTAAATGTGAGCACCATTTGTCACACGGCATACAGCAAGTCTATGGCCGAGTTCTTCCCAAACGTTGATAAGTGTGTCTTCAGTGATTGTAGCAACAGCTGCTTCAGTCCGGTTTCTTAATTCAGGGAGGTCTGCTGGTAGCGGAGGCACGTACAGACGATGTTTGATGAAGCCCCAAAGGAAAAAAAATCGCATGGCGCTAGGTCGGGTGAACGTGGGGGCCATGCAAAGCAAGCCTTGTCATTGGGTCCCTTGCGGCATATCGAGCGCTTGGGCACAGTGAAGTTCAACCAATCGCGTACTTCGCTATGCCAGTGAACATTTATAAGATTCTTGGTAAAACTGTTTGAATTTCTCTTTCATTTGACATATCATTTATAACTGTAAGCTTAATATATTAAATATTATAAAGCGTTAAAAGCTCGATATTCATTTATAAACACCCTGTATCCTGGAATCAGTTGAGAACTGAAACTGGGATCTTTAGAATATCTTACGCTAGCCCGCTAAGGCAGTGGAGCAGTGCTCTCAAACCCTCTTACGTCGTATACTGGCGAATTTTGGGGCTAAGATTCTCGTTGTTTCAAGTGTGAAGGTCTACAGTTCCAAAGAGCTTTATGAACCCTTCTGAAATGAAAAGTGTTACTTTATGTCCTTCGAGGAAACTAGCTTGGAAAGGAAGACAATTAATTTACTTTAATTAGCAAAACGGCAATATTAAGAACTAAGTACTCCGACAAGGTGTAAAATGAATAAGTAATAAAAAGAATAGAGGAGAAAATAGTCTGTAGGTAAGCGTCTGCAAACGGAGAGCAGGTTATCGAAACATGAGAACGGAACACTGCTAAGATACTTCAACAAAGTCTTCTCAGTTTACAAACCGCGTCACTTCGAATACAGTTACCAGCGATTTTAACTCCTTATGACAATGGTGGAGACAGCTATCGATAGCTCGGGTGTTTTATTCGAAGCGACGGGGCTTTTGAACCGAGCAGATTTTACTGAAGCATGCGCAGCTCAGTATGAAGCCCTTGAGGAAGGCCGTTTGCAATAGTGGCCGAAACGTTGCATAATTTTATAAATTGACAATGCGGTCAACAGCCCAGAAGAATTTTATTGACAGTGACAAAGGCTGCGGAAGCGTACCCTTACATACAACACCAGTATTTGTTGCAGAACTTACTCTGCAGTGAGCTTTTACTTAATGAAACTGGCTTAACCACGAAGAACTAATCTTAAGTGCGCCGTATGTCTATGAACTGACAGCTAGTTACTGAGGAACAAATGCAAAACACGGTAGTGTATCTATGTTGAAAGTGGTGGTGTAAACTGTGGTAATGTGGTAAATAGCGGGTAAGGGTACTCACAGTCATATACACTCCTGGAAATGGAAAAAAGAACACATTGACACCGGTGTGTCAGACCCACCATACTTGCTCCGGACACTGCGAGAGGGCTGTACAAGCAATGATCACACGCACGGCACAGCGGACACACCAGGAACCGCGGTGTTGGCCGTCGATTGGCGCTAGCTGCGCAGCATTTGTGCACCGCCGCCGTCAGTGTCAGCCAGTTTGCCGTGGCATACGGAGCTCCATCGCAGTCTTTAACACTGGTAGCATGCCGCGACAGCGTGGACGTGAACCGTATGTGCAGTTGACGGACTTTGAGCGAGGGCGTATAGTGGGCATGCGGGAGGCCGGGTGGACGTACCGCCGAATTGCTCAACACGTGGGGCGTGAGGTCTCCACAGTACATCGATGTTGTCGCCAGTGGTCGGCGGAAGGTGCACGTGCCCGTCGACCTGGGACCGGACCGCAGCGACGCACGGATGCACGCCAAGACCGTAGGATCCTACGCAGTGCCGTAGGGGACCGCACCGCCACTTCCCAGCAAATTAGGGACACTGTTGCTCCTGGGGTATCGGCGAGGACCATTCGCAACCGTCTCCATGAAGCTGGGCTACGGTCCCGCACACCGTTAGGCCGTCTTCCGCTCACGCCCCAACATCGTGCAGTCCGCCTCCAGTGGTGTCGCGACAGGCGTGAATGGAGGGACGAATGGAGACGTGTCGTCTTCAGCGATGAGAGTCGCTTCTGCCTTGGTGCCAATGATGGTCGTATGCGTGTTTGGCGCCGTGCAGGTGAGCGCCACAATCAGGACTGCATACGACCGAGGCACACAGGGCCAACACCCGGCATCATGGTGTGGGGAGCGATCTCCTACACTGGCCGAACACCACTGGTGATCGTCGAGGGGACACTGAATAGTGCACGGTACATCCAAACCGTCATCGAACCCATCGTTCTACCATTCCTAGAACGGCAAGGGAACTTGCTGTTCCAACAGGACAATGCACGTCCGCATGTATCCCGTGCCACCCAACGTGCTCTAGAAGGTGTAAGTCAACTACCCTGGCCAGCAAGATCTCCGGATCTGTCCCCCATTGAGCATGTTTGGGACTGGATGAAGCGTCGTCTCACGCGGTCTGCACGTCCAGCACGAACGCTGGTCCAACTGAGGCGCCAGGTGGAAATGGCATGGCAAGCCGTTCCACAGGACTACATCCAGCATCTCTACGATCGTCTCCATGGGAGAATAGCAGCCTGCATTGCTGCGAAAGGTGGATATACACTGTACTAGTGCCGACATTGTGCATGCTCTGTTGCCTGTGTCTACGTGCCTGTGGTTCTGTCAGTGTGATCATGTGATGTATCTGACCCCAGGAATGTGTCAATAAAGTTTCCCCTTCCTGGGACAATGAATTCACGGTGTTCTTATTTCAATTTCCAGGAGTGTATATAGATATCTCCACATCATGGTTAAATTTAAATAGACGCCGCAACATTCTCTTTCCAATCATAATAAAATGTTCGCCGAAGGAACAATTGTCAGGTAATAAAGTCGGCAGAACGATGGAGTCGACCACTGCAGAAACAAGAGAACTAATAGAGTTCACAGTTTGAAAATATGGAATTAAATGAAGGTAACTGATAAAACGGGAATATAACTAAACAAAAAATCACAGTTGGTAGAGCAACGTAATGCAGAATAGACTCACGTGACATTAACGTTCGGTGGTATGCGGGCAGAAAAATAGATTAGATAAAAACCACAATATAATAGGGAACCTAAAATAAAAACAGAGCATTATTAGTCAACAAATTCAGTTTGATTTGGGGGGGGGGGGGGCGGAATGCATATGAGAAGAAAGACTAACCAAACGGCGCTGAAAAAACGCCAGGAGGACGATATTATGGAACTTACCAAAATGTGAAATTAAGAAATAAATGCTAGGAATCAATGTGACGGAGGAAGCTGGGTGGTATCCTTACATAGCTGATTAATTCAAGGATGGTAAAATGTAATTATATTAGGAACATGAAATAAACTTGATGGAAAATAAAAGATATTGAATACAGCCAGTTCTCATCGGCTTTCAGTAACGACGAAAACTTGTAGTTAAAGAAGGTGAGAGATCCAAAGGGGACCTCAGGAAGAGAGTGGTTGGAGTAAATTAAGAGTGATACGTTTCTTACAACGCATTATCTCAATTTCCTGCAAAATTAGGGTTTGGAATTTATTGTCATGGTGAAAAAGTTTTAGATTATTTGAGAAATTTGTGGTAAAATGCCCTTGTTCAGGAGGTGTGTACTCAAGGATGGTTTTGAATTGTTTAAATTCATATGTTCTCAAAATCTGATATCGAAACACTTCCCAGTTTGGCAGAGGTTGCAAATACGGCTTCAGTTGTAAGGTTGTTTTTATTTAAAACACGACCGGTTTCGTGCTCTTTCACGTCCTTCATCAGGTCTTATACTGAGAACAAATAAGAGACCGGAGCTGGTAATAGTTTTTACACGCGATAGTATACATAAAAAAGCAAAAAATTCCATATAACATCTTAGGAAACAACGGTCGAGCTAGGTGCGGTAAAACCCAAGTCAATGGCAAAGTGACTCAGACAATACTACGCACGACTGCCTGAGTAAATAAATACGCAGTGAACACCAGGACACTTACACTCTGTTCTGTGCGCCGCGGTGGACGGGTACAGAACGCGACGTGTCACCAGCGAGCGCAGAGCACGGAGCAGCTTACACGACGGCGGGAAGCAAACTGGTAAACCAGAGTGTCGAAAGCACTGCCATCTGTTGACGGGTAGAGCAACTAGCCCGGGCGTTCACAATTTGAATTAGTGATCTACATTCAAAATGCAAATAAAAAACCATTATATAGATAGTTACAGCAAAGGGGTTAAAAGTCAGTTATGAGTGGTAAAGGTACATATTGAACAGGAGCAGTACAGAACTGCAGGAAAACTAACCAAAAGACGGTGACATCATGAAATTTATGTATCAACCGTAAAACACAATGAAAATTTTTCCTTTTCACCAGTGGCGTGCAAGTTTTTAATTTAGAGGGGATATATGTGGCGTCGTGAAACAACGCGCCAAAGTCACGAGTTAAAATAACACACGCAAGTGCCACTCCTATTGAAAAGCATCTCGCTGGAAGGTAGCAAAACCTTACTTAGCATACTGTTAAAAACTCGTATTCCAATTAATAGCTAGCAGCAATAGCTCTAAAGGGACGCATTGAAAGTAGGCTCAATTTAAAACCCGCTAACTAAACCCTGACTACTAGGCGAAGCTTACATAAGGTAAGATCTGAGACAAATATTGCATCATGAGAAACAGGCAAATTTTAAATTAGTGAGAACACAAATAATGACGCACAACAATGCGCAGTAGTCATAGGATAAAAAAAATTAAAAATTTACAGACTTTTACTAAAAGAGGACATTTCCCGGTTTGATGAGTGTACACCAAGGGTCATGCCCGCTTGGTGTCGCTTATTACTGGCTTCTCCTGTGGGTTTGCCGCCTCCACGCGCTTATTGCTCCACCGGGCATTCCCTGCGTTTCTTCCGGCTACGTGACTGTTGAGTTCCACGTTCTCGCAAGCTTCTTAATACTACTCTTCTTCCATTTCTCAGTGTCGCTTGGTTAGTCTGTTTTCCTGTGTCTATTTTTTACTAATCTGTCTTTACCGGTTATTAACATATTTCTATTTTACACTATTTTTATTTTAGGTTTCCCGTTATATCGTAGTTTTTATCTGATCTGTTTTTCTGCCTGCATAACACCGTATGCTACTGCAATATTAGTCTATTCTGCATTATGTTGCCCTACCAATGGCGAGTTTATTGAATTATATCATCGTTTTGTTAATTGCCTTCATTTAACTCCACATTTTCAGACTTTGAATTTTAGATCTTATTTTATTGTAGGATCCCTTCCTATCTGGGGTGATCGACTCCAACGTTGTACCAGTTTTATTACATCTACATCTACAGCTACATCTACAGCTACATAGATGTTCCACAAGCTACCGTACAGTTTTGGCAGAAGGTACGCTGTACCACTACTTGTCATTTCCTTTCCTGTTCCGCTCAGAAATAGAGAGAGGGAAAAATGATTGTCTATGTGCCTCCCTATCAGCCCTAATTTCTCGTATCTTGTCTTCGTGGTCCCTATGCGCAATGTATGTAGGCGGCAGTATAATCGAAACTTCCTGGCAGTTTAAAAGTGTGTGCCGGACAGAAACTCGAACTTGGGACCTTTGCCTTTGGCGGGCAAGTGGAAATCTCGTTCTGGAAACATCCCCCAGGCTGTGGCTAAGCCATGTCTCCGCAATATCCTTTCTTCCAGGAGTGCTAGTTCTACAAGGTTCGCAGGAGAGCTGCTATGAAGTTCGGAAGCTGTGAGGACGGAGCGTGGGTCGTGCTTGGGTAGCTCAGATGGTAGAGCACTTGCCCGCGAAAGGCAAAGGTCCCGGGTAGGAGTCTCGGTCCGGCACACGGTTTTAATCTGCCAGGAAGTTTCATATCAGGGTACATTCCGCTACAGAGTGGAAATCTCATTGTGGCAGTAAATCGTTTCGCAGTCAGCTTCAATAGCCGATTCTCTACATTTTCTCAACAGTGTTTCTCGAAATTTCCATTCGAGTTTCCGAAGCATCACTGTAACACTTACATATTGGTCAAACTACCAGTATCAAATCTAGAAGCCCACCTCTGAATTGCTACTATGTCTTCCTTCAATCCAACCTCGTATGGATCCCACGCAACCGAGCACAACTCAAGAGCAAGTCGCACCAGCGTCCTATATGTGGTCTCTTTTACAGGCGAACCACTCTTTCCTAAAATTTTACCAATAAACCAAAGTCGACCAATAGCCTTTCCTACTACAGTTCCATCTGATATCGCTTTGAAACGTTACGCCCGGATATTTAAACGACTTGACTGTGTCAAGCACGACACTAGTAATACTGTATCCAAATATTGTTAAGTTTGTTCTTCCAACTCACCCGCATTAACTTACATTTTTCCTTACTTAGGCCTAGCTACCATACCTCACACCAACTGGAAATTTTGTCTAACAAAATTACATGATTAGAATTTCTTTGACGGACGTTTTATTTTCATTCGACAGAGAATGCTGGGTAATCCGTGTAACTGTGTCCTGAATTTTATGTGAACTGATTGTGAGTACTCTTACCCTTTACTTATAACACTTTTTTTAACTTGAGATAGAGACAATATTGTTTACTTTATTTTTCCCCCTTTTATCTTATCAGATGTGTACCTCAGAATATAGCTGTAATCTGCGAAACCCATTTTCCGTGTCAGATGTATACCCGAGGATACAGCGATAAGGATCATTTAACGTCTATTACGGTTCTTAATTTATCATGATGCGTTCGGTGATCAGTAGAGCTGAGAACTGCAAATACACAAGTAGACTCAAACACAGTGTTTGAAGCACGACGCTGTCATGTAAAGTCAGAGTACTGCATGGATGAACACAAGAAGTCGAAATCAAAGAAGAACGGACCCATTCGAAAGAGTCTTAACAAGGCAATGTTCACGACATCCTACACAAAGGCTACAAACGTAAAAGAATTATTTTTGTCTCAGAATATTATTTCAAACTGGAGCAGAGTACGAAGGGGGAAAAATTCTATTTGCTCCCCATCTCGAGACTGAATAAGTCACAAGACGTTCACAGAAAAGTGTAATTCCTGACTTTTGCTCCCTCACTTGTTTGCAGAACAGCAAATTGAGTCACGGCCGACTAAGCTTGAGTTTACTTTCAGAGACTTGGTCAACATAGAGGGTCTTATTGATTCCTATGTCAGCAGCAGCATCCTCGTTTTGGTCTGTATCTTGGCAGAATCGCAGTATCGGTCGAATATTCTGCCTGCGATGATGATCTATAAGCTACCTAAACTGAAACTTTCAATGTCAATAGCCAATTGCATTGAACAGATACAAAATTCGCTTTACGTAAAAACACGAAATTCGTCATCATTCTCCATCGAGCGCGTCAGAGATAAGCGATTGTCGGTTACTAAAAAAATTAACTTCCATTTATCCGTCGCAATCGAGTGTTTCGTTAATACTGCCACTTTTTATTTCTGCAGTTAATGTCGTCATAAATCAACCCCCCTTTCACTTTATTTATTAATAGTGTTCTTCTATATGCTGTCAGTCCGATAGCAATAACACTAGCAACAGCACTAACTGTACATGCGCTGTAATTCCCAGACCTTGTAATGAAACTGAATAGTTTACCACATTTGAACTGACATACAAACCGTGTGTCAGACTAATGTTTCGATGTTTATTGCAAATAGGTCATGTATAATGCGGCAGCGTACACGAAATTCTGAACGTTTCGGGACTCGTAGCTTATATTATTTGCACACAGATTACTGGTGCAAGAGCGGAATTATTTTTAAATAAAAATTTAATTTGCTCTGCTTAAACGATAAATGTAGGGCGATTCAGCTGCCCCTGCCGCTTTGTTTCATGCAGCCCATAAAACGCTCAAAAACTATACACGGCATTCTCACCTTGTCTCGCTCGCCGCGAACAAACCATTACTCCTACAGAAAATATGAATAGGACCATTTTATAGAATTCAGTTAGATTTTGTACTGTGATACGTTTTCGCTGGAGGCCACAGTTTCCCAGTTATTCAAGAAAAACGCGTTTGAAGGTAACTTTTCTACATTATTCTTGAATAATTCGAAAACTACGGCCTCTAGCAAAAACACAACCCAGTACTAAATTTAACTACATTAAATTTCCTACAGAAAGGTTCTGTTCATTTTTTCTGTACGACTAACGGAGTGCACGTATTGAGAGAGAGAATATATAAATTTTGCATGTGGTGTTTGAAGATGTTATGGGCTGCATAAAACCCAGCAACAGGGGCAGCTGAAACGCCTTGTACAACACATCAATCACGACCTTTGAAGTTTTCTTTTCATATAGAAAAAATAATATTTTTTGTAAATTTATATGCCATCTGAACCTTAATGTGCTAATAATTCTCCTATTTGAAGCCGCAGTGGATTAGTATTTCGTATTTAAAGTTTTTTGTTCCTCAAAAACTGGTTCTGTCTTTTAAATTTTTACATATTTTAATACAATATATTTTATTAAATTTATGAAAAGAATTATTATTTAAGTTACTTTTATGTATAATCGAGGTAGTTACTACAGTTAATAACCGTAACACACAACAATTAATATTTGGTTTATTTCATAAATTAACTGGGAAAATGTTGGCACTGGTGCTACCAAGAAAGATCACCAGTTTTTATGTTTGATGTCATTTATATTAAAATTACTTGAAGAGGCCCCAGTAGTGAAACTGTAACCACTTATATCATATAGTCATTGTGGTATCATCTAGTTGTTGTCAAGCGGTAAAAATACTTGTAAGTACAACTTTAGGCTCTCACAGTGTCCTTTCCCGAGGGTCAGTCTCCGTCTGTACGGATAGGAAGCATGTATGTTTGAGAAACCTGTTTTACGATTTTTGTGAGCTTTCTGTAGTTCGGAGTGTTGTTATGTTAACATGAAAAATTCATTCAGGGATTAATAAAATACTGAAGTAATGTTATGCGTGAATCAGTATATTAATAGACAGTGTTATCAACATACTAACCAAACCATTGCACCAAGCAGTCAATGTCTAGACGAAAGAAACATTGAGAATGGCGACTGCAGAAGACTAATCTGAACATCGGGTAAGTAGAAATATTACTACTTGTCTTGATAAAAAGTGGGAATCTAATTCCGCCTGCTTCTCGTCTTTGAAGTCCAATATGTGATTTGCAAATGCACAGTCGAGTTTTGTGGCAATACATGTACTGACCAAACGAAGTTCTTATCAGTGACTACGGAGAAGGAGATTGTTAGAACCTGCTGTTGCCGTATGCACACTTCTCTTTATAAGAAATGATTTGCTATGGCGTACAAATGCTTGCTTATTTTTCGGCAATAGCTGTGTCGTTACACAGTAACGAGTTTCATCAAAACCGATCAACTCAGTTTCAGCGTAGCAACAGTTCACTACAGATATGTTCCTGAACTCCGCCTTACATGAAACGCAAAAGGGCTGTTCAAATGAAATGAGAATTATGCCGCAAATTACGCTCTAATCACGTAATCATACCGGCGTAAGTAGGTTGTGAGATCCCCAGTAGCAACATTTTTATGGCACTGTAATCTCTGAAGACACTAAGATTAATTCAGCAGAAGTCGAATGTAAAATAATTTCTGATCCCGCGTCCTTTATCAATCCGTTGTCTCCTCAGATCATAAACTGTTTTGTTAATATTCTGCTGTGCAGGGTGTACAAAGACACGTATCGGAAACCTTGCGAATTTTTTCTTGACATCAAAACATTGCAAAAAGTTCGTATCAACATTGGTCCAAAAGCCCTTCGTTAGGGAAGTATGAAAGAAATTCCCAGTAGTGATTGCCGGTCGTGTAAATTACTTCGGATGTGTACATTTACTTATTTTCTTGTTTCCAGTTGGTCATGGTATTTGGTATGTTTTGCCCGATTATCGATTCTTCTGTTTTACAGTAACTTCCAAAACAACGATGTATTCAGTGTCTGAAATTACGGAAATGCGCTAGTTGCACGAAGTTGCTCCATCTCACTTAACACGGATCGTTCGCCAATATCTCGATAAATAGTTTCCTAACAGGCAGATTTGTCGAGCGTGACCCATTGCACGGCCTGTACCATCTCTAAATTTCAATCAGATGGATTTTTCTTTTGCAGACACTTAAAATCTTTGGTGTATTCGATTCCCGTACCCAACGTCGATGTTCTGATGGATTTTGTCCAAAGTGAATTGGAGCAAATGCGGAACATACCAGGAGTTTTCTCCAGCGTACGGCAGAGTATGAAAGGCAGATTCATGGGATGCAGGACAGCAAAAGGTGGTCACTTCCAGCAATTTTAGTAAATGCAAATGTGCTTCATAAATATATAATCTGTATAACGTTTGGCCCA
Source organism: Schistocerca americana (assembly GCF_021461395.2). Classification (NCBI taxonomy): domain Eukaryota; kingdom Metazoa; phylum Arthropoda; class Insecta; order Orthoptera; family Acrididae; genus Schistocerca; species Schistocerca americana. Next base: position 994,187,443 of record NC_060121.1, read on the forward strand.
TCAATAATAAATCTTTTCATACATATGAATGTGTTTGCTGAATGTATCATTTTTGTCCCATGAATAATAAAACCTCTCATGTCTTCATAAAGAAGAATTTTCGGTCTACTTATCAAATGAACATTTTATAATGTTTTGACGTCAAGGATATTTCCCTAACCTTACAGACACGTGTTTTTATACACGCTGTATAAAGTGCAAATGGCTTCTAGTACAGCGTAACTGTCTTAATCACTGTATTCTGTCAATGAAAATGTGGTTTCCGCAGTGGTTGAATTGAGGAATGGCATGTGTTTTATGATGTTAGGATGGATGATGCCCACCGAAGCAGCTCATTTTGTTTGAAGTTATTGTGGATGTGCAGAACAGTAAATTATTTTCACACGGAAACACAGAAAGATGTCATCGTGACAAACAAACCGTGATACTGTAAAATAAATCACCATATAAAGCCTAAGAAAATGAAACAGTAGAGACAGGTGCAATGGAAATGGACTTATTACGAGGGTAGCAAGCGATACATTTCAGCTGTAAATTTGAAGGTACAAATAAAAACGACGAGAAGATTAAGGCGTAGAAAGAAGTAAGGAAACGAATTCAGCTAAACATAACCTGAAATAAAGCTAATGATTATAACGCCGACAGAGATGCGTATTTTTGTATTGTCTCCCGTGGTACGTAATTAGGGAGTCTTCCTCCGTTCAGCACTTAACGTCTTATTAAGCTGAACTGTACAGAGAAAACCGAATGACTTTAAACAGCGTATACTTTCATTAATACATTATACACTACACGCCATCAAAATGTTGCCGTACCTTTTGTGCTGTAAAAGAGACACGTCTATAACAGACCATAGCTTCAAGAAGAGGATACACTTATGGTAATAAGCGTCGAGCGAGGTCTGACCGCAGCGCCTGAAATATTCATCACTCGATGCCGGAGATGCGGGCTGGGGAGAGAAGGCGCCTCGGTGGAAGCTGCTTATCAGCAGACTTAAGCCCTTTCGGAAGCCCTACAGTGGCGCGGTGGCCCGAAAATAATACTGCTTCGCTGTCTTTCTGCCGAGTAGGCCGTTGCATGAATATTGCAGTGATATATTACATGAATACTTAATTGATATTACCAACGCAAGCAGCGAAACTAATCGGCACGTGACAGGTATCCTGTCACAAGAGTGGCATTTTTGTGAAAGTGATCATCTTTTATTGCTTGATATCCTGTGAGCAAAGACTGCATCTTCACTGAAATAGTGATCCCTCTTCTCTCTATCTTTATTTTTTTTACGGGTCCAGGGAGTTCAAAGTAAGCTTTACACGTACAGCTTCACTACTTTGTTGCATTTGACCGCCGCGCGGGCTAGCCGCGCGGTCTGGGGCGTCTTGTCACGGTCCGTGCGGCTCCCCACGTCAGAGGTTCGAGTCCTCCCTCGGGTATCGGTGTGTGTGTTGTCCATAGCGTAAGTTAGTTTAGATTACATTAAGTATTGTGTAGGCTTAGGGACCGATGACCTCAGAAGTTTGGTCCCATAAGATCTTACCACAAATTTCCAGTTGTATTTGACGACGAGCGGCATCTATGCAATGTACTAAATGCGTTGCAAATCTCAGCCGTGCTCAGAACAGTATTCTGTGTAGCTGTGAGTGCATTACAACGGAGCTACGTGAAGTCGAAAGTGGGCAGACTGTTCGCGCTCATATGGTTGGTGGTCCGTAACCAAGAAAGGCTAAGTGTTTGGTGTTTCAACAGGCACCTTATCGAAGACATACACTGCATACAGGGAGAGCGGGAGAACATTATCAGCTGAGTCAGAACACGGATGAAAGCGAGTGTTCAGCGATCCTCACAGACGGTCACTGAAGTGAATTGAGACGAAAACTAAGAGAAAGAGAGCTGCAAAAGTCACTGCACTTTCAGCAACAAAACAAGACGAAGGGAGCTCCATAAGCTGGGAAATGCAAGATAAGCTGGAATTCCAAAACCACTCGTCAGTGATGCAAATGAACATAACAGGAAAACCTGGTGCCGTAGCATTAAAACCTGGACTATAAGGCAATGGAAGAAATTTATATGGTCGCATGTGTCATGTTTTACATTGTTTCCATCTTCCGGTCGGGTTTACGTCGCAACAGTGAAACATGGCTGGGCTTTGGTGATGACGTGGGCAGATATATATCGTGGTACTTCAATGGCGCCATGCTTACTCTTTAAGGTCACATTACTTCCAAGGAGTAGGTGACCACTGCGGTTGATCTGGTTCACCCCAAGGTACAGTGTTTGTTCCCCAGAGGTGGTCCTGTGTTCCAGGACGACTGGGTTCGTCTTCACACAGCTCGCTTCGTGTGGGTCTGGTTTTGTCGGCAAGAGGATGAATTGTGATTCTGCCCTAGCCTCCACAGTCATCAGATCTCAATATTATTGAGCTTCTGTGATCTACTTTGGAGAGAAGGGCACATTATCACTATCCACCTCCATCATCGTTAACTGAACTTGCCACTATTTTGCGGGATGAACGGTGTAAAATTTTCTTGACACCCATTAAGAATCTCAGTTTATCCATCCCAAGACTAATGGAAAAGGTTTTGAATGGCAACAGTTTTCCACACACCGCATCAGGCATGGTAATTTGTTGCGGTCGCCATGGTTCGACAGTGTTGTCCACCACCTGTAGCATACTCGTAGGAGTCTCACGTAATACTGGTTCTCGAAATTTCTTGAAGAAGCTTCCGTAAGATATTTGGCGTCTGTCTTCGAACAATTACCATGTTTTGCTTTTCAGCAACTCACGTGCCCTCTGCCGTGGGTCAAACAAAACTGTGATCCTTCTTTGTGTCCGTTCAGTGTCCATTTTGGTCTTGCTGGTACGAGTCCCACGACCCTTGGAAAATATTGCAGGATGCTTCACACGAGTTATTTGTGAGCTGTCTGTTATGTAGCCTGACTGCTTTATCCGTGTATCCTGCCAATAACCGGAAGTATTCCACTTGCTTTAGGTACGACCCAGCCTATGTTACCATTTCATTTTATACCTCCTCATATCGTTACAACCAGGAATTTCTGTGAGGTGCTTTTTTTTCGAAATGTAATTCGTTGATAATGTACTCGCGGGATGCAACCCTTTTGCGATTTACGATGTGCAGTATTTCACGTTTCTGAACTGTTCATAAAAGCTGTCAACTTTTGCCCTACTTTGAAATCCTGTCAATACATAACTGTATATTTATGTTCCCATATTCAGTACTTTGCTATAGAAAACATCAGCTATTAAAAGTCGGAGGTTACTGTACTGCCGGTAGTTAAAAATGCAACACGAAACAGTACTACCGATAACGAAGTTACACTTGTTATACACAAACTGAGTCATGGAATAGCAATGTGGACAAATGAAAACAGCGGTTGTACCGCCAACACAACGTATAAAATGGGAGACCAGTGGCAGATCTGACATTTGACTCAGGCAATTGATGGGCAAAGGTTTGCGACGTGCTTATAGATTTACAATTTTTACTATTTACAGACTTTGAATGCGGAATGATAGTTGGAGCTGGAGGGATGGGACACTGCATTTCTGAAATCGGTAAGTGAAGCAGTATTTCCAGATTGAGACTGTATAGAGCGTGCCAATAATATCAAATTTTAGGCCTTGTTTCTCACCACGGACAAGGCAGTGGTGGCCGGCCTTCCTTAACGATCGATAAGAGCTGCGTCTGTGTAGAGTTGCCAGTGCTAATAGGCAAGTAACACCACGTGAAATAACCGCACAAATAGCAAGAGACGTCCGTTAGGACAGTGCTGCGAAATTTGCCGTAAGTGGGCTACGGCAAGGGACGTCCGACGCGAGTGCCTTTGCTAACGGCAGGACACCGCCACTTTAGACGACTGGTCAGATGAGTCCCATTTTTAGTTGGCAAGAACTGATGTTAGGATTCGACTGTCGCATAGACCCCGCAAAGACATGGACTCACGTTGTCAACAAGGCACTGTGCAAGGTGGTACCGACACCATAATGGAATGGACTGGGTCCTTTGGTCCAACTGGACCAATCATTGACAGGAAATCGTTACGTTCAGCTATTTGGAGACCATTTACGGCAAATAACGATGGAATTTTTATGGATGACAACGCGCCATGTCAACGGACCACAATTATTCGAGAATAGTATGAAGAAAATTCTGGCCAATTCGAGAGAATGATTTGATCACCCAGATCGCCCGACTGGAATCCCATCGAACATTTATGGCACATAGTCGAGAGGTCAGTTCGTGCACAAAATCTTTCACAGGCAACATATTCGTAATTGCGGACTGCCATAGGGGCAGCACGGTTTAGTATGTCTGCAGGGGACTTCCAACGACATGATGAGTTGCTGCACTACTCTGACCAGACGGACGTCCGACACCATACCGGGAGGAGTCCCGTTACTTTTGTCAGCTCAGTGTACGCCTATACCCTCGGGCGGTACTTGTAGTGTTGGCAGAAGAGCCAACACTGTTTTTCTAGAGGAGGTCGAAATGCACGCGTCTAATTACACGCTGACTGGCGTGAGGTCTGGAACAGGACAATATCTTGAGAATTGCAAATAAAGTACGTAGTTGATATAATACTTAACTTTAATCCACAATTGTAGAACATCTCTCGTTACGGTACATGCTTCATAATATTAATTATCAACTGCTATGGCGCCTTGCCCCCCATGAACCATGGACCTTGCCGTTGGTGGGGAGGCTTGCGTGCCTCAGCGATACAGATGGCCGTACCGTAGGTGCAACCACAACGGAGGGGTATCTGTTGAGAGGGCAGACAAACATGTGGTTCCTGAAGAGGGGCAGCAGCCTTTTCAGTAGTTGCAGGGGCAACAGTCTGGATGATTGACTGATCTGGCCTTGTAACATTAACCAAAACGGCCTTGCTGTGCTGGTATTGCGAACGGCTGAAAGCAAGGGGAAACTACAGCCGTAATTTTTCCCGAGGACATGCAGTTTTACTGTATGATTAAATGATGATGGCGTCCTCTTGGGTAAAATATTCCGGAGGTAAAATAGTCCCCCATTCGGATCTCCGGGCGGGGACTAATCAAGAGGACGTCGTTATCAGGAGAAAGAAAACTGGCGTTCTACGGATCTGAGCGTGGAATGTCAGATCCCTTAATCGGGCAGGTAGGTTAGAAAATTTAAAAAGGGAAATGGATAGGTTAAAGTTAGATATAGTGGGAATTAGTGAAGTTCGGTGGCAGGAGGAACAAGACTTTTGGTCAGGTGATTACAGGGTTATAAATACAAAATCAAATAGGGGTAATGCAGGAGTAGGTTTAATAATGAATAAAAAATAGGAGTGCGGGTTAGCTACTACAAACAGCATAGTGAACGCATTATTGTGGCCAAGATAGACACAAAGCCCACGCCTACTACAGTAGTACAAGTTTATATGCCAACTAGCTCTGCAGATGATGAAGAAATTGATGAAATGTATGACGAGATAAAATAAATTATTCAGGTAGTGAAGGGAAACGAAAATTTAATAGTCATGGGTGACTGGAATTCGTCAGTAGGAAAAGGGAGAGAAGGAAACATAGTAGGTGAATATTGATTGGGGGTGGGGGGGAGAAATGAAAGAGGAAGCCGCCTTGTAGAATTTTGCACAGAGCATAACTTAATCATAGCTAACACTTGGTTCAAGAATCATGAAAGAAGGTTGTATACATGGAAGAATCCTGGAGATACTAAAAGGTATCAGATAGATTACATAATGGTAAGACAGAGATTTAGGAACCAGGTTTTAAATTGTAAGACATTTCCAGGGGCAGATGTGGATTCTGACCACAATCCATTGGTTATGAACTGCAGATTGAAACTGAAGAAACTGCAAAAAGGCGGGAATTTAAGGAGATGGGACTTGGATAAACTGAAAGAACCAGAGGTTGTAGAGAGTTTCAGGGAGAGCATAAGGGAACAATTGACAGGAATGGGGGAAAGAAATACAGTAGAAGAAGAATGGGTAGCTCTGAGGGATGAAGTAGTGAAGGCAGCAGAGGATCAAGTAGGTAAAAAGATGAGGTCTAATAGAAATCCTTGGGTAACAGAAGAAATATTGAATTTAATTGATGAAAGGAGAAAATATAAAAATGCAGTAAATCAAGCAGGCAAAAAGGAATACAAACGTCTCAAAAATGAGATTGACAGGAAGTGCAAAATGGCTAAGCAGGGATGGCTAGAGTACAAATGTAAGGATGTAGAGGCTTGTCTCACTAGGGGGAAGATAGATACTGCCTACAGAAAAATTAAAGAGGCCTTTGGAGAGAAGAGAACCACTTGTATGAATATCAAGAGCTCAGATGGCAACCCAGTTCTAAGCAAAGAAAGGAAGGCAGAAAGGTGGAAGGAGTATATAGAGGGTTTATACAAGGGCGATGTACTTGAGGACAATATTATGGAAATGGAAGGGGATGTAGATGAAGATGAAATGGGAGATAAGATACTGCGTGCAGAGTTTGACAGAGCACTGAAAGACCTGAGTCGAAACAAGGCCCCGGGAGTAGACAACATTCCATTAGAACTACTGATGGCCTTGGGAGAGCCAGTCATGACAAAACTCTACCATCTGGTGAGCAAGATGTATGACACAGACGAAATACCCACAGACTTCAAGAAGAATACAATAATTCCAATCCCAAAGAAAGCAGGTGTTGACAGATGTGATAATTAAAGAACTATCAGTTTAGTAAGTCACAGCTGCAAAATACTAACACGAATTCTTTACAGACGAATGGAAAAACTGGTAGAAGCGGACCTCGGGGAGGATCAGTTTGGATTCCGTAGAAATGTTGGAACACGTGAGGCAATCCTAACCTTACGACTTCTCTTAGAAGAAAGATTAAGAAACGGCAAACCTACGTTTCTAGCATTTGCAGACTTAGAGAAAGCTTTTGACAACGTTAACTGGAATACTCTCTTTCAAATTCTGAAGGTGGCAGGGGTAAAATACAGGGAGCGAAAGGCTATTTACAATTTGTACAGAAACCAGATGGCAGTTATAAGAGTCGAGGGCCATGAAAGGGAAGCAGTGGTTGGGAAAGGAGTGAGACAGGGTTGTAGCCTCTCCCCGATGTTATTCAATCTGTATATTGAGCAAGCACTAAAGGAAACAAAAGAAAAATTCGGAGTAGGTATTAAAATTCATGGAGAAGAAGTAAAAACTTTAAGGTTTGCCGATGACATTGTAATTCTGTCAGAGACAGCAAAGGACTTGGAAGAGCAGTTGAACGGAATGGACAGTGTCTTGAAAGGAGGATATAAGATGAACATCAACAAAAGCAAAACGAGGATAATGGAATGTAGTCAAATTAAATCGGGTGATGCTGAGGGGATTAGATTAGGAAATGAGACACTTGAAGTAGTAAAGGAGTTTTGCTATTTATGGAGTAAAATAACTGATGATGGTCGAAGTAGAGAGGATATAAAATGTAGACTGGCAATGGCAAGGAAATCGTTTCTGAAGAAGAGAAATTTGTTAACATCGAGTATAGATTGAAATGTCAGGAAGTCGTTTCTGAAAGTATTTGTATGGAGTGTAGTCATATGGAAGTGAAACATGGACGATAACCAGTTTGGACAAGAAGAGAATAGAAGCTTTCGAAATGTGGTGCTACAGAAGAATGCTGAAGATAAGGTGGGTAGATCACGTAACTAATGAGGAGGTATTGAATAGGATTGGGGAGAAGAGACGTTTGTGGCACAACTTGACTAGAAGAAGGGATCGGTTGGTAGGACATGTTTTGAGGCATCAAGGGATCACAAATTTAGCATTGGAGGGTAGCGTGGAGGGTAAAAATCGTAGAGGGAGACCACGAAATCAATACACTAAGCAGATTCAGATGGATGTAGGTTGCAGTAAGTACTGGGAGATGAAGAAGCTTGCACAGGACAGAGCAGCATGGAGAGCTGCATCAAACCAGTCTCAGGACTGAAGACCACAACAACAACAACAACAACAACAACAATGGCGCCTTGCTAGGTCGTAGCAAATGACGTAGCTGAAGGCTATGCTAACTATCGTCTCGGCAAATGAGAGCGTATCGGTCAGTGTAGCTTCGCTAGCAAAGTCGGCTGTACAACTGGGGCGAGTGCCAGTACGTCTCTCTAGACCTGCCGTGTGGCGGCGCTCGGTCTGCAATTACTGACAGTGGTGACACGCGGGTCCGACGTATACTAACGGACCGCGGCCGATTTAAAGGCTACCACCTAGCGAGTGTGGTGTCTCGCGGTGACACCACAGTACTCGCGCCGGGCATTTAAATCCTTCATGGCGTGTGGCATGATGCTAAAACTTCTCATTAATTTCATACGAAGAAAGCTGTCACTCGACAGGCAGAGTATACGTAGAATGCCCATGGTTCATTTTTCTTTTCTTTTCTTTCTTTTTTATTCAGGCTGCGTGATAGTTTGACGTCCTCTCAGCAACGCTTGCCAGTCGACATGCAGAGATCAAAAACAGACCGCGTAGAAAGTAAACACACTTAGATTGATAAGTAAATAATATTAAATTGTCGAAGTATCCGTAACAAAGTTCCCGAATCTACTGCCATCCAGGGAGGTTGTACCGCACATATTATTCTTGGAACCGAGAGCTAGCTGAAACTCGAAGCACAAAGATCTGAAATATCTATCGAGGCATAAAACGTATATCGAAATGACAGATTAGACGCCGTAAGAGGGGGAGTATTCATTGCAATCGACAAAAATATTGTGACGATTCTGGTCGAAATTGAGCCTTAGTGTGACGATACGCGAATGCGTGTAACAAGTCTAGATGAATCCAAGATAACTATTGGATGTTTCTACCAACCACCCGATTCCACCGTGACAGTTTTAGAATCATTCATAGAAAGTCTACGCGCAGTAGCGCAGAAGTAACCAGATCATGCAGTAATAGTTGGATGCGAACTTAACACATCGACTTGTGTCGCCGGTAATGAATATCCTTCTATTTCCATCTATTGTACTATAGATTTTCCCATATTTTGTTACCTGAAGATATGACATTTCCGTGTCTTTATATATTGTAATTGTTTTACTATTTGTATATATATATTTATGCATTTATGTCGATGTATAATTGGTTTGTTTTGTAAATAGTATTTGAATTTTTACGCTGGGTCTTGCCTAGAGAAAACTATGCTATCGAACGAATACATCGATAGGTCGTGTGGAGAACCAAAATGTTTACGATCTTTGGGAGTGTTAACTTTGCCGCGTGGAGCGCGAGCAGAGCAGAGAGAGTCTGGCTGGAGTAGGGCGGTGGAACAGGTGTGTTGTGTGATGCTCCCGCCAGTTGCCGCGCTTTCGGGGTTTGGCAGCATGTAATTGCGCTCGACTTGCCATGTTAGTTTCTGCCACGGTGTCGCGGACGGGAAGCATTTGCTGGCGCACACCAAGATCCCGTTTCGCCTGGTGACCGTGTCGAGAAGAAGGCGCGCCAACATCCAGCTTCTGCAACAGCGACGGCCGACAATGAGTGACTGTCGCCACCTCCTCGATCGACGACTTCAAATCTTCAATCAACCAACAAGGAAGACCGGAAGCACGTAAAGTTTTAGAACTGTATGGCAGACCTCAGCTTTTCAAACTGCTCAGTTTGCCTCTTTAAATTACAGCAACTTAGCATGAACCTTTGTTGCTCATTGTCCCAATTGCATTACCAAGCAGAGTCCCTTCCTTTTCCGGAATGAACCCGAGTGTCGTTGAAATTCAAACGCCAGCATTAAAGTAATATCATTCCATTTCACTGCTTTAATTTCAAAGTTCAGTTAAAATATTTCATAGATGGCTACAATATTTAGATTACACGAGCACAAATTAAGAGTGCGAGTTTTGTTAGCATATTTTAGCTTACTTGTGACTGCAGCTCAGCCTGGTACGTACTAAATTTTACTGTTGTTAATTGTTCAAAATCATTTAATTCAAGTTCAAAGTTAAATCTCTTATTTCTAAATTGCGTAGATTCATGTAGCTTTTGAAATGATTGTTGGGGTAGCCCAAGACTAACCTTATTTTATTGAATGCGTAGTGCTTCAGAAACAAAGTTCACTATTAATTTCAGTCACTAAATTAACTTTCAGTTTTCTTGTTTTATTAATTGTTTTGCTAAATTAAGTCAGAAATTTATTACTTCTCACAAACATTCAGTTTTCACACAACACGTGTCAACCTTCAGTTGCCACGCTTTTACTGCTAAATATATGTGCATTAATCTTTCATTTTCAGTTATTATAATACACTCCTGGAAATTGAAATAAGAACACCGTGAATTCATTGTCCCAGGAAGGGGAAACTTTATTGACACATTCCTGGGGTCAGATACATCACATGATCACACTGACAGAACCACAGGCACATAGACACAGGCAACAGAGCATGCACAATGTCGGCACTAGTACAGTGTATATCCACCTTTCGCAGCAATGCAGGCTGCTATTCTCCCATGGAGACGATCGTAGAGATGCTGGATGTAGTCCTGTGGAACGGCTTGCCATGCCATTTCCACCTGGCGCCTCAGTTGGACCAGCGTTCGTGCTGGACGTGCAGACCGCGTGAGACGACGCTTCATCCAGTCCCAAACACGCTCAATAGGGGACAGATCCGGAGATCTTGCTGGCCAGGGTAGTTGACTTACACCTTCTAGAGCACGTTGGGTGGCACGGGATACATGCGGACGTGCATTGTCCTGTTGGAACAGCAAGTTCCCTTGCCGGTCTAGGAATGGTAGAACGATGGGTTCGATGACGGTTTGGATGTACCGTGCACTATTCAGTGTCCCCTCGACGATCACCAGTGGTGTTCGGCCAGTGTAGGAGATCGCTCCCCACACCATGATGCCGGGTGTTGGCCCTGTGTGCCTCGGTCGTATGCAGTCCTGATTGTGGCGCTCACCTGCACGGCGCCAAACACGCATACGACCATCATTGGCACCAAGGCAGAAGCGACCCTCGTCGCTGAAGACGACACGTCTCCATTCGTCCCTCCATTCACGCCTGTCGCGACACCACTGGAGGCGGGCTGCACGATGTTGGGGCGTGAGAGGAAGACGGCCTAACGGTGTGCGGGACCGTAGTCCAGCTTCATGGAGACGGTTGCGAATGGTCCTCGCCGATACCCCAGGAGCAACAGTGTCCCTAATTTGCTGGGAAGTGGCGGTGCGGTCCCCTACGGCACTGCGTAGGATCCTACGGTCTTGGCGTGCATCCGTGCGTCGCTGCGGTCCGGTCCCAGGTCGACGGGCACGTGCACCTTCCGCCGACCACTGGCGACAACATCGATGTACTGTGGAGACCTCACGCCCCACGTGTTGAGCAATTCGGCGGTACGTCCACCCGGCCTCCCGCATGCCCACTATACGCCCTCGCTCAAAGTCCGTCAACTGCACATACGGTTCACGTCCACGCTGTCGCGGCATGCTACCAGTGTTAAAGACTGCGATGGAGCTCCGTATGCCACGGCAAACTGGCTGACACTGACGGCGGCGGTGCACAAATGCTGCGCAGCTAGCGCCAATCGACGGCCAACACCGCGGTTCCTGGTGTGTCCGCTGTGCCGTGCGTGTGATCATTGCTTGTACAGCCCTCTCGCAGTGTCCGGAGCAAGTATGGTGGGTCTGACACACCGGTGTCAATGTGTTCTTTTTTCCATTTCCAGGAGTGTAGTTGTCCATGGGACTGGTAACCGTAATTTTCCCAAAATTGCAAATATCTAATTAACGCAAATTAATTGTTAACGGAACGACCGCACATTTACTTTCTTTATTAACTTTACCCCTTTTCAAAATTAATTTCCACCAATTTCATTTGCATTTTTCGTTTCATTTAGATGTAACCCTTTCCTTTCTCTTTACCGACAAATTAACTTCGGTGACGATTGCTATTCCCAAATTTCCATTAGGTACACGCGGTTAAATTTTTCACTGTCATTAAGGTCGATAAGTGAGGGGGAAGTTACAGACTGATAATTACGAAGTCTATAGAGTCACTGCAGGTGGTACGGTCAGACAGTCTCGCGAAGTACTTTTGAACAGGGTTCCCGAAAACTGTCTTGAGCAACTTCATAGACAGCCCACACGCACTGGAAATATTTTAGACTTTCTAGCTACAAACAGACGTGTCCTCATCGACGATGTCACAATAGAGACGGGAATTAGTGATGAAAATTTGTTTATCATGGCAACGACGGATACTGAAGTTAATAAATCCATCAAGGCGGCCAGGAGAGTATTTTTGCTGGACAAAGGTGATCGGCAGTTGTCACACTACATAAAAAATGAGTGAACATCATTTAGTACCAGTATCATGGACGTAGAGGAATTACGGACAAAGTTTAAACGAATTGGAAATCGCGCCCTGGTAAAGTATGTTCTTAGTAAGTGGACTGTAAACGGTAAACACCCATAGAGACTAACAAAAAATGGCATATTGTTGAGGAAGGAGAGACTATTGCACTCTCGGTTTTAAAAAAAAAAAAAAAAAAAAAAAAAAAAAGTACGCAGAAATGACGATAGGTGAAAGTTAGTAGAAATTCGTGCGTCTTTGAAATGATCGACGCGCGAAGCTTACAACTACCACCGTCATAACTCAACAAAGATCTTGCCAAGGACCCGAGTAGATTGTGGTCCAGTGTATAACCGTTAAGTAGTCGGATAGTCGGAGGCTTGTATTCAGTCAGACCCGCAAAGTTACAGACCAATCCTTAATATAAGTTCGCTTCAGAATTCTTTAATGGCCGAGAGGTTCTAGGCGGTACAGTCTGGAACCGCGCGACCGCTACGGTCGCAGGTTCGAATCCTGCCTCGGGCATAGATTTGTGTGATTTCCTTAGGTTAGTTAGGTTTAAGTAGTTCTAAGTTCTAGGGGACAGATGACCTCAGAAGTTAAGTCCCATAGCGCTCAGAACCATTTCAACCTTTTTTGAATTCTTCAAAATATTCTCATTTCGAATATAATAAATTTCCTTGAGACTGAAAAGTTTTTGACCACTAATCAGCACGAATACAGCAAGCATTGCTCGGGCCCAGCTTGGTCTTTCCTCACGTGATATACCGCGAACCATGGACGAAGGGCAACAGACAGATTCCTTGCTCTTGCATTACGGCAGAGCGTTTGACACGGCGCCCCACTGCAGGCTGTTAAAGAAGGTTCGAACGTTTGGAACAGGTTCATAGATATCTTCCGGACAGGCTGGGCAGCAGTGTGGGGACAGATGACCTCAGAAGTTAAGTCCCATAGCGCTCAGAACCATTTCAACCTTTTTTGAATTCTTCAAAATATTCTCATTTCGAATATAATAAATTTCCTTGAGACTGAAAAGTTTTTGACCACTAATCAGCACGAATACAGCAAGCATTGCTCGGGCCCAGCTTGGTCTTTCCTCACGTGATATACCGCGAACCATGGACGAAGGGCAACAGACAGATTCCTTGCTCTTCAATTACGGCAGAGCGTTTGACACGGCGCCCCACTGCAGGCTGTTAAAGAAGGTTCGAACGTTTGGAACAGGTTCATAGATATCTTCCGGACAGGCTGGGCAGCAGTGTGGGGACAGATGACCTCAGAAGTTAAGTCCCATAGCGCTCAGAACCATTTCAACCTTTTTTGAATTCTTCAAAATATTCTCATTTCGAATATAATAAATTTCCTTGAGACTGAAAAGTTTTTGACCACTAATCAGCACGAATACAGCAAGCATTGCTCGGGCCCAGCTTGGTCTTTCCTCACGTGATATACCGCGAACCATGGACGAAGGGCAACAGACAGATTCCTTGCTCTTGCATTACGGCAGAGCGTTTGACACGGCGCCCCACTGCAGGCTGTTAAAGAAGGTTCGAACGTTTGGAACAGGTTCATAGATATCTTCCGGACAGGCTGGGCAGCAGTGTGGGGACAGATGACCTCAGAAGTTAAGTCCCATAGCGCTCAGAACCATTTCAACCTTTTTTGAATTCTTCAAAATATTCTCATTTCGAATATAATAAACTTCCTTGAGACTGAAAAGTTTTTGACCACTAATCAGCACGAATACAGCAAGCATTGCTCGGGCCCAGCTTGGTCTTTCCTCACGTGATATACCGCGAACCATGGACGAAGGGCAACAGACAGATTCCTTGCTCTTGCATTACGGCAGAGCGTTTGACACGGCGCCCCACTGCAGGCTGTTAAAGAAGGTTCGAACGTTTGGAACAGGTTCATAGATATGTGGGTGCCTCAAAGATTTGCTAAGTTACGTAACCCAGTATGTTGTCCTCGGCGACGAGTGTTCA